>NW_022589778.1:6439566-6782924 GCF_004348235.1 Phoca vitulina
AAAGAAAGAAAGAAAGAAAGAAAGAAAGAAAGAAAGAAAGAAAGAAAGAAAAGAAAGAAAGAAAAAGAAAGAGAAAGAGAGAGAGAGAAAGAAGAAAGAAAATGTAGGGCTGGTTCTTTCTGGAGGCTCTGAGGGGAAAGTCCCATCCCTTGCTTTTTTCAACAAGTGGCTACTTGTATTGCTTGACTTCCCCTGCCTTCAAAGCACATCTCTCTAATCTCTGCTCTGTCATCATATCTCCTTCACCTTCCTGTTGTCAAATCTCCTTGGTCTCTCTCTTATAAGGACACTTGTGATTATATTTAGAGCTTACCCAGATAATCCAGGATAATTTCCTCATTTCAGGATCCTTAACTTAATTACATAGGCAAAGTCCCTTTTTCCATAAAAGTAACAATCATAGGTTCCAGGAATTCAGGTCCAGGTATTTGGGGGGACATTATTCAGTCTGCCAAGTAGAGAAAGATTATTCTGGATTATCCAGATGGGCCCAACATATCACAATTCTTATAAATAAAAGAGGGAGGCAGAACAAAGAGAACCAGAGAGATGGCAGTGTGAAAAAGACGCAGCTTAATGTTGCTGGCTTTCAAGATGGAAGGAGGATGCACTAAATCAAGGAATGTGGGTGACCTCTAGAGAGTCACCCACAAAGGCAAGAAACAAATTATCCCCTACAGCCTCAAAAGGGAACACAACCATGTTAACACATTAATTCTAACCCAGTGAGACCCATCTTAGAATTCCTTTTAAAAACTTTAATTTTAGGGGGCACCTGGGTGGCTCAGTCAGCTGAGCATCCAGCTCTTGTTTTTGGCTCAGGTCATGATCTCAGGGTCTCATCTCAATTCACATCAGGCTCCTTTCTCAGCGGGAAGTCTGCTTGGGATTATCTCTCCCTCTCCCTCTGCCCCCCCCATTTGTGTGTGCTCTCTCTCTCTCTAGAATAAATAAATAAATCTTTTTTTAAAAAAAAGCTTTAGGGCGCCTGGGTGGCTCAGTTGGTTAAGCGACTGCCTTCGGCTCAGGTCATGATCCTGGAGTCCTGGGATCGAGTCCCGCATCGGGCTCCCTGCTGAACAGGGAGCCTGCTTCTCCCTCTGACCCTCCCCTCTCTCATTCTCTCTCTGTCTCTCAAATAAATAAATAAATAAAATCTTAAAAAAAAAAAAAAAAGCTTTAATTTTAGTAAGAACACTTAACATGAGATTTACCCTCTTAACAAAATCTTTTTTAAAGATTTATTTATTGGGGTGCCTCGGATGGCTCAGTTGGGTAAGCAGTCCGACTTTGGCTTGGTCATGATCTTCCTCCGCTTGCGCTCACACTCTCTTTCAAATAAATAAAATACTTTTAAAAATTAATTTACAGACTTTACAGAGAGAGCTCGTGCATGCAGTGTGTGTGGGAGGGAGAGGGGCAGAGAGAGAGGGTGAGTGAGAATATCAAGCAGACTCCCTGCTGAGTGTAGAGCCCCATGCAGGGCTTTTTCCCACGACCTTGAGCTCATGACCTGAGGCAAAATCAAGAGTTGGTGAGCCACCAGGCACTCCTCTTAACAATTTTTTAAGTGTACAATACAGTATTACTGACTATAGGTATAATGTTGTAGAGAAAATCTCTAGAACTTACTCATCTTGAGATTATTGAAACTGTATGGCTGTTGATTAATAATTCACATTTCCCCTTTCTCCAGTCCTGGCAACCACAGTTACACATTTTGATTTTATGAATTTGACTATTTTAGATAACTCATGTAAGTAAAATCATACAATATTTGTCTTTCTGTGACTGGTTTATTCCACTTAGCATAATGTCTTCAAGGTTCATCCATGTTGTTGCATATGGCAGAATTGCCTTCTTTTTTTTTTTAATTTTATTATGTTATGTTAATCACCATACATTACATCATTAGTTTTTGATGTAGTGTTCCATGACTCATTGTTTGCGTATAACACCCAGTGCTCCATGCAGAACGTGCCCTCTTTAATACCCATCACCAGGCTAACACATCCCCCCACCCCCCTCCCCTCTAGAACCCTCAGTTTGTTTCTCAGAGTCCATAGTCTCTCATGGTTCGTCTCCCCTCCAATTCCCCCCCTTCATTTTACCCTTCCTACTATCTTCTTCTTTTTTTAACATATAACATATTATTTGTTTCAGAGGTACAGGTCTGTGATTCAACAGTCTTACACAATTCACAGCGCTCACCATAGCACATACCCTCCCCAATGTCTATCACCCAGCCACCCCATCCCTCCCACCCCCACCACTCTAGCAACCCTGTTTGTTTCCTGAGATTAAGAATTCCTTATATCACTGAGATCATATGATACATGTCTTTCTCTGATTGACTTATTTTGCTCAGCATAATTCTTTTTAAAGGCTTCTTTTCCATTGTATGTGTATACCACAATTTCTTTATCCATTTATCTGTTGATGAGCATTTATGTTGTTTCCACATTTTGACTATTGTGTATGGTGCTGCAATGAGTATGGGAATGCTAATATTTTTTAAGATCCTCCTTCAGTTCTTTTGGAAATATCCAGAAGTGGGATTGCTGGATCGTGTAGTAGTTTTATTTTTAATTTTAATCTCCATTCTATTTACCATAGTGGTTACACCAGTTTGCATTCCCACCAACAGTGCACAAGGGTTCCAAATTCCCTATATCCTCACCCACACTTGTGGGTTTTTGTTTTTGTTTTGTTTTGTTTATAATAGCCATCCTGACAAACATGAAGTGATATTTCATTGTGGTTTTGATTTGCATTCCCTAGTGATTATTGATGTTGGAGCATTTTTTCATAAAGCTGATAGCCATTTACATGTCTTCTTTAGAGAAATGTCTATTCAACTCCTGAGCTCATTTTTAAATCAAGTTTTGGGGTTTTTTGTTTGTTTATTTTTTTGCTATTGAGTTGTAGGAGTTCCTTACCTATTTTGGATATTAACCCCTTACCAGATATAGGGTTCACACATATTTTTTCCCATTGCATAAGCTGCCTTTTCACTCTGCTAATTGTTTTCATTGCTGTACAGAAGCTTTTTAGTTTGATGTAGTCCCACTTGACTGTGATGCCTTTAGCTTTGTTCTTCTTTCCCAAGATTGTTTGGCTGTGTCCTTTGTGGTTCTATTTGAATTTTAGGATTTTTTTTCTTCTTCTGAATAAAAGCCAGTAGGATTTTGATAGGGAATGCTTTGAATTGGTAGATCACTTTGGGTAGCATGGACATTTTAACACTATCAATTATTCCAATCCATGAATACAGGATGTCTTTCCATTGGTTTATGTCTTCTTTAATGTCATTTATCAATTTTTTAAAAGTAGGCTCTGTGCCCAATGTGGGGCTTGAACTCACGAGCCTGAGATCAAGAGTCATATGCTCTACTGGCTGAGCCAGCCAGGCACCCCTCATTTATCAATGTTTTGAAGTATTCAGTATACAAGTCTTTCACCTCATTAGCTAAGTTTGTTTCAAAGCATTTTCTTTTTTTTTGATGCTATTGCAAATGGGACTTTTTCTTTCTACATAGTTCATTGTTAGTGTATAGAAACACCACTGATTTTTCTATATTGACTTTGTATCATACCACATTACTGAATTAATAATTCTAGTAGTTGGGTTTTTTTTTTTTTTTTTAGTCTTTAGAGTTTTCTACATGTAAGATTATGCCATCTACAGAGATAATTTTACTTCTTCCTTTCCAATTTGGATGCATTTTATTTTATTTTCTTGTCTAATTGCAGTGGCTAAGACTTCCAATACTATGTTGAATTGAAGTAGAAAGAATAGGCATCCTTGCCTTGTTGCTGATTTTTCAGTTTTAGAAACAGCTTTCCATTTTTCACTGCTCAATATGATGTTAATCATAGGCTTCTCATATATGACCTTTGTTAAGGTCATTTTCTTTAAGTTCCTAGTTTATTGACAGTTTTATCATGAAAGGATGTTGAATTTTGTCAGATGTTTTTCTGTATCTGTTATTATTTAATCTCTTGTTATAGGCCTGTTCAGATTGTCTTTTTATTCTCAAGTCAATTTGGAAATTTGTGTGTTTCCAGGACTTTGCCTATTTTATCTGGGGTATCTAATTTGTTGGCATACAATTGCTCATAGTATTCTTTTATAATTCTCTTTATTTCTTTGAGAACAGTAGAAGGACCTCATCTTTCATTTCTAATTCCAGCAATTTGAGTGCCATCTCTTTTGTCTTGGTTAATCAAGCTAAAGTTTTGCCAATTTTGTTGCTCTTTTCAGAGAATCAGCTTTTTAATTTATTTTCTATATTTTTTTTCTATTCTCTGTTTTATTAATTTCCATTCTAATCTATTTCCTTTCTTCTTGCTTTAGGTTTATTTTGCTCTGAAACTCTGTTCATTTTTCTTCATTCTTTTATCTCTGCTCTTCAGGTTGTATAATCTCTATTGAACTTTATTCAAATTTGGTAATTATTTCTTCTAAATCAAATCTACTGCTGCTGAGCCTCTTTAGTGAATTTTTCACTTTAGTCATTGTATTTTTCTACTTTAGAATCTCCATTTATTTTTTTAATAATTCCTATCTCTTTATTGATATCCTCTATTTGCTGCAACATGTTCATCATACCGTTTTAACTCTTTGTGTTTCTCTTTAGTTCTTTGAACATGTTTATAATGGCTACTTTGAAAACTGTTAAACTTGACATCTGGTTGCTCTACAGGCAGTTTCTGTTGTCTGCTTTTTTCCAGTGTATGGGTCATACTTTCCTGTTTCCTTGCATGACTAATCATTTTTATTGGAATCTGGACACTTTAGATAATATATTGTAGCAAATCTGGGCACTGGTGCCTCCCCTTTGGTACTCCTTATTGTTATTTGCTTGTTTATTTGTTTAGTAACAAATTATTTTATTAGAGTCTATTTGTCTCTTGCACCAGTACGCTTCTGATACTGTTCTTCAGAGAGCGTATCCTTGGGTTATGCACACAGTCACCCTGGGTTAACAGTGTTTTTTTTTTTCAAGATTCTCTTCGGTTGTCCCTTTCCCTGATCATACCCAGCTGTTAAACTATTGCTAGGTGATTTCTTCATTGCTTACAACAATATAAATGCTCATAAACTAACTCAATGAAATTCGGATTCCTTTGAAGGGATAGTTCTGGAAGTCAGTTACTGATATTTGTTCTGATCCCAGACAGTCTTCTGTCAGCTATGTTTTTCCAGGTTCTCTCATGCACACGAGCTGGCCCAGTTTGGGTTATATATCTCATGATTCTACCAATATCATCCCAATTGCCCTTCACTACTACCTTCACTGTTTTGGGGAGCACTCTTGGGCTTGAACTTCTCCACACTCTGTTGCAAATGAAGTCAGTTCCTTTAGGAAAAGAATTGGAGTTCTCTGATTTATTGCCTACTCTCCCTCCAGGCAAAATCTCTGAGTTATGGCTATGGGGCTGGAAGGGAGGACAATGGCAAACTTCTCTCTGAATGACACTCTCAGTTTAGGAGCTGAGCGCTCAGTGGTGGTGGTTGGTTGAGGGGGGGGTGGGGGTGGGGGGGCAGTACCTTCAGCTTTTTTTGCTTGACTCTCCTCATGTTACAGGCTGGGGGAAGGATGATTGGGGTCCCAGTATTCTCAGCAACACCACCTACAGGGTAGAGTTCCTTAGGGGCTGGGTAGAAGAAGAAAGACTCCACCCCTCACTGACACTTGCCTATAACTTAGCCTCAGTAGCAGATAGGAGGGGGGCAGGATGAGAAATACTGACATCCTGCCCCTCCTGGGATGATAGCTCTCCAACTGGGAACTAGGGGAGATGAAACTCTGTGTTCTTGGCTGCACCAGTCTAGAGTAAATTTTCCATCTTTCTGAATTGGGAGGGAGGAAGGCGGAAGCAGATCTTTCAGTTCAAATACCACAGACTGCCATGGTTCCTAATACGTTTTAGTAAATTCTCTTGAATGTGTGTTTATTTTGTTACTAAGTGTTCTTCAACCATACCCAGAGATTTTAGCTGGTTGTTTTAAAATAATTTTCACTGGTTTTGCTGGTGAGCTTGTCCACAGAGTTCCTTATGCTGTTATGCTGAGAGTCAGAGAAATGCCACTCATCTTCTTTATTTCCTCTTTCTGGAACATGTATTCTCTCCAGTAAGATTTATGTTGGGACTTCTGCTGCGTTTTACATTTCAAGCTGTCTGCCATGTTTTCCATCTTGATTTCTCTGTACATTCTGAGTTTTAGTTCATAATCCAGCTAACCAATTTTCTCTCCAACTCTGTCTAATGTTCTGAATTACTCTTTTGAGTTTTTAGTTGTATTGACTGTATTTTAAATTTTCTTCAGTACTAGTTTTTTTTTTTTTTTAATCTGCCTGGTATTTAAGATAGAGTCTCATTGTTTTCTTATATTTTCTCTTCCTATGGCTTTGTTTCTAACCATTTATCCAATATGTATTTCATAGTATATATCTGATCTGTTCCTAAATTCTAAGGAATTTCTATTTCTTGTTTACTAAACTTATTTGCCATGAATGACTTAAATTTTATGAAATACTCTTTCTGTGTATATATTAAGACATGTATTTTTAAAATTTATTTATTTGAAAGGGGGATGGGGCAGAGGGAGACGGAGAGAGAGAATCTCAAGCAGGCTCCACACTCAGTGCAGAGCCTGTCGAGGGCTCAATCTCATGACCCTGAGATCATGACCTGAGCTGAAATCAAGAGTCAGACACTTAACTGACTGAGCCACCCTTGTGCCCCAAGATATTTGAACTTTTGAATATTCACTGCATATTTGATGCCTTGAAGGAAATTTTAATTTTCAAATGTGTGCGAATGGTATCGTGGCTCCCTTAAAAATACTTATCCTTTAGAAGTAACATGGAAATACTCATGGATGAAATTATATGATGTATGTGAAATGCTTCAAATAACATGGGAGGAGTGTAGTGGGTGGGAGTATAGAAGAAACCCATTGGCTATGAGATGGTAATTCTTGAAGCCGGGTAATAAAGTTCATTACTATTCTTTGTATTTTTGTATACATTTGGAATTGACTTTTCTATTCCTTACTGCTTTAACCTTGTAATCTTGATTTTTACAGAGAATTTGTAAACTAAAGTGAGGTCACAAAGAGCAGTTAACGAACGCATCATCACATTCCGATGTGTAGACTTTTTAAACCTGAATCATCTATAAAGCTGAGGGCATCGTTTGAAAACACTGACAATTTCCTGTTAATTTTCCCTAAATGAAATCATCAAATGCTTTTGTTTTTATTATGGAAAAAAATGTGCTCTGCAACAAAATACCTATGAATTCAAGCACACATCTTTTTCAATTATATGCTGAATTCTACAACACTTAGGTATTTTGGTGTTTGTACTTTTTCAAAAATCTTTTCCTCAAGATCCTATTGATATGACCAGCTATTCAATTTCTGTGTGTGTTCAGTTTACTGAGTGAGGTAAAACCAACAACTTTTTGTTGATTGCTCATTTTTTTTTTAAGATTTTTTTTATTCATTTGAGAGAGAGGCAGAGAGAACACGAGCAGGGGGAGAGGTAGAAGGAGAAGCAGACTCCCCGCTGAGCAGGGAGCCCAATGCGGGGCTTGAGCCCAGGACCCTGGGATCATGACCGGAGCCGAAGGCAGTCACTTAACCAACTGAGCCACCCAGGCGCCCCTCTTTCTTTTTTAAAATAGATTTTATTAAGTCCAGAGCAGAAACAACTTTTTTTTTTTTTTTTTTAATTTGACAGAGAGAGCATAAGCAGGGGGAGCAGGAGAGGGAGAAGCAGGCTTCCCCACTGAACAGGTAGCCTGATGTGGGGCTGGATCCCAGGATGCTGGTATCATGACCTGAGCTGAAGGCAGACATTTAACTGACTGAGCCACCCAGGTACCCCAGTTCCTGGATATATTTTGGATGGTAGAATAAATATCTTCCTGGTGTGTGGGTTTTGAAGAGTCAAGGATAACTCCATGTTTTCGGTCTGAGGAACTGGAAGGGTGAAACTTCCAACGCCCGAGATGGGAAAGTACTGGGAGAGATTTGGGGGTGGGGGTGGGGACTGGAACCAGTCACTGAGGAATGAGTGGAGATAGAGAAGTCCAAGAGTTGACCCCTGGAGCAGGTAACATTAAAAGATTTGAGAGAACAGCAGGAACCAGAAGAGACTGAGTAGCAACCATTGAGGTAGAAAGAAAACTGAGTGTGGTGTCCTTGGAAGCCAAGTGAAGAATATTTATCAAGGAAGAGGGAGGGATTAAATGTATCATATGCTGCTGATAGGAAAAGAAAGATTAAGCTCAGAACTGACCAGTAGATTTAGTAAGGTGGTGACCTTGAGAATAGTGGTGGTGGTGTTAGAAGTGGGGTGCTGGCAAAATCTGGACTGGAGTGAGCTGAAGAAACAAGGAGGAGGAATTGGGAGACAGAAGAGATCTTCGGGGGCTATATCCCAATAAAAGACAAAGCAGTAAGACAAACAGCACACTAATTGCGGCCAAGAATTTTTTTTTTAATGGGAGAAGTACCAGCATATTTGTGTGCTGGGAGAAATGATCCAATGAGGGAAAATTTGAGCATGGAGAGATGGGCAACCACTAATGTGAGGTCTTTGACAGGTGAGAGTCACACAGGAAAGACAGAATTAGATTTTCATTTACACAAATATTCGTTGAACTTGTGCTAAGTACAAGGAACTGAGGATCCCAAGTGAAAAAGACAAAGTTCATGCTTTTATGGAGGTTTATCAAATAATGAGGGAGATGGGGAAGTCCTTAACTGAATGACAGCCCTTTAAATATTTAAAGTTCTGTTTTTCCTTCAGTGGTTAAAGATACTCAATTTCTTTAACCATTACTTATGTGGCATGGTCTTCCCAGTGCTCACACCCTTCTAAACTGGTGCTCTTTAGATGGTCAATGTTCTCCTCAAAGTGTTGTGCCCAGAACAGGATAGTGTTCCAGACATGATTTAACAAATTCAGTATCAAATTAAGAGAGATTAGTTTCTTATTTTACATGAACTGCTACAAAGCCAGGTCTCCTCTAGTGTCCACTCCTTAAAGAGAGTAGATGATTATGGTAAAAAGCTCAAACAGTGCAGAAAGGCATGAAGTAGACAGTAGGTCTCTTGAGTCATACCTCAGAGATTATCATTTTTTTTTTTTTTTTTAAGATTTATTTGAGAGAGAGAGAGAAAACGAGTGAGGGGGAGGGGCAGAGGAAGAGGGAAAAGCAGAGTCCCCGCTGAGCAGGGAGCCCAACACTGGGCTTGATCCCAGCACCCTGGGATCATGACCTGAGCCGAAGGCAGATGCTTAACCAACTGAGCCACTCGGGCGCCCCTATTACTAAGCTTCTTACCAGAAACTTCTTATGAACAGAAAGCATAAATATGCTATCCACACACCTGAACTGCGTTCTTACTTTACTTCATAATTTTTCTGATTTCCACTTAATTCCATACTGGTGCATAAAGATAATGCATCATTTATTTGTATTGATGCACCTTATTTAGATGCCACCATTGAGAATTTTAGCCATTCCTAAGCTTTTGCCTATTATAAACAACTCCAGGATGCACTGGGGCTAATGTGCAAAACATTTCAGGTCTCAAATATAACCCTGGTATTCCAGCCTTCTCCATCTTTTTTTGGTTAACACTCTACATATGAACTATTCTGGTTCATCCACAAAATTATGAAAAACAATGCATTACCAATAACATTTTCTAAGTAGATGCAAATGCACTTATCAGTAACTTGGCACTCTTCCAAAGGGCTAAGTCACTAAGGTACAACTTTCCATTATGCCCATAATCCACTGGGTTAACTCTGAAATACTCAAACTGATCACCGTTTACTTAATTTTATAGCTTAAAAAAAAAAAAAGTGAAAGATGATGTAAGTAAAAAGCAATCCAGGAAGAAATGGTCAGCAAAGTCCTCAAGAATGAGGTGTCCGGAAGAATACATTGGCTTTGTATAAGGAGTGGCTGATGGGTAACAACAACAGAAGAGAAGTATACTCCATATGAGAAGTCTGAAAATGAGGTTGCTAGAAAAGGCTACTGAATCAGGAGACACCCCTGAAAGCTGCTGGGGCAGAACTGTACTTTCTGAAGGCAGCAAGAAAAATGCCCACATGTTTTTGCCTTGACACCCTCAGACATGTACTAAGAACGAAGCAAAGAAGGTATATATAGTATTACAGAGTAGTGGATCAGGGCTTACAGAGACAGGGAGTTCTGGGTTCAGGTCCGTTATATCATCTGTGTATCTCTAATGTGCAGCCGGGGTTGGATCCCTGCACTGGGGAATTCGAGAATCATAATCCCACATAACCCAAACAGCTCAATATTAATGCTGGGGGGGGGTAACCACTTTATTTTGTTGTTTACAATTAGCAGCTTATTATCTTGAAGACAGTCTCCTAGACACAAACACAGACTTTACAGATTCTTTAAACAGACAAGCTACATGACTAAAGGACCCAGTAACAGGCCACAGTGAATGGTAGTATCTCTGAGGGAAAAAAAGGCCCTCCCTGCGAGAGAAAACAAAACACACTCCTATAAAATGAACAACAAAAAGCAGAGAAAGAAGCAAGCTTCTGTTTTATGAAAAATCCAAACCATTAACTTATGTAAAATAATTCATCAACTCATAAAAAGTAGAAACAAAGGTCAAATATTAATTTTAAAAATACCTGACACACGAGCATGTGTGTCTGTAGTCTCTTACAGAGTTTCAGACTCTCTGAGGATTAAACACCCAGTTATTCTCAAGTTGTTGCAGGCCCAAGTATTGTTCTCACTGTACAGTTATTAATGATCCTCTTTTTTAATACAATGAAGACGGAACCCAAACAGAACTCCTCTTAGAATTACCATCTTAAACTTTGCTTCACATCAGTTGTTTTCAAGAACTGGATCTTTTTATTTTTAAGACAACTTTATTATTTGATTATATTCATTGTAGAAAAATGTGAAGACACAGAAAAATAGAAAATTAAAATGATTCAGTGACCCAACCCCAAATACAGTAACAAAAGATTATATATCCATTTCTGGTCTTTTTGTACATTAATGTAGAACTTTAAAACAAAATTAGCAATGGAAAATGTGTGCACATATCCTTTTTTCCTTTCATATTATAGAGCAGCCATTTCTTTAGGACATTAAATATTATGTGAAAACACGATCCTCAGTTGGCTGCTCCACAATCCAATTAGAGGTAGGCCATAATTTACCTCCAACTGTTGGATATTCAGATTGTTCTGAATATTTACTATTATAACTAATGGTATATTAGACATCCTTCTTTATACATAATTCTTTGTATCTCTGATAATTTTTTAAAGATAAATTCCTAGGAGTAGCGTAACCAGCACAAAGGGTCTAAGTATTTTTAAGCCTTTGATACATTTTAGCAAACTGCCCTCCAAAAAGACTGTACAAATTTACAGTCACACCAATAAACAGCCTAAGAATTCCCATTTCTTCTTCATATTTCCTTGGTAACATAGGGAACTGGATGTTACCTCCCACCCTTTATTATTACAAATTTACTGGGGGAAGGATAAATGGGGTCTAATCTTTTTTTCTAAAGTGTCAGAATTTTTCCACATGTTCATTGGTCATTTTCTGAAGCAGCCTAAGCTTTCTAGAAGGCATCTCTGATAAGTGCATGTCTTCTTGTCTTATCATGTTCTTCTCCTTAACAGGCGAGGGCATGAGAGCTGCATGTCTTTTCCATGTTTTTTCCAAGTTAAGCTGAAATTTCTCAAATGGCTGAAATTAGAAAGTCTTCTTGTTTCCTAGGCAGCAGTGCTCGTTTAATGTCTTGGTAATAAAACAGAAAACTGGGCCATATTCTAAAAGGAAGAAAACAGGCACAGTTAACCAAGCATTTGCTATAGGTAGTGATTCTGAAGATCAGGATAATCACCAAGAGTACTTATAAAAAACCAGATTTTGATTTCAGAGACTAAGGACTCATGGTATACACACTTTCAATAAACTCCCCAGGGAATTCTCCTGTTCACCAAACCTTAAAACCAACCAACCAGGTGTGGGACTTGCGACATAGCCCCTAACTCTTAGTTCCTCCCTCTCCTTTCTTGTAAAGTGAGTTGTGCTTATCTCAAGAAGGCTGTTCAGATTCTCCTGGACCTCCGGCCCCTTGCACATCCACTAGGATACACTTTATACACCAACCTCCAGCCTGGATTAATGTAAATCAACCTCTGTCATTCACCTTATCCCGCTGGAAAAAAAATCCTTGAAATCTTAGTACGTTAGTATCTCTAAACCTAATAGGACCTTCTTCATCACTGCAAGCCTTACCTATCTTTATAAACCACAGCTGGTCACACAGTGGGTGCTGAGTGTTTCCGAAATGAATGAGTGAATGGACGATACGCATTTCAGTGTAGAGGGGACTGAACACGCTACCCCAGAATAAGCGGTAATTAGTAGGGTGTTCCTTAATGTGACAGAACGGAGGCCATGATTCTCAGTATCATCTAGAGCAATTCTTCATTTTCTTTCTTTAGATCATGTATCTCTTTGAGAATCTGAGGAAAGCTACACATATTAACTCTCTTCAAAAATGCATACATACAGAAGCACACTATTTTTACATACTTCCAGAAACTTCACAGAAGGAAAGGAGAACGTGGATTTCTACCATCCTAGCATTTTTCTACTTAAAAATGAAGCTGAAATAATACATTTATTGCTTGAGAAATTATCTTCAAATTCAAAAGACTACGGTCAAATGGGGTCAGTTGGAAAACCTAAAACAAAACAAAACAAAACCAACCCCCAAACAAAAGAACAACCCATCACATGTTGCAGGTGACATTAGCCTCCGCAGCAGCAGAAGCATGAGTCATATTTGCCATAATCAATAGTGTGCTTATTTAGACAAGCTAACATCCTGCCGTTCCCGTTGCCCTGCATTCAGGGAAATGTAACGGTTTCCACTTTAAACTGACTTTCCTCAATTCTTAGAAATTAGTTTCACATTTGTAATAAAGGCTTGCCTGTATTTCAATTACAATGCAACACTTCATGGGGGAAAGAGGGGCGATCATTTACTCATTAAAGAACATTTAGCTCCTAGGTATAGAGGTTGAAACCAACACATGTGTTTCCTGTCCCTTATGGGCTTAAAGTCTGGTGGGAAAAAAATGGAATCCAAGTTCCAATATTCCTGACTTTGCCAGTGTGTAGGGCGGAGAGACAACCTGTTACAGGGGTGAGTACTGCAGCCTGCCGTATCTGCTTGCAAGAACAGGCCCTGTGTATCTCTCAGGGGTTTTGTATTGATAGCTGGAAACTGGCTGGGTTGGAGCACTTCCACCACGCACGCGGTATCCACTAAAATCATGGCTCCTCAATGCCCAGCAGCTCTCAGTCACTGACCACCACACAGTGTCTTCACCACACTAAAATTGTGGCTCTCATTCCAGAGCTCCTTAGTGGTAGCAGGTCAGGTAGGGAGGGCTTTTATCAACTTTTCAAATCCTCTCTCAACTACTTGTCATAAGACCCAAGAGTATAGGTATGAGCTAGACCTTAGGACATGCTAGCCACGTCCTCTGGATGCTAGGGGAATGTAATATCCAATCGATTTGAGGCAACTCCTTATCCAGTGTGGTTAGTCAAGAGAGTCACAAAATGTCCAAATAAAAATCATGCGTCTCTGAGCTTAGCACTCAGTTTAAATTATATTCTGAGAATTACTACTAGAGTTGAAAAGCTACCAGTCTACAACCCATCCCATGTTTATCATTAATCATTGTCTTAGTCTGATACAACATCAACACTAAGTAGACATTCCCTGGCACTGTTTTGGTATTGCTATTAGTATTTTGGCTTTAAAGGCTGCCAACCCTTTGCCTGGGTCTGCCAAAGAGCAAACCGCTTTGTCAGCAATGTAAGCCACGTACAGAACAAGCACTATCAACCTTCTGAAGTATGACTTAGGGATACCCTGCAAAGCATGACAATGTTAAGAGCCTGGCAGACGAGATACTAAAACTCTCACCACCTGAACTTTCAACAGTCTTGCATTACTCGCCAAAATATATAATTACTCAATTTCACAATGGTTAGTATGGTAGTAAAGAGCATGAAAACTTGTAGAGAACTTCTAGACTAGTATAAAACACACGACGAGCTGGACCAAGGATGAAATGCAAGTAAGAGAAAAAGGCAGCCGATGGTCTGCGGAAGCATCTGCTTGCAGATGGCTGAGGGTACTCACCTTCAGGTTATGGAGGGTTTCTGACCATTCCATGGACCCTATCTGAGGTATGGTAGTGAGGAGTAAACTTTTGGCTTTATTGGCATTTTCTTTCAGGGTCTTTAAGACCCGGTCCACCGAAACCTAGAAAAACAACAGCACAGGATGTTACTAGCAATTTACAATCCCACTGCTCTCCACAGAACATTTTCCTGACCTCCTACCTGATCTGTAAAGTCAGTTTACTCCAATTCCAATCCCCTGAGCACCAGCTCTGCATTTTTCAAGGCAGGCTCGTTCCCGGGGTGGGGGCAGGGGGGTTGTGCCTTGGAGAAACCCAATGACATCTCTGAAAAGCACTGCTGTTTTCAATATAATGTTTGAGAAACTATCTCAGATGTATAATGTGTTAGCATGGTCTGGAAAGATGTGGCTAATTCTCACGTCCACAGTAAAATGGATTCCAGTCTTAAAATTGTTTCCACACTGGCTCACCAATCACAAGATAAGCACATTGCTCTTTAGAGAAGTCTTCGAGCTAATGAAGAGAAATGCTGGAATCAGAGTATCATCATTTCTACAGCTCCCAATGAATTAATGGATGGGCGGCTAACATCACAGAACAACAGCAAAAAAATCCCAAACCGAACAAACAATCCACTTTGATGAGCTTCCTGACAGGAAAACTAAACACTGGTTTTGACATCTGAATTGGATGAACTCTCTGGAACCAGCTGTCAGTTTACAGAAAATACAGACAGAGAAATCTGTCAAACTACCCCCAAGGAGATGATTTCAGTGATCCAGAAAATTTCCTATGGGAAACTCTACAGGACAGATGACCTAGTTTCTTTTCAGAACACTTGGAAGTAAAAAATTGTGATATTTGAGATAGCTAGAAACGTGAACTGTGCTTCGATATATTAAGGAATTACTGTTGGAATGTGACAGTGATAATGGGGTTATGTTAGATGTTTATGGATAAAATCATGGATCAGAGTCCAGATGAAATATAATTGGTCCTAAGCTGATATGTTTATAGTTGAAGCTGCATGTTGATTTACAAAAGCTCATACCGTCGTCGACTTTTGTATATGACTGAAATTGCTTCATAAGGATGTTGAAAAAAAAGTTGTGAACGTAAAATGATCAGAGGTGGAGTACTCGTCACACCTCACTATACTTAGAGAGTATCTGAGGTTCAGGGGCACAAAGATTACACCTTTCTATTTCCTGGAGTTTATATAAAGTCGAGATCCGTCCCACAAACACTGAAGTGTGTTCAGAAAAAACTGACGAGCACTGTAGCAGATGGGAGTCCCACTGCTGTGGGAACACCCTGCAGTGAGCAGCTGGGTGCTCGCAAGTACACCCAGAGGCACGCTTTTAAGCAGTCTTCCGATGCAGGCTCATGAAGCATCCAAGAAATTCACCTTATATTTACTTTTTTCCTTATGCTTTTCCTTTGATTGATATTTCTTTTTTTTTTTAAGATTTTATTTATTTGAGAGCAAGAGAGAGAGCATGAGTGGGGGGGGAGGGGCAGAAGCAGAGGGAGAAGCAGACTCCCCACCGAGCAGGGAGCCCGATGTGGGACTCGATCCCAGGACCCTGAGATCATGACCCGAGCTGAAGGCAGACACTTAACCTTCCCTTGACTGATATTTCTATACACACTCTGACTGCTCTTTTCTTGTCTTTGTTCCTGCTGTTGGGCTCCACCCAAAATGCCTGTTCTACTAACCTCCTCACAGTAAAATCTAACCCTCTGTTGAATGCCCAGTTCAAATGTCCAGTTTTCTTCTCAAACATTTCTGCGCCACCCCCCTGCATCATAGCTGGCATGTGATGACCGCCTTCTCAGGAGCCAGCTCTATAGGGGCTGCTCTACGTATCTAATTTGGTTTCACTCTCCCAGAAATCCCGCAAGGTCAGAACTGTAAGTAAACAACCTCCACCCCTCACCTCTGGCTCCATCCCACAGAAGAGTAAATGGATCAACGAACTTGCCCCGTGTTACAAGGAAGTGGAGTAACAGGAATCTGAAGGTGGGTGTAGGCAACTCGAAAATCTTTGTACCATGTCATGCTGCACATCTGGTTTAAAGCACAGTGACACACACGGCTGGCTGAGGATGCGATTTTCGCCTGTGCTTTTCTTGTGGCATTTAGCATTATCTGCCTTCATGCCTTACCACTTACACACAGCTTAGCGTCTCTGCTTTCAACTCAAGGGGCTCTAACTGCCTGCTTTCCAAACCTCATGTAGTAAAGGAAAGCACCACGTGCTCTGCAGGGGAGACAGATGTTTCTAGACTGAGCAGAAAGCCACAGGCAGGAAGCAACCTGCTCTCGGGGAGCGGCAGAGACTGGAGCCTCCTGCTAATTGGAGGCTGCTTCTCACCACCATGAGGCTGAGCTGTCCCTTAGGTGACCAGAGCTGCCAAGTCAGAAATTATGCTGTGTCAGGATCTGGAAGTTTCTTGCACACAAAATATCCTAGTAGTTAGCAATGGTTTATTACACTGAGGAGTCGGGACAAGGTACTCACACAAAACAAAGAACCTGTGTTCAAGTACAACCCAAACTCCATATACACAGATGGACTGACAGCAAGGGTACCTTACTGTTTTCCATGACAATGGACAGCACAACAAGCAGCTCTGAGATGGTGGGAAGGGCCATCTTGGAGAAGAGGTCACGTCCCATAAATGTGCTCCCAACAGCCACCCCTGCACTTGTTCACTTTAAAACCCCTTGACTGTAATTTTGTCCCTTTCTCCATTTTAAATATTTTTATTTATTTGAGAGAGAGAAAGAGAGAGAGCGTGCACACGAGCAGAGGGCGGGGCAGAGGGCGAGGGAGAGAGAGAATCTCTAGCAGACTACATGCTGAGCGGCGAGCCTGACGTGGGGCTCGATCCCACGATCCTGAGATCATGACCTGAGCTGAAATTAAGAGTCAGACGCTCAACCGAGTCACCCAGGCGCCCCCCTACCCTTTCTCTATTTTAAAATGAGACATAATGATCCAGTTTCTTCAAGTGAAATGCCAGGAGTGAAAAGACAGGGGAATATTAGATTAAAAGAGATTTAAGAGGCAGATCATTTAAATGCAATATGTGGATTATAAGGGACCCTGATTTGAACGGTTATATGAGACAAGGAAAATGTAAACAGTCTGGATATTTGGTTACGCTAAGGAATTAATATTTTTTGGTACAATAGTGGTATTGTAGTTATTTTGTTATTTTATTTTATTTATTTATTTATTAAAGATTTTATTTATTTATTTGAGAGAGAGAGAATGAGAGAGAGCACATGAGAGGGGGGAGGGTCAGAGGAAGAAGCAGACTCCCCGCCGAGCAGGGAGCCCAATGCGGGACTCGATCCAGGGACTCCAGGATCATGACCTGAGCTGAAGGCAGTCGCTTAACCAACTGAGCCACCCAGGCGCCCTATTTTATTTTTTTTTAAAGATTTTATTTATTTGACAGAGACACAGCGAGAGAGGGAACACAAGCAGGGGCAGAAGGAGAAGGAGAAGCAGGCTCCCTGCAGAGCAGGGAGCCCAATGCGGCGCTCGATCCCAGGACCCTGGGATCATGACCTGAGCCGAAGGCAGACGCTTAACGACTGAGCCACCCAGGCACCTATTATTTTATATTTTTTAAAAAAAAGGCCTTCTGGAAAAATATTTACTTCAAGAGGGAAGTGAGTAGGAGCATACACAGGACACAAGGCCGGCTGTGGATGGTAAAGCTACATGATGGGTAACTGGGGGTTCATTATACTAGCCTCTCTCCTTTTGCCGATGTTGGAAGTTTTCCACAGTGAGCATATTTATTCTGGAAGCCTGACTGAAGTGGTCAGTGTCTTCACATACCAGCTGGACCTCGCTATCTTTCCTGCCCAGAACCCCTCACTGACCATCCCTCTGAAATACATACATAGTCTACACGGTGCTGCCTCCCTCCCTCCCTCCACTCCCCGCCAAGCGGGCCTGTCTTTCCCACCACCCTTCCACCGGAAAGGCCTCCCAGACTTCAAATGTTAGGTTGGGCCAACTGGGTATGTGGTTCTCACCACACTATCTCTTTATAACCCTGAGCTTTCTTACACTGGTTGGCTTAATCTCTGCACCCCCTTACCCCCCCAAAGGCCTCAGAATATTTGCTCCTCACAGGCTTGTCTGTCGGCTGTCATATTCCTACACCAACAGCATGCAGTCATGGTAGGCTCAACAGACAGGTATGAATATAGAGGCCTCTTACCAGGCAGAGGTAATAGGTCTTTCCCTTTGAAAACACACATAATGACCAGTAGCACAGGATAAGGAAATTAGAACCAAAACACACTTTCATCCTTAAAATAAGGCCAAGTCTCAATATGATTCGCACCACACCTACATGTCCACAATGTACTGTTTATCCGTGGATAAAAGTGTCTTTTTCTTCTCTGTGGAGATCTTTGTTTGTATCTTCCAACGAGAACTATAAAGAAAATACCTGACCACATACAGAGCTGACTTTAAAACCTGGCAGAAAGGCACTTTCTGGAAGGAATACAGAACAAATGGTGAAGACACTCTCTCAAAGGCTCCCATGGGGCTTTACATGTTGGGAAGAGAATTCCACCTACCGCTTCCTCATGCTCCTTCCAGCAGTCATAATCTGTTGCCATGGCGATACTCGCATAGCAAATCCCAGCCTCCTTAGCGAGAACCACCTCTGGAACTGTGGTCATGTTGATAACATCCGCCCCCCAGGTGCGGAACATAAAGCTTTCTGCCCGGGAGCTAAAACGAGGTCCCTCGATTGTGACCACTGTGCCTTTTGAGTGGCACCGGAGTCCTAACTTTTTAGCAGTCTCTATGAGGACCTAGAAAACAAAGAACCACACACTCAGAAAATACAAACATGAGTTAACAGCTTACTATTTTGTTTTTTTTCCCCTGATGGTTGCCAAGTTAATGACTTCAAGATTTTTACTACAAATGGCTAGTACCTGCAGGCCCTCAGACAGAGCCTGGAAGATCTAGATCCGAACCCCCTCACATAACCCTGTTCCCCCGGCCCCTTGCACACACAGCTTCCGGCTACCAGAGCGAACAGTGAGCTTCTTCTCTACACCAGGCATTTGTTTATATTAATTTCACTTATTTCTTAACAGCTCAAAGAAGACTAAGCTGGGTTGTGAACATGGACTTGAGTCTGAGCCCTTCACCTCCCAGGGTGAGCTAAGGTGCCGATCCTATTCACATCTCCTCAAAGACATGCTGAGAACGGTTTCCAAGCTCTTTCACACAAAATCTGAAGACTTTTAGAGAAGCTTTTTTTGGTTAGAAAATGATTTCTGGGGTACCTGGGTGGCTCAGCTGGTTAAGCGGCTAACTCGTAATCTCAGCTCAGGTCATGATCTCAGGGTTATGAGATCGAGCCCTGTGGCTGGCTCCGAACTGGGTGTGGAGCCTGCTTAAGATTCTCTCTCCCTCTCCCCACCTCCAAAAAAAGGGAAAGTGATTTCTTCATAATCTCTTTTGCCTGTTGTCTCTCCCAAAAACAAAACCAGAATGGGGATGTGCTGGTTTTTTCTCTCTAGGGATAAACTTATCATGGCATCTTACTTTAACGGCAAGGCCACGCATGGGTTTTAAAAACATTATTTAAAAGTTTGATCACTTTTTCCAGCGACTAATTAATAACACACATCTAATCCTCAAGTTATTAATTTCTAGCCTGTGTTTCAACATTCCTTTTTAATTAAAAAAAAAAATTAACTGTTAACCCACTTAAGCACTGCCAAAACTTCACTTAATCTTTGTATGTTTTCATTTTCTCATCTGTAAAATGGGAATAATGAGATTGTATTACAGAAGTACTGTGAGGATTAAATGAGCTAAGGAATAATACAGCACAGAATTGTGTTGGGCACATTTTAAACACTGGATACAAGCTAAATCAGTCTTCTAACAATTACTAACACTGGCACCTTCTACCCTTGTTTGCCAAATAACTGGCACAGACTCCTGGGGTGCTTTATATATAAAATGGTGTGACTCAGTGTCAATAAAGGCTCCAATTCAGGCCAAAGTCTAGCCTGCACATGCTGGAACCACATAAGCAAATTAACCTGTTTCTCTAAAAATAATTTTCATTATGCTATAGCAATGGGAGAAAGAATTTTAATAACAGCCTTGGCAACACCAAATTTAGAAGCGTGACAAGTCACAATGAATAGCTGATATTGTATCATGTTTGTTTATACTATATATGCTGAAAATAAGATTACGCTTAATAAAAACTTTCCCCTCGAGTACAGGTTATACATTCGAGGGCCTAAATCACTCTTCCTTCACCTCTACCTCCCCCACCCCCAAATTAAAATATAGCCAGCCCAGTCCCATCTTCATTAAATGTCTTTTAAAATCCTGAATAACCAAGCTGTATATCTTGGCCAAACTTCAGTATTTCCAGAAATGACTGGAGGAATATCATAACTACCTTGTACACTGGACTGCGGCATGTTAAGTTCTCACATCACCCTGGGAAGGGGGTGCCATGATGGTGAGGAGGAGGAAGTGAAGGATTATGGATGTGGACCAGCCACAGAGACAGACCCTGGGGTCTCAGTCACTTGAACCAGCACTTTGCACCCCCACAACCACAAGAACGGACAACTCCAACATCATGTACCAGCAACCAGCAATACAAACCACAGGCTGAGAGATCTCTGGGTCTGAGGCAAAGATGCTTTCATTTGCATGTTCTGAGCAATGATAATGGAACTCCTGAATCTACCACCATCCTTCAAATGTATTAGCAATATTAGATCACCAAGCTAAATATATTTTATGTGTCCAGACTTTGAAAGACTGTGCTTCCGATTACCTCCTAAAATGACTAGAGGTGAAAATATTTTGGGGGTAGAAGTGACATGGGACAAAATATTAACCCCACATATGTGACAAATGTTTTTTCTACCCATGTTCTAGCGAACCAGTTCACCTCCCCAAGGGAAACCACCAGTTTCTTTGGGTCAATTTTCTAAAGATTTTATTTATTTTTATTTATTTGACACATAGTGAGAGAGAGAGCACAAGCAGGGAGAGCGGCAGGCAGAGGGAGAGGGAGAAGAAGGCTCTCCACTGACTGAGCAGGGAGCCCGATGCAGGGCTCGATCGCAGGATCCTGGGATCACGACCTGAGCCAAAGGCAGATGCTTAACCGACTCAGCCACCCAGGCGCCCCTCTTTGGGTCAATTTTCTAAAAACACTCTATCTGCAGGTTAATATTGTCGTATTTACCTCTTTATATGTAACACAAGTGGCGGAAATCTTGTTTACCACTTGACAATTCACCTTGACAATCCTTCCTCATCCGTACATGAAAGGTCATGTGAATGTTTTAAGTTAAAGTGATAATTGCCAAGGGGCAGCACCATCTACTCTACATTTCTGGACAATATTTACAAATCTCTTTCAGAGTATGTAGGAATAAAGTTATATTCCAAGGCTTATTTTTCCCACTTTCCTTTTTTTTTTTTAAATTATTTATTTAGTTGACACAGAGAGAGAGGGAGCACAAGCACAAGCAGGGGGAGCAGGAGAGGCAGAGGGAGAGGGAGAAGCAGACTCCCCGCTGAGCAGGGAGCCCGATGCGGGGCTCGATCCCAGGACCCTGAGATCATGACCCGAGCCAAAGGCAGACGCTTAATGACTGAGCCACCCAGGCGCCCCATTTCCCATTTTCTTAAACTGCCTTTCCTAGCATTCCTTTAGTCTTACATGGGGCAGGGAGGGGTCCCCTGGCTTGGCTAGACCAAGAATAGCTGAGTTAATGTTGGCTCAAGAGAGGCTAAACTCTGTTACTGGAAACGGTCTCCAACTGCTGATCGCCAAGCCACCACATGAGCATGTATTCTGTATACATCATTAGTTCATTAGTATTTATTTCTACCCTACCTCTACTGCTAGTACCTGAATTCAGTGTTTTCTGTGGGACACGACCTCAGGCCTATTCTCTCCCTGGTCTATTTCTTCCCAAGCTCTCCCCATTTTGAAATGGACAAGAATCTTATATATATCTTATTACCCCTGGAAAGCAAATTTATTATGTGGACAGATCTGCGTTTCAGAGAGAAGACTAGCAGCAACGTTTTGATATATTCTGCTGATAACTACTTGGAAACATACACATCCCAAAAACCCAAATACACACTTAACCTGCCATTTTTTTTAAACAAATAAAAAGTGTATTTTCATACAAATCAGAGAGAATAACAAGCAGTGGTATATCTGAAATGGCTCCCCCTGACTCCTGGCTTCAGATTCTAGATTTTTGTTTAAGACCACCGTGAGGTTAAGGAGCCCTTGCTGTAAACTGTAAGGAAACTACTTTTATACAATTACACAGGGCTGAACATAAAAGCTGCAATAAATCTACTTTCCATATGTAGGTGTTAAAATTATCTGAATGAGTAAAATGCTTCCATACTTCCACTGAAGGGCTAGCCACTTAGGTCTAAGATTTCACTGTAATCCTGGAGAGGAGGCTGGACAGTAACAGCCAACCTCGCCTCAAAGGCCAATGATGCCAATCTGACAATTTACAGATGATCAAAAACTGAATTCATAAAAGCAGTTGTTGGATGGCTCATAAGTGACAAGCATAGCTCAGAGCACTTATAAATAACGGCTCACTCGTTTATCCTTCCCACAGTGCTGTGAGGTTCCTGTACCATTTCCTTCATTTTCCAAATGAGGAAACTGAGGCCCAAGGGCATTAAGTAACTTGTTCAACAAGACACAACTATTAAGCAAAAGAGCAGAGATTTGATCCCAAGTAATCTTTTTCCAGACTGTACACTCTGGACTAATACGCTAAATGACTTAAAAGGTATTCTGACAGCAAAATCAAAACCTATAAAAAAGGCAGGTTGCATGTCTGAGTGACTCAGCTTTATCGATGACCGAGAGCAGCGGAGGCAGTACTAACAAAGGGAAAGTCTTCTAGAAACCTTGCAGAAGAAGCACACTGGAGAGGGGAAGAGGGACTACCTGCTTAGCCAATTAATCGAACTCTAGATGCCACCCCAAGCCCTTACGACTTATTTTGGCGCACCTTCCAGAAAGACTACAAACCTCTCTCGTTTTGGGGCAGAACGGCTCAGCCACGGGAATATGGCATACTCCTCTGGTACTGGAATGACTTCCATCATAGAAGGTCTGAGGCCTTTTGGTGGTCCTACAAAATAAAGGGAAAAGTTTTTTTTTTGTTTTTTTTTAAAAAGCCCTCACTCCATCCTCTGGGGGCTGGTGAATCCATAGTACCTAGGTCAATACCTTGGTTCTCACTCCAGAACCGATAGCTCTGGATAAGCTGAAGGCAACTGTTGGAAAAGCTGCTTCAGGACAGTATGTGGCTTTTCTGGCTCTGGGTTGGTGTGTGTGGCCTGGTGACTGACAGAACAACCACAGCGGATTGTAGGTACAACTCAACTCTGGGCTCAGGACGCTGGGTAAAACCCCTAAGAAGTCACTACAGAATTCTCAATCATTGTAGACGTAGACGTACAGTGAACCCCATATATGTCCATTATCTAGATTCAACAATTCAAACTTCGTCAAACTTGCTTCATCTGTTCGTTTTTCCATGGTTGCAAATCTCAGACTTCATCGTTTCACCCCGACTTCAGATGGACCAAAATATGTGGATTTTTCACTGTAATGTCATGATCACACTTGATAAATATCAATTCCTCCATACCAACTAATACACAGACCAGATGCAAATTTCCCTGATGTCCTCAAAAATGCCCTATTTTTTTTTTTTACTTATCTTTTATTTTTTAACTAATGCTTTTTTAGTTTCAAGCTCCAAACAAGGTCCTAACCTTGCATTTGATTGGCCTGTCTCTAATGAGGCTAATTCCCGCCCTCCACCCCCGACCGTATTTTTTCATGCCTTTGGCCCACTGAAGAAAGCAGCCCTTTGTCCTGCCCCACTTGCGGGACTCTCGTTGCCACCTCATCTAGCTTGTTCCTCTACCCACCGTAATTAGTTCTGAAACCTTAGTTCAATTTCTGGTAGAACGTTTTTGAATCCACAAAAGAAAGGCTAAAATTAACCCAGAGCCAAGTCACCCTGCAATTTTTCACCCAAAGTTTTCAGAATAAAGTACTTTCTGTGTCCTTTATATTGTTCTCAACTTGAACTCATGAGTAATACAGGAGAGAGAGTCTTCATCTTTCCTATGGCGGGGAGGGCCGGCGAGGGACAGCCCAAGGGAAAGCAGGGGAAGGTGGGCCACTTCATGTCTGCTTTCAGGAGCGGGAGGGAAGGGAACACCATGGAGAAATACACTGGTTGGATTTATACAGCTGGCGTGTCCACCTACCAAAATTCACCTGCTCCTTCCATCCTGTCACATACTAGACAGTGACCTTAGCTGGCACCAAAGCCACCTGGCTCCAGAATGAGGTCTCAGTGCCCTGCAGGGATGAAAACCTAGCCTGGACTCCTCCCAGCCCTCTGTCATATGTGTCTTGGGGGAAGGCCAAGTTAACCCCCAAGCAATTCCAGATGGGGTTGAAGAACAAACAGGTCAAATGGCCGTCCTAGCCCACGTAAACAGAGGCTTTCCTCTTTTTGTAAAACTAACCAATAAAATGGGGCCACATACTCCAGCTCTGGCTTGGTATCAGCCTTCCATGAGTCAAATATTAGCAATATCCCCATTTACAACCATGATGAAGTATACGAAAACAGGGCCACAAAAACCTCCAGAAGCAATACCCCCATAAATGTCTATGCACCTTACCTATCTCCGTCCTTCTCTCTTCTCTTTCTACCCCTTCTTTGCCTAATCCCTCCTCTTTGTTCTGAACGTCTACCTTAAGACAAAACATGTATTATGCTTTATGTTATGTCACATACACTTGATACTTATTACTACAGTTCATCCCCTCTGTCAAGTGGAACATTTTACATTTTTCTCTTTAAGCAAAGTTCTTTAACTACTAACTACAGGGCTTAGAGCAAACTGCCATATCTGTTCGATTCTCTATTTCCAATCATAAAATGTAGTTCATCCACCCATTTGTACAGGCATCGTGAGGATGAAGCCAACCAAGATGTCCAGACGGCTGCCGGCAGCTCAGAAGCAAGGTCAGGGGCTAGCGACAAACACGGAGCCGGCACCAAGGAGAAGCTACGGCTGAGGCGGGGCCTCGGTGCACTCAGCCCTGTAGGGGCAAGGGAAGGGTGGAGCCCTAAGGAAGAAAAGAAGACTCTAATAGCAACATTTCTAACGGTTTCAGGGCTAAAACCACTACACAGCAATACTCCTGTCCAGCATAAAATGATAAGGCATGATTAATGCTGAATGAAATTCTGACCAAGAGCCACAGGATTTACAATGGGAGGGGATGGAGCACATTTTTTCCCGTAAATACAGTATAGTATGTAAATGTATTTTCTCTTCCTTATGATTTTTTTTTTTTTAGATTTATTTATTTGACGGAGAGAGACAGCGAGAGAGGGAACACAAGCAGGGGGAGTGGGAGAGGGAGAAGCAGGCTTCCTGCGGAGCAGGGAGCCCGATGCAGGGCTCAATCCCAGGACCCTGGGATCATGACCTGAGCCGAAGGCAGATGGTTAACGACGGAGCCACCCAGGCGCCCCGCTTATGATTTTCTTAATAACACCTTCTTTTCTGTAGCATACTTTATCATAAGAATATAGGACATAATGCATATAACAAGATAAAATGTGTGTTAATCGACTATGTTATCAGTAAGGCTTCTGGTCAACAGTAGGCTATTAGTTAAGTTTTGGGGAGGTCAAAAGTTATACATGGGTTTTCAACTGAACAGGGGTCAGCACCTTATACAACATGCCCAACATGACCCATGTCGTATAAGGGTCAACTGTAATTTGTTACAGCACCTAGAGGACACTAATACACGTGCTTATGGGGGTTAAGATATAGTCAACCCAGTTATGGCTTCCACAGTAATAAAGAAATGGTGCTGAAGGTCAGCCCCAACTCTTGCTTCATTAGCAAACCCTCCCAGCTAGGCAAGGGGACTGCGAATTTCACTTCCCCATTAGCTTGGGACCCCAGTGGAAAACAGACTCTGGGACTGACTGACTTGGCTGGCTTTACCGCTCACTCCGTAACTGTGCCTCAGAGAAAAGTCAATCTGATCTCTCTGCACCTCAGTTTGTATCCGTTTCCTCATATTTAAAATGGGGAATAAATAATACCACCTACCTTCTAAGGTCGATGTGAAGACTGAATGAGACATGGGAAGCAAGTGCTCAGCACGAGCAACTACTATTTATGGAAAATCTGCTCCTGTACTTCTCATGCGCCCACCTCAGAGCCTGACACATGTATGGACCCTCAGGTCGAAGGTACACAAAAAACCGCTTGAAGCTATCAAACTGGGACACATACTAAGAGAAGTGAAGTGTGCGTCCGAACCAAAAACTGCCCATGGAAGAGTGAAGGAGGCAAAATTGTGTTGTGTACCGGCAAGAGTGAAGTATGTTCAAGACTGCTAAGGAGAGAACACTGGGCACTTTCACACACAGAACAAAGAAAAGACCAGAAAAAGGCTGATGGGTTGGTTGTTGAATCGGCTGGTAGACTGACTGGTAGACTCTTGAATCGGCTCTCAGACAGCCATTTGTTAATAATTTCCCTCTGAGGAAAAGCGGAGTTGCAAGCAACAAGGAGAACACTTGTCGTACAGCAGAAACAAATGCAACTGCACATCTCTGAGGAAGCACATGTCCCCAACAAGCCTCAGCATGCAGGCACATGAGTCAATTAACCTACTGGCAAAGCAGGGCCGACGGCTGCTCATAATTAGCATGGTTTTGGGGAAATGATTCTACCCACGTCACTTAAAAGATACCTGAATAGTAATGCGCATGGACAAACTCAAACTCAGTCTCTAAGAAACCTAAGTAAAACAAAAAATCCTCCCAATCTCTCTTTTCTTTCTTCTTTTTTTAAAGATTTATTTATTTACCCCAAAGAGAAGGGGGGGGAGGGACAGAGAGAGAGAGAGAGAGAGAATGTGAGCAGGGAGAGGGAAAGAGAGAATCCTCAAGCAGGCTCCCCACTGAACTCAGAGTCTGATGCAGGGCTCGATCCCACGACCCTGAGATCATGACCTGAGCCAAAATCAAGAGTCAGACCCCCATCTGACTCAGCCACCCAGGTGCCCCCAATCCCTCTTTTCATTAAAGCCCGGGCTCTGAGGGCAAGTGGAAGTGTTCTCTGTAGCAAGTCATCACGGCCACCACAAATTCGTATTCACAAATATGCAGATAACTGGGCACACCAATGTTAACCGAACCACAGTTAATACAAACAGGGAGCTGAAAACAACCAATTTCCCACTAGCAGGCAGCTTAAATAAGCCACACTGCCGGCAATGGCAGAGGGTTATGTCCGTCAGGATCTGACTACACGTGTGGAAAGCTAAGAGAGATGGTTAGCTCATGTGAGCTAGGAGAGAAGAAAAAGACAAACTCCTCTTTTTCTAGAATTCCTTCACACAAACATATTTTTTGGGTGTGTTAAAAAATATATAAATGGTATGTAATATGGACTGTCTCACAATATGCTTGATTTAGTTAATGATGATAGATCTTGAAGACTTTTCTGTATCAGCACATAGAAATTTACTTGTTTCAAGCTCTGAATAGAAGGCCATGGATATATCAGTATATTTAAGTTATTATACAAAAAATGGGTAATTAAAAATGGTACAACCGCCAGTGTCTCTGCATGAGCTACCTTGTACATGTTCCTCAAAAAACCAAGAAAAGGAACTGTTGCAAAGGTCTCACATTTTCAAGTTTAATGGACAGATTTCACCAAATTTCCCTTCAAGTAACCAGAAACTTAGGAGGGTTTCACTTTTTACCATATACGCTCCTCTACTATTTCCACTTCATCTCATTACAAATATGTATTACTCTTTAAATGCTCTAAAACACAGGTTATGTTAAACAGCATTTTAGTTTTAGCACACACTAGAACACCAAAGACAATTTAAGTTAAAAATTTAAAAAGTATACAAATAGAAGATGGCAAAAAACAGAACAAAACAAAACAAAACAAAACAAAAAAGGCCAGGTCACCAACTGGTTAGATCAAAAGGATATTTATATTCTAGGAAATAAGCATAATTTTAAGATCAATAGGATTAAGAATGAGCCTTCTAAATGTCTAGGTGTATATACATATGCGGGTATGCACACACATATTTATGGACAGCACTGATGTGAGCATGCTTATTTATTTATTTAAAGATTTATTTGAGAGAGAGAGAGAGAGCACGAGTGGAAGGGGCAGAGGGAGAGGGAAAGACAGAATCTCAAGTAGACTCCGTACTGAGCGCAGAGCTCGACACCGGGCTCGATCTCACAACCCTGAGATCATGACCCGAGCCAAAACCAAGAGTCAGACGCTCAGCGAACTACACCACCCAGGCGCCCCTGTTGCGAGCATGTGAATAAGTGAAGGGTCAAATCCTAGAAGATGTGGGTCATGGAGTTAGGGTACAAAGGGTTCTCATCTGGAGGAGAAAAGTAGGGCGCTGAGGGGGAGGAAGAGAATTTAAAACTGCAGTGGGGAGGGGCACCTGGGTGGCTCAGTCGGTTAAGCTTCTGACTCTTTGATTTCAGCTCAGGGCATGATCTCAGGGTCCTCAGATCTGAGCCCCATGTCTGGGTTTTGAGGTGAGAGCAGAGTCTGTTTAAGATTCTCTCCATCCCTTTCCACCCACCCCTCGCCCCGCCCTGCCCCACTTGTACTTTCTAAAAATTAAAACTACAGTCAGAAAAAGTAGTACAGTCAGGAAAAGTCAAAAAAAATTTTGACATGAATGACATGAATGGCAACCCATTATGACATGGAATGAATCTGTTCTCTTAACCAGAAGGAACTGAGAGCTTCTAAATTTGGACACCCGTGATTAAGATCCCTCCATCACTCTGATCTCATGAGTGCTTATGGTGCCACAGAAAAGGAGAAAAATGTACGTGTTTATATCCCAACAAGGAGGCAACACTGTTTAATAAACATGTACAGTTTTCTCTTATTTTCTACTCTTCATGAGGTCTTGCTAAACAGAGCATGCAAAGCAACAGCACGATAACAAAATCCTGGCTCTGACATAGGGGCTGAGTAACAATCTCGATGGACCTCAGTTTTCTCATCTGTACAAGGGGGATGTAAAAGGTATGTACATGTTTCCTAGTGCTGTGATAATTAGCAGCACCAGGAACACAGTTAGGACCACAGAAGCAGCTTTGTTTCACCATAAAGTATCATGGACATGGCTCCAGGTCAATGTATGTAACTTTAACAAATCCTGTTTACAACTTCACCACATTCCACAGGATAGCTGTTCAACCACCGCCTTAGGCTGCTCTTAAGAAAGAATATACACACATCCTTGTTCCATGTGTCTAGAAAAATACACCATTTGGTGCTTTTATTCTTAGGACTACAAACCACAAAAGGGAAGGCTTGTTGGAGAGGCATGCATATTTTAAAACTTACTGAGTCAGACTGCCTTTTAAAAAGAGTTCTAGGGGCACCTGGGTGGCTTAGTCAGTTAAGCGTCTGACTCTTGATTTTGGCTCAGGTCATGATCTCATGGGTGGTGAGATCGAGCCCCACAGCTTAGCACAAACTCTGCTTGAAGATTCGCTCCCTCTGCCCCTCTTCTCACTCGCGTGCTCTCTCTCTCTAAAACTAAATACATCTTTAAAAGAAAATAAAAATAAAAAATAAAGAGTTGTTAACTATCTCTACCAGCAATAGGTATGTGAATGTGAATTATTCAGGACCTAATAGCATCTGACATGTGGGAAGAGCTTCATATTTTCTTTCACTTCAAAATTAACCAGAAATAACAACTTCATGTTCAGAAGAATAGATGTTACCAGATGATAAACACTAATATTTCACTGAGAGGGAAATGGGCAGGGATACTAAGTACAAAGGCAATGGAAGAAACCACCACAGAGGTGACAAGATATTTTTAGGTACATGTCAAAGATCATTAGCATCGATGACAAAAGGAACTAGGAAAAAATGACATCATATTACTGGAAGAGCTGACGTCTTCTACACACAGAGCTTGTTAGGAAATTCCTCCCCCCTGGACTGTGCTGTGAACTCTGAGCTGGTACTAATCACTGCTCACTAAAAACCCCAACCAACAAAGGTTCTGGGGCAAGCCTGCCCAGAAAGGAGTAGAAGCTCCGTTTCCAGCACTTTTTTTTTTTTTAAGTAGGCTCCACAATGGGCATGGAGCTCAACGCAGGGCTTGAACTCACAACCCTGAGATCAAGACCTGAGCTGAGATCAAGAGTCTGGACGCTCAACAGACTGAGCCACCCAGGTGTCCCTCCAGCACTTTTCTGATCATGTCTTTGTTTCTATTATATTTTTGTTTATTTATTTTTTAAAGATTTTATTTATTTATTTGACAGAGACAGCCCGAGAGGGAACACAAGCAGGGGGAGTGGGAGAGGGAGAAGCAGGCTTCCCGCTGAGCAGGGAGCCCGATGCGGGGCTCGATCCCAGGACTCTGGGATCATGACCTGAGCTGAAGGCAGACGCTTAACCCACTGAGCCACCCAGGCGCTCCCCCAACCCCCTGCCCATGGAGGATAATTTAATCTTGAATTATAAAGCGTGAGGTATCTTTGGGATCCTGTCCTGGATCTAGTGGCGAGAGTGAATGTGAAGGGAGAGGGCAGAGCTGGAAGTGTGCGTGTGAGGAAGGGCAGGTGAGGTCACAGACACTGGACGCTAACGGAATTCAAACTCCACAGGTCCCACTTACTGGCAAATGACCAATATTTTTGAGTTTTAAGTTTCCTCAACTATAACCTGAGAAAACTACCCTTAAACGAGGTGAATAGGATTAAGTGATTTGTGGCACTTAGTAGTACCTCAATAATTGGGAGCTTATCGGCAATTTTATTAAGAGAAGGGACAGAAGGCAAGGCAGTAATAAGAGAGCTAGGTTGCTGAGCAGAACTCGGGAACTGCTGGGACCATGGCAGTAGCTACCCCGGCTCTCAGCACAGGTGTACGCAGGAAGATGACAGAGGGCAGGCATGCAAGTAACAGGTGAGAGGGAGGGGGAAAGAACATGGTCAGTTTATGCCAAATAGCTTCTGTTTTCTCACAAAGAGGAGACATTCTCAACCACAGTGAAGAAGACAGGCAGGAAGCCGTGAGGACAGTAAGGGTTTCAAAGAGCTGCTCAGAGGAATGGGAAAAGAGCCAAAGGAGGGCTTCCTGTGCAACTGTTTACCATAACCCCCGTGAGTGTGGATAAAAATCCATGCCCTGCCCCAGAGGTTCAAAGACTAGTGATTAATGGGCATCAGAGCACACCTCAACCTCCAGGCCGGTCCTCGGCAGGGGCAGGGACCAACAATCTTACCTCATGATTGAGGTGGAGAGGGGAAGCCCAGGGCTTTGGGAGGGGAAATAAACTGACATAATCCCTTACCACTGTGTGTACTGTGGGACTTTCCTGATGAATAAGCCAGCAAGAATTGCAGCCACGCTCAGTCGAAACTTTCCCTAATGTAGTGAACGCAGGACTCCTCGAGGAGGGAGGACATCACAACACAGCACCCTCATCTTGCAATGAGGACACTAAGTGACAGAAAAATTTGGGGGCAGAGCCAGGAAACAATTCTGGAGGTTCGCACTTCCAAGCTGGGGCTTCTCCCACGGCATTCTTCAAGCAGAACCTAACCAGGGGCCTCAGGCATACCAGGCCAACGTGGTAACAGCATTTCGCAGAAAACATCTGCCACTAGGAATCACACCCTGCTGTTTTTCATCTTAATTTTTTGGTTGTATTTTTCTCATGGTCAAAAAAACAAACTAAAAAAAAAAACAAAAAAAACAAAACCAAAGTCCTTATCTGTAAAACATTCCTGATAAAGACCTCTGTTAGGAAGTAAGAATCCCATCCTTGTCTTTAAGGGATATGTTTGCTGGGCACAGCTTGAGATAGTTCTGATAGCCCTAGCAGTTGAACGGGTCCTACTAATCTGCATCTTTTTAAAGATTTTATTTATTTATTTGACATTGAGAGAGAGGCAGCGAGAGAGGGAACACAAGCAGGGGGAGCGGGAGAGGGAGAAGCAGACTCCCCACTGAGCAGGGAGCCCGATGTGGGGCTCGATCCCAGGACCCTGGGATCATGACCTGAGCCGAAGGCAGACACTTAACGACTAAGCCACCCAGGTGCCCCTAATCTGCATCTTTTAAAAAAACAATTTAATAGAATGTGGGCATCTTTCCCAACAGCTTATAGATATATGGTGAATTCAATTCCTTTCCACGGTAACAATCGGGATTGATGGTGAAGAGGAGAGGTCATGTGTGGAACTGCTGGAATTCTCTACCCACGTGTACCTTGTACGGCGTGGAGAGTAGTTTGGGGTGACAGGTGTACGCTACACATACAAAGGTCTGTACCACAGAAGAACCCCCAAATTATGAATCTTGGAGCATCTCCCTTGTGAGATCCTTTTGAAGTATAAATAGCCTCACAATGGTCTCTTGGGACAGACGGAAGGTCAGATTCTTTCCTGAGTTCCGATGGACTGTGGAATGGCCATCCAGAAGTGAAACAAGTCCCATTCTTAACCAGGTTTGATCCTGGACTGTCAAATGACTTGTGGATCTGACAACAAGGACCTCCGTTGAGGTAAAAGAAATGGATTCGTCAAACCCCATTCGTCAGGAGGCATGAGGCACCGAAGACACTGACTGTGGACGAGCCTCCTCCAAGCTCTTGGTTATCAGCTGCTGTTTTTAACTTTGGTTCGTGAGGAACATCGCCCATGGAGCCCCGGACCCAGGGCAAGGGCAGAGTCAAGTAACCTATCCCTCTACAGTGAGAATGGGAAAATGACAAAACCAACAACACATTTCTGGTATTTAAATTCTAGACCAAGATCCATTTTGCTTTCCACAGCTGCCCTAAGAACAAACACAAGAGGGTTACTTTCACTTTAAATATTAGCTAAGGCATCTCCTTGCATGTCTGAGGAAGAGATGCCCGACTGCCCACACCCCAAAAATACCTGGAGCCACTCCCTTCCCCACCTGTCTGTTGTCCTGCTCTCTCCAGGTCAGCCGCACCCAAGACTCCCCTTCTCTCAGGCCCAGGCCTTCAACTTTTCACAGGCAGGAACATAGCAGAGAGAAAAAAAATTATTTTCAGAAGACAATGAGCTTATTTTCTTAAAAGAGCTTCCAACCCAACACCAGACTCCTTTAAAGGTGTCTTCCATTTTTAGAGTAGAAATCTAATGTTTTTAAAAACAACCCTAACGTCAAAGCCACCTGTCACTCTTCAACCTAAATGGTCTCTATGGTATGCACGGCAAGGCCGATGGACCAGGTTGGTGGTGTTTTTCCCTATGCTGGGCACCGAGGGCAGAGAAAGTAACATGCTTTAGTTCCGTCGTCTATTAAGTAAGAACAGCCACACTACTCCATCCCAATTCTTTTTTTTTGAAGATGTTATTTATCTGAGAGAGAGCGAGAGAGCACAAGCAAGGGGAGCTGCAGAGGGAGAGGGAGAAGCAGACTCCCCGCGGAGCAGGGAGCCCGACGCAGGACTTGATCCCAGGTCCCCGGGATCATGACCTGAGCCGAAGGCAGGAGCTTAACCGACTGAGCCACTGAGGCGTCCCTCCATCCTGATTCTTTATCACAAATTTATGTTAGGGAGATTAAAAAGATCCCTCTCGACCTCTGAAGACCCCTTGAGGACGAGGATATTTTTTCCTAAGATAATGTACCAGCAAAGTGGCAGCAATAAGCAAATGTGTGTTTCCAGATCAGTGCTGGAGAGGGGACTGGGCAGGGAGAAGAAGCCTCAGCGATGGTGGAGCTCAAACTTGGACTTTGAAGAGAGAGGGCCATGGGCCACAGATGTGCCTGAGGCTAAAGAGAGCCAAAACAAAACCTCCCGATCCAGGGCTCCTGTTCCCGTGGCTATAATCCACTGGGTGGCTTTGCAGAACGCTGCACTTTCGTTCCCCAAGCTGAGGCTGGGTGTTTGGCTGCGGGAAGCTCAGGCTATGGGCAGCACAGCCCCCAGCTCGGCATTCTGGGCCTGAGGTCGGCAGCGAGAGGACGCAGCAGGTGCCTCCCTGAACACACCAAGATTCACTTCCAAGAATGTGTTACTACTACAACACATGAAGGCCATTACTCATAAGGCAAAAAGTGCTGATTCTCTTCTCTTCTGAGACAAACATACAGTAAATCATGCATGCACCCAAGCTTGGTGAACTGACTGAGCCAGAGGCAGTGTCATTCAGAAACAGTGACCAAAAGCAAGAGAACACAAGCCACCTAATGTCATTTTAAATTTTCTAACAGTTACATTAAAAAAGGAAAAGAGGTAAAATTAGCTTTAATATCTTATCTAGCCCAATAAATCCAAAATGTTGCCATTGGAATATATCACATCAATATAAAATTTGAGATTGCTTCTAAATGATATTCCCTTTGGGATCCTCCTCTTCAGAGACCTTTTCTTCTGTTGTTACCACACAGCGTTAACTGCAGACCCCTCCAGCCAACAGGCCACATTCACAATAATGGCACCCATGTACTAGGCAGGTAGCAGGTGCTAGATCCCATAAAAGGTATTTGATAGAGACTTTGAACTTCCAAGGCAAGAGTTAAGGAGTCAGGGGGCGCCTGGGTTGCTCAGTGAGTTAAGCATCTGCCTTCGGCTCAGGTCATGATCCCAGGGTCCAGGGACTGAGCCCCGCATCGGGCTCCCTGCTCCGCAGGAAGCCTGCTTCTCCCTCTCCTACTCCCTCTGCTTGTGTTCCCTCTCTCGCTGTATCTCTGTCAAATAAATAAATAAAATCTTAAAAAAAAAAAAGAGTAAGGAGTCAGGTTATCCACACAGCACATAAAAAAGCACAGATACCAGAAGATCTTAAGGTTACATGTCTAAGGACTGCTAAGAGAATGAAACTAGATATGATGTAACACCTGCTCTCCTTTCTATTCTCCATCTTTCTGCCCCAACTGCTTTCTTGAAAGAGCCAGTATGTAAAACATCTACATTTACTATAGATGAGGAAAAGATTTGGCAAATATGAGTGTACAGTTACACCATTGAAGTAACAACTTAATCCGAGGCTTAATACCCAAGTCAGACTTTTCTTTCCAGGATCATCTATGATACTTTATAAATCTGGATCAGTTGGAATAGGGAGTTTTGTACTCTGCTTTATTTTTTTAAGTAGGCCCCATGTCCAATGTGGGGCTTGAACTCACAACCCTGAGATCAAGAGTCCCATGCTCTACTGACTGAGCCAGCCGGGCGCCCCACGCACTCTGCTCTATTGAACAAGCATATTACAACCATTTTCTTAAGTCATTACCTCCAAACACATGGACTTTGACAACCACAGAGATCTTGATCAAGAATGCCAGCCTCCCTCTTCCTTCGAACGATCATGCTCATTCAATAGCTCTAAAAAGACTGAGCAACTATAGGCCATGCACTGTTGTGTGTGTTAGAGATAAAGTGGCAAATAGGGTCTTTGCCCTCACACGGCATATATTCTAGAGAGAAAGACGAACAATACATACATAGTGTCAGGTGCTGAAAAAATAATAGCAAAAATGATAGATGAAGGGCATGTAATGATTTTAGTCTACCCCCATTATTTATTAGGCTGAGTCACATGAAACTGCTGATATTCAACCACTTCTGACCTAGAAAACGGTCAGTTTCACACAGCCCCACCTAACAGTTTCACTCCATCGGGAAACAATCAAGAATGCTTCTGATGGACTCTAAATTAGAACAGATCCCTGACAGACAGAAAACACAGAGAACTGGACTGAATAAACTTTCCTCCCATGGAAGAGGTGAGAGGGTGCTTGGGTGGAGTAAACTCAGTGACAGCAGATGGGGAGGGTGGGATGGACAGAGGCAACAGTCTGGGGACTTCAACAGGAGCCACCAAATGGCTTAAACTCTGTGCTACTTCTCCCCACCACTGATTCAAGGCACAGAGTGTGGCCACCTGTCTCTACCTGGAATACCCTGGGAGGTGGTTCCTTTCACCAGGAATTGTAGGGGGACAGGGGGCAGTGGAAAGGGATCCCTAGGAGACCGACCACTTTCCCTTGTGATTTCTTCAACTATTTCTTTGGGTTTTTTTTTTTAAAGATCTTATTTGTTTATTTTAGAAAGAGAGAGTGGGAGAAAGGGCAGAGGGAGAGGGAGAGAGAGAATCTCAGACTCCACGCTGAGGGTGGAGCCTGATACAGGGCTCACTCTCACCATCCTGAGATCATGACCTGAGCTAAAATCAAGAGTCGGACGCTTAACCAATGCGACCCATCCAGGTGCCCCTCTTCAACTATTTCTAAATTCAGAAAAAGTCCAGGATCTTGGCAGTCTATTACTGCTGAATTTTTTTTTTTTTGGCAAAGGAACGTTATATATTACTTGTACAATTAAATAACAAAAAAGTCCCCAGCTCCTGAACCAACTGGTCGATCTTAACACCATGTAAAGACTGGACATTACATGCCTGCCAATATGATGCAAGAAGGGAGGGTTCCTGCCAAGAATGTGAACCTGGTTCTCGTCAGGCCTCCAGAGCTACCGACTGGTTTACAGCAAACACAGGGGACAGGGGAAGGCACCAACACTTAAAGAGGGAGTCAGTAAAATCCGGACCGGGGACACTGCAGGACAACAAGAAAAAGGGAAAAAAGGAGGTGGACCAAACATTATTAGCTCATACGTGTCCTGAGTGGACGCCCTCTGGAATCTTCTTTGAAAAAACCAACTTCAAAAAAGCCCGTGAGGCACTAGGGAAAAAGGGAGCAGTGTCTAGAACGTTAAGGAAACCTGAAGCGACTCGCTTGTGTCTACGAGAGTTATCTATTCACATTACAGACCACAGGGAACTGCGAGATGGCAGAGCTGGGAACTGGTCAGTGGACAGTGGATGCTTACTCTGGTTGGCACCTGTTTAAAAACTGCCCACAACGCAGCTTCGAGCACATCTGTGGGCCTGCCCTCCACTCCTCTCCCAGGCCCCCACACAGCCTCCAGGTGAGCTGGGAACGATCTCACCCGAGCCTAAAGCATCTCAGAGGCCCTGCTCACCTGTCGATGAACTGATCGATAATGACGATATCGCCGGGCTGAATCTCTTCCCTCAAGGAGCCACAAGCTGTGGTCACGACGACGTGTGTACAGCCCTCCTCCTTCAGAGCCCAGATGTTCGCCTGGTAGTTGACTTTTGAAGGCATGATGGTATGTTGTCTCCCATGCCTGTGGGAAGGAGTGGATACGGGGGCGGGGGGAGGGTGAGCAGGGTGCTCGGACTCTGTGAGAAGAGAAAACTTACATACAGCAGTGCCTTCCAGCCCTTTCCATCAGAGCACTTTAACAGGCAGAGGCCAGAGGATAACTAGCCTACTGTAAATACAAACCACTGGGTCTTAAAGTGCAGGCCACCTTTACATGGTATGTATTTTTCTATCAAGAGCTGGTAAGGAAGATGTGCTGTGTCTATCCTCTGGCGCACGGACACATCAGAATCTGAGGCAGATGATTTCACACGAGCCACAACACGGAAAACTAGAGGTGCCAGTGAAGAGAGATACAAAATAGAAAGAGAAACTCAAGTTTCCAGTCGACTCTGTCCATTCCTTTGTCTGATCACCCAAATAAGTTAGTGAAACTTTCAAAATAATTAAGAGTTCCCAGCTGTTCTGACACTAGCAGGTTTTGTGCAAGAACCAGTCACCTCACGCATGACCACTGTTAGTGGCTGAATTGTGCCCTCCCTCCACCGCCCCAGAGTTCATATTTTGAAGTCCTAATCCCCAGTACACCAGAATGCAATCATATTTGCAGAGGGTCTTTAATATGGTAATGGAGTTAAAACGAGGTCATTAGGGTGGACCCTAATCCAATGTCCTTCAAGAGGAGGAAATCTGGACACAGACTTGCACACTGGGAAGAACGTGTGAAGACACAGGGGAAGATGGCCATCCACGAGCCAAAAAAAAAAGAGGCCCGGAATAGGCCCTTCCCCCACAAGCCCTCAGAAGGAACCAATCCCGCTGACACCCTGATCTTGGAATTCTAGCCTCCAGAGCTGTGAGCAAACAAATTTCTGGGTCCACCCAGTCTGTGCCAGTTCCCGCAAACTAATACAACCACCACCGACTTCCTACCACGCTTCAAATAAAATCCAAACACCTAACCACGGCCCTCATGTCACTCGGGCACCAGGGTCCTAATGCAACCTCAGCTCTTATCCCAAGTCAGCCTCACTGGCCTTCTCGCTGCCCATCTCTGCTCATTCCTGCTCAGGTCTCCAGCCCGCTGAGCTCTCCACTCCAATGTCACCTCCGCAGAGAAGTGCCTTCCACAGCCACTGAGTCACAGTCACGTCGCTATCCCCTTTTCTTTCTAACCTCTGTTGGTAACTCAAACTACAGTTCCTTTCCCGTGTCTCTCTTTCCCACTGGAATCAGCCCCGAGGGTGTGAGGCCCTCGTGTGTGCTCCGCGCTGGGATGCAGAACACGACTAGGAGCACCAGCCAGTAAACGGCCAGTCAAGGCAACCCAATTTCTAAAATTACTTCGAGGGGCGCCTGGGTGGCTCAGTCGTTGGGCGTCTGCCTTCGGCTCAGGCCATGATCCCAGGGTCCTGGGATCGAGCCCCGCATCAGGCTCCCTGCTCGGCGGGAAGCCTGCTTCTCCCTCTCCCACTCCCCCTGCTTGTGTTCCCTCTTTCGCTGTGTCTCTCTCTGCCAAATAAATAAATAAAATCTTTAAAAAAAAATAAATAAATAAAATTACTTCGAAAAATTCACATGTTAGATGATAGACCTATATAAGTGGTATTTCATAATGAGTTAAAATCATTCTGCTTGAAAAACTACCAGTATAATGGTGTAATGATCTACCACGGAAAGGCCAAGTGTCAAGTCAAGTGTCCTTTACGTGTGATAATGCAGAAACAGGCTTTCAAGGAAGTGGGTAAACACACAAAAATCTCACTTTCTACATTGACGATTAAGTTTGGGCTTTGGAGTGGAAGTGCTGGGTTCAAATCCTAGCTTTTGCCATTTCCTAGTGATGTGACCTCCTCATAGCCACTCAGCGCTCTCAGGCCAATTTTTTCCACCTGGAAAATGGTGAATAATATTACCTGCACCACAGGGTTGTTATTAAATATCCCTTGTATCATCCCGTGTTACTATTAGAAGAAAAACGTAGTGTCTTTTCTGTTCACCATCAGAACTGTGAAAAACATCAAAATGCCTTGCACATAATTTCAGACAGGCATAGCCTATCAGGGTTTTTACCCTGAGTGCCCAGATGACCTCTCAGAAGGTGGAGGTCCATGAATGCACAGACAGTATGTGCATTTTCCTAAGGCTGGTCTCCAAAACACTAATAAAAATTTTCAAAAGAAATTCAAAAACCCAAAGTCACTAAGAAACACTTGCATTCGAGGGACAAACCATAGTCCAACACAATTCAGTTCAATGGGCAGGAGGAGTATAATAAAAGCCTCACCGGAGGGCCACACCACCAGCTGCTTTCTCTTAGAGCCTGGAAAAAAAATGAATCAATCCTCCAGCAATGACCACGGACCAACAAAGAGGGTTGCCTGAAATCGACCCCATGTGTCCATCGACAACTCAAACTTAGTTTTACTGGATTCAGCAAAGTCACTTCTGTTTCAAAAATGTAATGTGGCAGACAGACTCTAGGCTGGTCCCCCACTTTCATGCTCAGTGTAACTCCCTCCTCCCTCCACTGCAGGCGGACCTGAGATTTGCTTCCGGCCAATGGGCTCCACCAAAGGGGCTGGGGGTCACTCCCACGATCATGTGCCACCTCACCAGCCCGCCCCAGAGAGCCCCTCCTGCTGGTCTCGAGGAAGCAAGCCCCCATCATGGAAACTCTGCCCTCAGAGGGTACCACGTGACAGGGACCGTGGACAAGCCTACAGGAGCTGAAGGCCTCAGGTCTACAACTGTGAGGAACCGAATTTTGCCAACATGCAGGTAAGCCTGAATGAGAACCTGGGGAGCCAGATGAGAGCAAATCCCTGAGTAAACCTTGTGTGACCTTGCGTGACCTTGCGTAACCCTGAACAGACGAGCCAGCTAAGCTGTGCCCACACTCCCGATGCTGAGAAACTGTGGGACACTGTGTTTGAAGCGGCTCAACCTGTGGTAATTTGTTCACAGCATGAGAAAACTAACACATGTGGTCTGACTAATTTCCAACTGTGTGGTAACAATGGTTTGCCCCCTCTTTTTTTTTTTTTTTTTTAAAGATTTTATTTATTTGACAGAGAGAAAGCCAGCCAGAGAGGGAACACAAGCAGGGGGAGTGGGAGAGGGAGAAGCAGGCTTCCCGCGGAGCAGGGTGCCTGATGCGGGGCTCGATCCCAGGACCCTGGGATCATGACCTGAGCCGAAGGCAGACGCTTAACGACTGAGCCACCCAGGCGCCCCGGTTTGCCCCCTCTTTAACAGTGGGATGGCACCAGTTTTGTCAAGAGACAGAGTGTGGATACCAAAGGGAACTCACTCCCTGCAAACCTATAACTATCACCACACAGGGGTCGTGGATGAAGCCGTTCACCTTATTAATTAGAAGAAAAACAATAAATAAAGGAAAGCACCTCTCCTCTCGCAGTTTGAACTGAAACCAGAAGCTTCAATTTTAGTCAGACTCATTCTATTGCCTACTGATTATTCTAACTGCTTTCCCAGCCTAAGGGGAGTGGGGTGAGCTCTCTGACCTCCAAAGTCACTATAATTTAGCCCAAAACTGTAAGTGGTAAATAAAGGTGACTGAGATGCTCTGGCTCTCCCAACTAAAAACTCACGCCCACACCAGTACTCTCTCCAGGACTTAAGTCTAAACCCTCCTTCAGTGGCAACATTCAAAAAGCTTAAAATACCTTACCTTGCGAGGAGGACGCAATCGACATTCTTGATCTTCCCCAAAATTAAGGCATCAGAAGGCTGAATGTAATGAAAAATGGTCACAACGCAATGACTTGAAAACATTCAACATACAAACAATTCAAAAACCGCCATTTCAATTTTTTGACCACAACAGGATTCATGGAAAACTCGGAAGATGCACTTGAAGAGGGTCCAGATTTGACCAACGTAATCCCTCAGTAAACACTGAGCCCTCCGCAGGACGGGGTTCATGGCAGCGGGAGGCCTGCCTCAGGAGCGTGGGCAGGTACCGCTTAGTAAGATCTATTTGTAGCAAGCACCCCAGGGGACTCTCACGTCACGATGGTCAAATACAGACGTGTCAAGAATTTGGCAGGTCCGAGAGGTGTGAGAGTGAAACGCGGTAAGGAGGAAACTGTCACAGAATTTAAGAAATCAGCCCCGGAACCGCTTGCCATGTTCACCAAGTCTAAGACGGCCATGGGAGGACCTGAGGTAAACAGAGGGGAAGATCCTCAGAGCTGTAGAGGGCTCAGAAAACATGAGGCCATGAGATGAGCCAAGCTGAGAGCAGGACTTAGAGAACATGAGGTCAGTCTAAGGACTTGGCTGGACAGGAGGGTTGGGCAGGAACTGCCGGATGGATCCCTCCGAGGAGGACCAGAAGAACCGTTGTGTTTGGAAGTAGCACTATGGGATTGGGAGAAGGTAGACATCTCATCCTAGCTGGATAACAGGAGCTGGGAGAAGTAGCCCCCCCCGCCTTTTTTTAAAAAAGATTTTGTTTATTTTTCAACAGAGAGAGACAGCGAGAGAGGGAACACAAGCAGCGGCAGAGGGAGAGGGAGAAGCAGGCTTCCTGCAGAGCAGGGAGCCCGACACGGGGCTCGATCCCAGGACCCCGGGATCATGACCTGAGCTGAAGGCAGACGCTTAACGACTGAGCCACCTGGGTGTCCCGGTAGTGCCCTTTTAATAGAAAAGGAGGAGTGTTTTATTTCTAGTTCAGTTATGCTTTGCTTTCTGGATCCTCAGGAAATCCACCCCAACCTTGGGCCAGGGCTTACTAAGAAAAGGCCACTTTGCATTACATGTTCTTGTTTGCCACCTGTCTGCATAATTAATGTGGAAGACCTATAGGCCCCAAATTAGAAGCTAATTTGAATGCAGTGGTCTGAAGATATACCACTGCTATCTCTGAAATTAGTATCTGGCTTCTAGAGATAAAAGCTGAGAAGTTATGCGAGTATGTTCTCAATCCTGTGAGGTCCAAGGCATTCTTAGGGACACTGTCTCAGCTGGTAGAACCCAATGACAGAACTACTGGGCCCTCTCAGCCCAGGGCAAACAGCCCTGTGCTGCCAGGACAAAAGCAATAAAAAAAAGAAAAAAATATATATATACACATATATATGTGTATATATGTGTGTGTATATATATATATAAGAACTTATTTATTTTTGAGAGAGAGAGCGATAGAGCACGCATGCGTGCACGCACAAGGAGGGGGAACGGCAGGCAGGGGGAGAAGTGATGTGGGACTCGATCCCAGGACCCTGGGATCATGACCTGAGCCGAAGGCAGATGCTCAACTGACTGAGCCACCCAGGCGTTCCCCCCACCCGCCCAAAATATATACATATATACATACATATATATATATATTTTAACATAAAAACCAAACCAGCAAGAAGAAAGGAAAAAGCTGGTATATCTCCACGAAATGGATGGATATTAACCTTGCCAAATGGAGTATCCACATATTTTTCAGTTCTTCCTTCTAAGATTTCTGGATCATCCAGGCCTGTTCCACCAATTATTCCAATCTAAAGGAGACAATAAAAAGACAACATATTTGGTCATTTTTCATTAGAAATAAAATCATTATTTCAAGCAAATTCATTTATTCATATACATATGCTCTTCTCCATTTCTGCTAAGCCCTGGTCACTTTTTTTTTTTAAAATTAGTTTCAGAGGTAGAATTTAGTGATTCATCAGTTGCATATAACACCCAGTGTTCATCACATCACGTGCCCTCCTTAATGCCCATCCCCCAGTTACCCCTCCCCCCCCCCTCCAGCAGCCCTCAGGTTGTTTCCTAGAATTCAGAGTCTCTTATGGTTTGTCTCCCTCTCTATTTTCATCTTATATTATTTTTGCCTTCCCTTCCCCTATGTTCATCTGTTTTGTTTCTTAAATTCCACACATGAGTGAAATCATATGGTATTTGTCTTTCTCTGACTGACTTATCTCACTTAGCATCATACCCTCTAGGTCCATTCACATCATCGTAAATGGCAAGATTTCGTGGGGTTTTTTTTGATGGCGGAGTAATATTCCATTGTATATATATACCACATCTTTATCCATTCATCTGTCAGTGGACATCTGGGCTCTTTCTACAGTTTGGCTATTGTGGACATTGTTGCTATAAACATTGGGGTGCACGTACCTCTTCGGATCCCTATATTTGTATCCTCTGGATAAATACTTAGTAGTGCAATTGCTGGGTTGTAGGGTAGTTCTATTTTTAACTTTTTGAGGAACTCCATACTGTTTTCCAGAGTGGCTGCACCAGCTTGCATTCCCACCAACAGGGTAAGAGGGTTCCCCTTTCTCCGCATCCTCGCCAACATCTGCTGTTTCCTAAGTTAATTAATTTTAGCCATTCTGACTGGTGTGAGGTGGTATCTCATCGTGGTTTTATTTCTTTGATGCCAAGCGATGTTGAGCACTTTTTCATGCGTCTCTTGGCTATTTGGATGTCTTCTCTGCAGAAATGTCTGTTCATGTCTTCTGCCCATTTCTTGATTAGATTATTTGTTCTCTGGGTGTTGAGTTTGGCAAGATCTTTATAGATTTTGGCTACTAGCCCTTTATCTGATATGTCATTTGCAAATATCTTCCCCATTCTGTCGGTTGTCTTTTGGTTTTGTTGACTGTTTCCTTCACTGTGCAAAAGCTTTTTACCTTGATGAAGTCCCAATAGTTCATTTTTGCTTTTGTTTCCCTTGCCTCCGGTGACGTGTCTAGCAAGAAGTTGCTGCAGCTGAGGTCGAAAAGGTTGCTGCCTGTGTTCTCCTTTAGGATTTTGATGGATTCCTGTCTCACATTTAGGTCTTTCATCCATTTTGAGTCTATTTTTGTGTGTGGTGTAAGGAAATGGTCCAGTTTCATTCCTCTGCATGTGGCTGTCCAATTTTCTCAGCACCATTTGTTGAAGAGACTGTCTTTTTTCCATTGGACATTCTTTCCTGCTTTGTCAAAGATTAGTTGACCATAGAGTTGAGGGTCCATTTCTGGGCTCTCTATTCTGTTCCATTGATCTATGTGTCTGTTTTTGTGCCAGTACCATACTGTCTTGATGATGACAGCTTTGTAGTAGAGCTGGAAGTCCGGAATTGTGATGCCGCCAGCTTTGCTTTTCTTTTTTTTTTTTTTTTTTAAATGTTTTATTTATTTATTCATGAGAGTCAGAGAGAGAGAGAGAGAGGCAGAGGCAGAGGGAGAAGCAGGCTCCCCGCCTAGCAGGGAGCCCGATGCGGGACTCGATCCCAGGACCGTGGGATCATGACCTGAGCCGAAGGCAGACGCTTAACCATCTGAGCCACCCAGGCGCCCAGCTTTGCTTTTCTTTTTCAACATTCCTCTGGCTATGCGGGGTCTTTTCTGGTTCCAAACAAATTTGAGGATTATTTGTTCTAGCTCTGTGAAAAATGCTGACAGTATTTGATAGGGATTGCATTGACTATGTAGACTGGTTTGGGTAGCCTAAACATTTTAACAATATTTGTTCTTCCATTCCATGGGCATGGAACGTTTTTCCATTTCTTTGTGTCTTCCTCAGTTTCTTTCATAAGTGTTCTATGGTTTTCAGAATACAGATCCATTACCTCTTAGGTTTATTCCTAGGTATCTTATGGTTTTGGGTGCAATTGTAAATGGGATCGACTCCTTAATGTCTCTTTCTTCGGCCTCATTGTTAGTATGCAGAAATGGAACTGACTTCAGTGCACTGATTTTATATCCTGCCACTTTGCTGAATCTGTATGAGTTCTAGCAGTTTTGGGGTAGAGTCTTTTGGGCTTTCTACATAGAGTATCATATTGTCTGCAAAGAGTGAGAGTTTGGCTTCTTCTTTGCCAGTTCGGATGCCCTTTATTTCTTTTTGTTGTCTGACTGCCGAGACTAGGACTTCCAGTGCTATGTTGAACAACAGTGGTGACAGTGGGCATCCCTGCCGTGTTCCTGACCTTAGGGGAAAGCTCTCAGTTTTTCCCCATTGAGGATGATGTTCGCTGTAGGTTTTTCATATATGGCTTTGGTGATATTGAGGTATGTTCCCTCTGTCCCTACACCGCAGGGAGGGGGGTCTCGCCGGTTCTGCTGCTTGCAGAGCGGTGGCCCGACTGCTCCGGGGTTCCATATATGGCAACCCTAAGTGGAGAGCCCACTCCTGGCCTCGCTCATCGCAGCCGGCTTCCCCGCTCTGATGCCTGGGAGCTCTGCTGCACTCAGGAACCCCCGGTCTTCCTGTGACCCCGGGTATCCTGAGACCACACTGTCCCACCTAGGATTCCGCCCCTCTTCACCACCTGGGCACCTTTCAGGCAGGGATGTCCCCCACCAGAACAGACTTCAAAAAGTTCTGATTTTGCACTCCACTGTTATATCACTTGCCAGTAGCCGGCTTATGGAGGCTCCCTCCTCCCATGGTTTATCTTCCCATATATTGCCTTGGATTCACTTCTCCGCACCTCCTACCTTCCAGAAAGTGGTCGCTTTTCTATTTGCAGAGTTGCAGCTGTTCTTTTCTTCAATCTCCGGTTGAGTTTGCAGGTGTTCAGGATGATTTGATAGCTATCTAGCTGAACTCCTGGGACCAGACGACCTTGGGGTCCCCTACTCCTCCCAGGCCCAGTCGTTTTTAAAAACTGCACATTACTGAAAAGCAATCACCCATTCAATAAATATTTGAGGGCCTTCCATATTGCAGAAATAACCAGAGAAGGGGTCATGTTTTTTACTGTATGACATTTATTGCTGACTATGCGAATAATAAATTAGCACAGAAAGATACTTTAGCTAGCTTAAGTTAGAAAACCAAACCTAAAATATAGGTATGTGGTTGTAGACAGTACTTTCTAACCAATTTTATTTTCTCTACTACATGGGTTATGGAATAAGGAATGGTCAAAAGACCTCTAGGACAGAAAATACTCTGTACACCCAGCTCGTAATGTTTCCTCCTCATTATACCATTTGGTAAAGAAACGAGAAAGATTTTCTTTTCTATGCCACTAAAATCACAGTTGTAAGAGACCATGGATAGAGGAGTCTGGAAAAGCATGGAAAGTTAGTCTGATGTATATTTATAAAATCAAACGATCCCTCCTATATATGTAAATATAAATAGGTAATGCAGAGGCAGCTCTAAATTTTTTTCTAAGTTCAAGTATTGTATTGCATTTTCCAGAGATGAACTTACCAGCCCTTGTCTTCAGGGGCTAATCGGAGTTACAGGAACCTGGTCCTGCAACTCCAGAGTTAATCTAATTTGATGACTAAGAAACACAAACAAGAACAGTTACAAAGACAGCTAAATATTAACTGAACTGTTAACTAAAAATTAAATGACGGAAATCATTAAGGCTTCTCTGGGCTGATAGTTCCTAAAGGAAAAATAGTATTTAAATTATCAGTGACAGGTTAGAGAGAGGACGCTTTATTAGAAACCAAATGGAAAGTGACCTGAGCATTTTTTTCTCCATGAAAAGCTTTAAGTCTACTGTCACTTGAGTAAAATTTCTACTCAGCTCCTTGAGAAAAAATTCCAGGTTAAGAAGTCACTGAACACCTGAATAATTTTCAGATCCGTTTACACAAGTTGATTTTATATTATTATGAATGGGCCATCTCTCCAGCCCTCAGTTTTCTGGAGACAAAAAAAACAAAGCAGGAGGGGCAATTTAGTGAGGTTTTACTGAAGAACTGCTAGTTACGCGATGCAGAACTTTCAGTGTCCCCACAACTTCCTGAAGTGGCTAAACCAGTTTTTGAAGTTGGTGCCACCTTGTGGTACGTTGTTGAAACCACAGCAGGCTACATTCTGGGCCCACCCCACCTCTCGCTCCTACCTTGCCACCATAGATCATCGTAAGACTAACCAGTATTACAGTTTTTAAATCAACAGAAGTGTTCGTTTAAGTCAGTACACTCAAATCATGCCCACCCACTAGAAAAAAATTGTAAATAAGTTTTATACAATCTTAACCCTTCCTCCAGCTGGCTTCTCCATTTTATCCTTCATTTCATACATCTCTGAGGCACCCCAGACCATGGGGCGGGGACAGGGGGAGGCGCTAATAAACTGCCCAGCCTGCGTCATCACCCCAGGTCACAAAACCGAATGCCGACTAATCTTGGGGGATTCGGTTGCTCTTTTAAAAAAAGGGGGGGGGAGCAGAAGTTTTCAAGGCTTATTACCACTTTGACTTGGCGGTTTCTGGATGTCCCCTGGGCCATCGCATCTCATATTCTGGATTCAGCACTCGACTCTCATACTTGCACATACACAACAAAACTGTCTTTGTTGTGAAACCACCTCAGTTTGGGGCAAGCTAGCCCAGCATCGTGGCAGTGATTAAGAAATGCCGACCAGGGGTCCTGCCGAAGTTCAGTGCCCTTGAGCCCATGGTCAGCAGCCTCAAGCTTCAGTCCACAGCACCCCGGCTGCATGACTGCATTAGGTAGCTGGTAACTCAGCCCTCCGAGAGGAACATGTACTGGGCATGAGAGCAAGAGCTTCTACTGCTCCCCAGAAAGGCTGGGACGGGGTCTCTGGCACTGGAATTATCTGTAGGCGAGCATGTCCACTCACCCAACCGGCTCCTACAGATATGACTATAGAAAGTCATATCTTGCACGGTGTCCAGGATGAGTGTAGCAACTGCACACCGCCACACTGGGAAATGGACCTCTAACCATTTTCCAGCATCAATGCCAGGATGGAGCAATGTCGCCACCTGCTGGCTCCGCAGCAAAGTACAACTAGGATGGAACTCCAAGCACCAGGGCCTAATTCTGCGTCACCGGGAGCCTCTAAAGTCAACAGCTGAATTTAAATTCAGTACCTGCCTTGGTAATAAAATCACTGTGTCTGAGTACTCAGATGTCCCAGGCACTGTGCTAAGTGCTCCAGCCACCTTCCCCCATTTGATCTTCACAACCACCCCATAAGATACGCCCTACGTGACTTGTCTCTCTCTTAATAACATTTTCCCAAAGACAAAAGAAAAGCATCAAATTAAGAAACTCATCCAAGAACAAATCATAAGAAGGAAAGCCGCAATAGGAACCCAGGTCTTTCACACTCAGCGGCTACGATGAACTGTCTCCCAATATCCCATGGAGTCCTTTGTTACGTCACACCCCACCAGGGAAGTCTTCCTCTCTCCATGTACTGAGGAAACTGATGCTCAGAGAAGTCAAGGTCACAGAGCAAGCATAGAAACAATGATTTTGGGGGTCTAAGCAAACACCTCAAGAGGAAGGGGCTTCTCCATCAGTGACCTCCTCTACACTCGGGACATAACGACAAGACCTTACCAGGCCTCCTGGGCCAGAAGCATCAGGTAAGCCTAGATTGCACAGAAATATATTTGAGGACTGGGATGGAATTTCTGGGCCAATCCTGCCCAGCTAGGACTTCCTTACAGGAGATAAAGTTCTGAAACAGAGAACCCCTGGTCAATCATGGTCATTGCCGACTTTTAACAGCTACTGGTTCATCCCACACGTTCCCACTGACAGACCACTGAGTCAATTTCCTTAAAAAGAGAAGAGGGTTTGACTTCTTGAGAGTGCACAAGCACTTTATCTAAATGTTAGCTTAACCTGGCCAGACTGGTTGTTTCCAGCAATGCTGAAAGGGCTCCTATGAACCCCTACCCTGTGTCTATTTCCCCTAGTACCTGGACGCAGGAGATTCCCCATATCCCACTTGGTTTCAAGAACCACTCACCATCACTTTGAGGCCTGGATACACTAGCTCAAAGGACCTAGCACTCCATGTTGGCACTCTCAGAACACAGAAGCCCAAGCAGGTGAGGCTAGCTCATGCCAGGGAGGTGGGCCACCTCTGAGTGCTTCAGACTCCCGATGAGGGGAGAGGACCGGAGCTCAGGCTGGCGGCGACCCCTGATCTGAGCACTTCAGGCCTTCAGCTCTGGTTGCCACGGACATATTTGGCAAGCGCAACAGACAAAAGTTCTCCTTTTATTGAGCCAACCTGGCTTCGAGCCTCCCGGGGCCTTGTAAAATCCCAGAAACCCAGCTGTGTGGGGAGAGAGTGGCCAAATGTCTCAGTCTGGGTGGCCCGTTCAAAACCTGCAATACGGTCCACAGAGATCGCTGGTGGCCCCATCTCGGACAAGACGCTCCTCTCTGGAAGCCGCCCTTGCAGGTGACGGTTATGGGCTGCATCAGTCACCCCTCCCCGCCCAAATCCTATGTTGAAGCCCCAACACCCAATACCTCTGAATGTAACAATTTTTGGAAAGAGGATCTTTGATGAGATAATTAAGGTGAAATGAAGTCACAGGGAGGGCCCTAATCCACCACGACTGGTGACCCCACAAAGCAAGATTAGGAACACAAACACACACAGAGGGAAGACCGTGTGAAGCGCAGGAAGAAGCTGGCCGTCCATGAGCCAAGGAGAGAGGCCTCAAAAGCAACCAACCCTGCTGACCCCTTGATCTTGGCCTTCCCGCCTCCAGGCTCTGAAGAAATACACTTCTGTTGCTTAAGCCACCCAGTGTGTGGTACTTCGTTAGGGTGGCCCTAGCACACTAATACAGGAATGTGACATTTTGGTCAGAGATAACCTTAGGGCTCGGGACAGCCACCGTTTTTACTTAACCGGCCTCCCCGCGCAAAGTCAGGATGTTATTCTAATGGGCAGACACCCTTCTTGAAGACCTAGTTCGCCTCCTGAAATTGCCAGTTTTTTTGAGAAGGCTTTTCCTCAACACTTATTGTATTCTGTAGAGCTCTCCACATGTGGGACAGCAGGACTCTTCCTCTCCCCCTGGATAGCAGAGTCCCTCGGGGAGCTTTCCATACCAAAGCTCAGGTCCGAGATTCTAGAGACTCGATTAAGTGGGCAGGGCAAGGTTTGTTTTCTTAAAGCTCCTCAGGTAGTTCAAACGTGCCGCCAGCATTGAGACCTTCACTCTAGGGCCTAGACCATGAACTTCCACAGTCTGGGCCAGCTGAGTGTCACAGGCTAAATAATGCTCCCGAAAGAGGTCCTGTCTGCGTCCTACTTCCCGGAACCTGTACGTGTTACCTTACCTAAGTCAAAGACCTTGAGATAGGGAGATCATCCTGGATTATCTGGGTAGGCCCTAAAATGTAACCATAAGCTTCCTTATAAGACGGTCACCTTACAAGAGGAAGAAGGCGACATGATGCCAAAGAATGCTGGTGACTTGTAGAAGCTGGAAAAGCAAGGAAACAGACTCTCCCTTGGATCCTCCAAGAGAAGCTGCCCTAACACCCAGGTTTCAGTCCACCAGAACCCATTCTGTACTTATAACCTCTAGAACTGGGCACAGTTTTAAGCCGTCTGGTCTGTGGTGACTGTTAGAGTAACCACAGGAAACTCTTACACCAAGGATTACCTGAAGGGCTTGTTAAAAACGCAGATGCCTGGGCCTCTTCAAAGCCCTCTGGGTTAGCAGTTGTCACACGTTCGTGGGCATCTGAATATACTGAGGCTCTTCAAAACCCAGACTGCAGGGTTTCCCCCCGCCCTCTCCCATGCTTCTGATTCAGCAGGACTGGGATGGGGCCTGATAATGTGCATTTCTAACAAATCCCCAGGTGGGTGCGGATGCATCCCAGTTTGAGAACTACGGCCTTAGATGCTTCTGAGGCACAGACTAGAATACGGTGATCATAGTCACAGTGAAGGATGAGGGTCCACTGCACACAAAAATTTATTATCCCGTTTGCTCATCTGTACCAAAAAGGTAAGATTCTTCCTTACTCTGTAGAATTATGAGAATCAGGTGAAATAACGCATTAGACCAGGAGGTAAGGGGCCTTCTGTCATTGCCTGGAGAGGAGATTTATTTTTATTTTGTTTTTCCTGCAGGTGGGAGGATAGAAACAGTGACAGATACTTTCTCTGCCGGTCAGGACACAAACCAGGCTGCTCTTATATCTCATCAGGCAGTCTCTGTCTCAGGGACTTGGCCCAGGTCCCTCATCCGGGTGTGTACCGGCTCTCCTGGGAGTGTCTGGAAACCCATGGGGACATTTCTGGCTCCACGATGACTCGGGGGAGGGCTACTGGCATTTTGTGGGGAGGGGTCCAGGATGCACTATAGGTCCTGCGATGCTCAGGACAATCCTACAAAAGGAGGAACTGTCCGGCCCAAAATGCCACCGGGCCCTAAGCAAAAAAATGAAGGCTTGTGGTCCTCTGGCTTCCAATAGGGTCGGTTGTCCCCTGGTTTCTGAGGGTCACTCAAGGACTCTCAGTCTGAAGGCCTTTGCAAGCCACACTCAGGCGCCAAAAGGAGGGTTTAGAAGGCCCAGTCATCCCAGTCTAGACTCTATGACTTGTCTGTCTCTCCTAATACCATTTTGTTGATAGCCCACTACCCACTTATGATGAGACCATATGCCCTCCTTGTCATAACAACCATGATTGATACGGCTTATTTTTAATCCCCCAGAGCAATGGCTGGGCAGCTGCCTGGGGGAGCCACAGCCCATTGAAAGAGCCCTTTAGAATGTTCTGTTGGGGTGCCAAACACCTGTTCAGCCCTCCGCATGGTCACGCATACCACCTGCCCACGGCTGATGGTGGAGGACGCTGTCTCCCTAAGGTCCTCCCAGAAAACAGCTGTCATTAATACCATGGGAGAGCGTCCAATGGGCATGGGGCACAGGCTGCATGATCTCTCCACTCACACAATAAAACGGGGCCCAAAGACCACACGTCAGATTTCAGAACTGCCTCACAGCATCTAGCTGGTGGAAGGCCAGGCTCTACGCCCAATGCTATCACTATCTAGGTCCAGCTGTGTAGTTCTGGACACCTTAGTCGACCTCTCTGGGCCTCAGCTTTATGTCCACAAAAGGGGGTCTGTGTGGCTATATGGTCTTCAGAACATTCCAGCGCTCCAGGCTATGATCTGGGGAAAGGGCATGGTTTTATGAGCCTGGTTCGCTCTGCACATTAGCACCTGCTGTCCCCTATGCAGGATGTTGCGTCAGCAGGCTGGGGGATTCGGTGTTGCCGTCGTGCATGCTCAGAGCAAAGCTGTCACCTTTCTAAGCTGCTTTCTAAGCCATCAGCAGGCAGGCCTAGCACTATTTGTCCCTCTTAATTTTACATGCAGCAACTCGCCAAGCCCAAAAATAAACGTCATTCAATATTTACATCAGGGCCCTAATCAGCGCCCATTCTGCAGTTAAATGCACTGCGCTGATCTGCCGGGAAGCTGTGTGGCTGGAGTGGGCCAAACAAGACTGCGGCGATGTGTTCAACATCATCCCTCTCTGTAAGAGACTCGTAACTCTAGGGAACAAACGGAGGGTGGCTGGAGGGGAGGCGGATGCGGGATGGGGTAACTGGGTGACGGGCATTATGGAGGGCACGTGATATGACCAGCACCGGGTGTTGTATGCAAATGGTGACTCACTGAATTCTACCTCTGAAACTAATAACACAGTATGTGTTAATTAAACTGAATTTAAATTTTTTTTTTTTTAAATCATCCCTCTCTGCTTTTAATTGAAGGGTATTCCTGCAAGGGAGAGGTGATCACTTCCTGCTTACCCACTGAAAGCCGCAGCCTAGTAAGACCTATGACAATAACTGCTGGAGAAAAGACATGCAAAATTAATTCAGCTCCCCCTCCCCTGTAAGCACTAACATTTAATAAGTTTCAAGTGTGCCAGACAGATAATTGTAACCATCCCAGCAAACCCTGCAGGAACATCCCCCCTTAGAGATGGACACCTAAGCCTCACCTACTCTGCACATAAGCTTCATGAAAGTGTTCTGCCTTGTTCTCTACTACTGATAAGGGAGAGGCGTTCTACAAGTATTTGTTAAATCCAAGATTCTTTTCAAAACGGAAAAACGAATTTCATGTCCCCAAATATGAATTCAACTCTCTCCACCCTACCCCTTCTCCTTCTAAGTGTCTCATTAAGAGCTACAAGAGCCTGATAAACTAATCTTTCTGGCTGAATACACAGCGCAGATTTCTGCCTTCTCCCAGAAGAACTGAACACAAAGGCGGGCATCAGGAGATACCCGAAGAAAGATCCCAGACCTTCCTATTCCATCGACCAAGAATTTCTAAAGCAAACAAATTAACCGAGTTCTTAGCCAATCATGAACAACCTAGAAGAGATCCTGAGTTCTAGCATCAATTTTTCCACTGCACTGTAATTCTACCCACTCTCTCTCCCAAGACACCAACCAGGATATAAGGGTTTAACAGCCCCAGGGGAGCTCGCTGCACCCTTCAGAACTCGTGCCCTCCTCTGGCCAAAGCTCCCACCGAACAATGATCCCTTGTACGGAGACCTGTGAGGTCTGAGGGCACAAGGAAACGGATCTCTAACTTTCAAGGTTGCAAACAAAAGCAGTTTAAACCCAGAGGCCTCCCAACCGGGAGCGGCCCTGCGCTCCCTTTCCGTGAGGTCAAAAAGTCTCAGAATTCCCCAAGCATTGCGCTGCAGGGAAAACTTCAGGCCAGAAAAGCCCTAAAAAAAGCGAGCACCCAGTTCACGTGGGCTCAGCGAGCCGAGTCGGAGCGGAAGCCCGAGTCCGGCGGGCACGAGGAGTTGGTCTCAGCAGCTGCAGGCGCCCACCCTGCCGGCCCCCCCGCTGGCCCCCGGAAAGGAATGGTGCCGGAGAAGGCTGGGGTGGGGGGGGGTGCAGCCTCCGCCCCCTGCTCTTCTCCAAAGGGGCTTGCCCATTCCCGGCGCGGCGCGGGTACGGCTGAGCCCAAGGTGGTGGCGGTGGGGGAGGCGAGATTGCAAGCGTTCCCTCTCCCCCAACCCCCGCCCCTGGGCGAGCGAGCTCGGGGCCGGACCCCAGACCCTGCCCGCCGAGGCGGGGGCGCACAGGCCGGGCGCGTGGCCCTGGGGCGCGGTCCCCCAGGGCGGGAGCGAGCGCACACAGCAGGGCGGACTGCAGCCGCCGGGACGGCTCCTCTCACCTTCACTGCCGTGGGGGTGGCACCTGAGGCCATGTCTGCGCGGAGTGGCGGCTGCGGTGGCGGCTTCCAGGGGCCCAGCAGCCGAGGCGGCTGGAACGGCAGCGCGGGACTAAGCAGTGCGGAGTCCCGGGGGCGGCCTGGCTCCTCCTCTTCCTCCCCGGGACAGCTGGATTGGCTGCTAGCGTGGGATCGCCCCCGCCACCCCCTTCCTCAATTCGAGGTTCCCGCGTCCCGCCCCTTTTGCAGACCTTTCCGGTTCTCCGTGGTTTCTCTTTCCACCCCAGTGCTAAGTAACGGGTTCACGACTGGGCTAATAACGGAGACCGTTGGTTGAGCCCTTGTATTGGTCCACACTCTGTGCTTTTTACTTTCACCAGCTCCGTTAACTTTTGCAAGATCCCTACGAGGAAGAGCGCCACCCCGTGCTCCGCCCACTAGTAGCAGCATTCTCGGCCTCCTCGGTAAAATCGGGTCGGTCCGCGTCGCAGAAGTTCTCGCGGGAGGGAGACTCCTCCTCCGGAGGGAACTGGCTGTTCGCCGACATTCCTTCCAGCTGCTCACGCCCCGCGGCCGCGCCTTGCTCTTCCTACCGCCGCGACCAGGGGTTTGCTCCAGTCCCTAATTCCTGGGGGACGGAGCAGGGATTGGGTTACCCCAGACTCGGGGATGACAAAAAGGAAATAAACAGAGTAACCTGCTACGGGATAACCTTTCTGATGTGCAAGCTATAGCTTATTCATCTTAAATTTGTGAGGAGGCTTTTAAGGGGATGAGACACGGCCAGCCCCCAGTTGGGCTTGAAGCGGCCAAGGCCATCTTCAACCTCTCCCACCCCGGCCAATGTCCAGTACACCTAGATTCAGAATCCAGACCCATGGGTTCATCGTTCAACACTGGTCATTCTCACCCCCCGACCCCCAAGCATAGCACCAGCTCTCCACTTGGATAATCCCTTCTTCTCAAAGTCCCCATCCCTCCCCTGCTAGGATAATCCAGTTTAACCTCCCTTGATGGATTAAGCTCTCCAAAACTAAATGCTGGGTGGCAGTCATGTTCTGAGACACAAAAATACTGCACATTACCCCGGGGATGGGAGGAAGAGTGTACTCTTTACCTACAGCAGCAAAACACTGAAGACATAAATACAATTTCATTTAAAATACCACTGTGGGGGGGGGGGCGCCCATATAACCTGTTTACTGAACTAGTAAAGACTCACCCTCTTATTTTTTTGCTCTAGGTCCTAACTTTTCTTAGAATGTAAAGTTTGTTCTGTTTCTTTTAAGTTATAAAATGAAATGGCTAACGAATAGAAAGTAGAAGATTGGGGTGTTCTTTTGAAAGGGCAGAAGGCTGGGAGTCCCTCAAATGTGGTTTTTCAGGAGCCTGTCTGCTGATTGCTCTACGGAGGAGCAGGAAGCCCACTGATCAGAAGGTAACTATTGGAGGGGGACCCTGACACCCTGGGATTTATGGCTGCTTGGTAATTAGGAGACCTTGACCAATTTAGGTGCTTTGATGTGACCAGCAAGTCCAGTTTCTACTCAGTATTGGGTCTCTGCCAAAAGTTAGACCCTATAAACAGGTTAGATCCTGGAAGCGTTAGAAGACCCTCAGAGAAGGAGGTATTTGAAATTTGGAAGGGGTTAAACTGGACTTCTGGACTTTTCTACTGTAACTTGCAGGTCTGGGCTGAATCATTTGCTCTTGAACATGTGATGTCTGTGAAGGGAAAATTGTCCCAAATCTGGTCTGTTTTTTTGAGGGATGTAATTCACAAGCCATTAATAGGAGGAAATTAGCAATTCTAGACAAAAAAAAATTTTTTTTAAAGATTTTATTTATTTGAGAGAGAGAGAATGAGAGAGAGAGCACATGAGAGGGGGGAGGGTCAGAGGGAGAAGCAGACTCCCCGCCGAGTAGGGAGCCCGATGCGGGACTCGATCCAGGGACTCCAGGATCATGACCTGAGCCGAAGGCAGTCGCTCAACCAACTGAGCCACCCAGGCATCCCAATTCTAGACAAAATTTAAGCAATTTTCTAACCTCTTATAAGAAAACAGGCACCCACCCCCCAGCTGGTTGTCAGGCACTATTTGCATGTGTGTGTGTGTGTGTGTGTGTGTGTGACATGTAGTTCAAGACAAATTCACCCACCTCCCAAGGGGATTCCACTCACCCAAGAAGCAGAGGACCCTAGGGGAGACTTGTTGGATAATGCCTTAATGTGTCTTTGGCTTATTTCCAAGTTTTAGATAATTTTTTCTTAACGAGCCCTAGAATCAATGGAAGACAAAATTTGTACTAGTGGTCTCTCTTTTTGATCGGTATGGGGAATTCTCAACAGGACAACAGGTATCTCAAGAGTCTATCTATGAAAGTAACATCTTGCTCTGCCCTAATGTTCTTGCCCCATAAATTCCCTCTGTTCACCTGTATCCTTGTTTTTCTAAGATAATTCTAAAGGAGTACCCAGGCCACCTTACAACAATTCTGATTATGACACTATACAGATACTTCAATCGCTTCTTCCTTTTCCAGGTAATCCCTCATACACACCTCCCCAGCTTCCAGCTCCTAGCCAACAATGTACTGAGATAGTGTTGCCCATAGCCGTCCATACCAAGTCTTGAGCAATGGTTCTTCACTGTCCCGGGTCCCTTTGTAGGGGGAGAACCTCCAATAATTTGTGTCTTTAAATATGACTATACGACATGCTATTATTTAAGACTTCAAAGCATTCCGGGTTCATCAAATATCCAAGAGGAAATTTCACACAAATGCGTGAAGTGTATCATCTCAGTCAACCGTATCGGCTTCCCCAGTGAATGGTCACATCCCTTTGCTTCTGCCCAGTGTGTCGGTGCTGGATGGAGACTCCTCAGGTGGGCATGTGAAAGCTGTCAAATTGTGATGGCTGAAGGAACTCACATAATTCCCCACCACCTTTTAGAAATTTGGGCCAACATAACAATTCTAAATAACCTGAGAGTGTCCTTGCAGAGCCCCAATTTCTTGTGCCTTAGATCTTTTTACAGTATTCCTGTATCATAGATACTATGGGTAGGGATATTTTGGCCACTACTTTTATCAGTGGATTCCAGGCTGGCATTGGAAGCTAGGGAAACCACTCTGGAGGTAGCAGAACATTGTCAACAAAATATCTTCAGAGGACAGTAAGAAAATTAATAGTAGTAATAATACATTTTTAACAATTGTTGCCCCTTCAGATTTCTAGCGAGGCAAGCCCATGATGAAGACACAGAGACTCCCAGAGATGTCTGAATTGGTAGATTCAGATTCAGAAACCTTAATGTCATCATTGTACACAGTGTGGCCACTGAAAAAAAATTAATCCCAAATAGACACAACAAACATTAACAAAACTGTGTTCAGAGAAATTTTTCCATAGGCAGTATTCAAAATAATTAACTTCTCTTTCTCCTGCCATGGGGAATAGTGGCTGGTGTTTATTAGGATAAGAAGTAAAAGATAGGCAAGTATGTACCAAGCCAGCCTTCAGGTAATGTTTTGTGTAAAAAAAAAAAAAAAATTAATATTTGGTATGTAAATAAAATATTTATCTGTAATTCAAGTTCTTTAACACTCCTGGTTGTGGGAAATAACTGGATGAATTAAATTATTTTATTAGTTTTTTAAAAATACAGTTATGTATAGTCTCTCTGACACCATATAGTGTAGGCAATAATACCCTTTAAACATGAACATTTTAGTACTAGAGACTGGGGTTTATTTTGTCACAGAAAGCTTAATTAATTTGACCTTTCTAAATTCCTTATACTTATAGGTCAGTAATTATTACTTAGACTAAAATTTTAAGAAAAAATAAAAGTGCTTCATGCTCCTGTTGTCAGAGTAAAGAAGCATAGTAATACGTCACAAGAGAAGAAAATATTATTTAAAGCTAACATTTGTAATGCATTTATTGCAGGGAACTTTGTAGAAGGAATTAGAAGTTAAACTCCTTAAAAAATATTTGTAACATATTGTAGGTGGCGATCCTTAATAATGACCTTTAATAAAAGTAGAGCGTCCAGGGGCACCTGGGTGGCTCAGTTGGTTAAGCGACTGCCTTCGGCTCAGGTCATGATCCCGGAGTCCGGGGATCGAGTCCCACATCGGGCTCCCTGCTTGGCAGGGAGTCTGCTTCTCCCTCTGACCCTCCCCCCTCTCATGTGCTTTCTCTCTCTCTCTCTCTCAAATAAATAAAATCTTTAAAAAAAAAAAAAAAGTAGAGCATCCAACAATAAATAGAACTTGGCGTCTGTATTTCTGGCTGAAGGAAGAACCACATGCTTTGAAATGAGACAAGCAAGGTCAATTCCAACGGTCTATTTTTAATTCGGTGGGCTCCAGATAGCTGGCGATTCCCCGCTATTGAACTGTCTTGTTGCAATCCAGTCAAGTTCTACTCATCCAGTTCTCTCCATCTCTCCCTGCTATTCCAAGTCCATTTGACCCCAGAAATGGCTAGAAATAGCTTCCATTCCAAGTCATCTTATCTCTTCTTCAGTGTTCACTTCAAATTGTATCTCTCCCTTCATTTCTGGAGACCCTACGGAAGATGACTCAAGTTGCATATAATTTGGATTTATGGAAGAAAAATCGTGTCTGGTTTTCCACTCTCCTTAGGATAATGGTCATCAAGAACATATTCTGGTTAACAGAATGACCGTCTATCCTGGAATCCCAGAATCCTGGGAATCTCACATCCTGTGAGGCAGATATTATTATTTCTGTAATAGGATAAGCAGACTACAAGATGAAGCGCTAAACCCGGCACACCTCCCTTGGTGGGGGAGAGGATGTTCGATCTTGTTCTAAAGAGATGTGGGCCTTTCTGTGCTGTGTATAGAAAAGGAGCAGGAAGTTGTAAGTGCTCAGATATATTTTAATATTACAGTTGCACCATAATCTGTTCTGTTCGGTATGTCACAATTGGAACTATGACAAGTATTATGCAGTGAATGTTTGCGTCCTTCCAAAATTTGTATGTTGAAATCCTAACCCCCAGTGCTGATGGTTTTAGGAGGTGAGGTCTTTGGGAAGTGATTAGGTCATGAGGGTGAAGCCCTCATGAATGGGATTAGTGCTTTTTTTTTTAATTTTTAATTTTTTTAAAGATTTATTTATTTATTTTAGAGAGAAAGAGTGTGCGACTGGGGGGGGAGGGGCAGAGGGAGAGACTCTTCAAGCAGACACCCTGCTGAGCATGGAGCCTCACGACTTGGGGCTCCATCTCACAACCCATGAGATCATGACCTGCGTTGGAAGCTTAACAGACTGAGCCACCAAGGCTGCCCAAGGGACTAGTGCTTTTATAGAAGAGTCCCCAGAGATCTCCCCAACCCCTTCTGTGTGTGAGGACACAATGGGAGGACAGCCATCTATAAACCAGGAAGCAAGCCCTCAACAGGCACGGAATTTGTCAGTACCTTTGCCTTGGACCTCCCAGCCTCCGTAACTGCGAGAAATGTTTGCTTAAGCCACCCAGTCTGTAGTATTTTTGTTATAGCAGCCCAAACTAAGGCAATGAGAGACTCATAGGTTGGAGTGGTTTCTGCTCTTCATTCTGCTTTTAGAACTTAAAGCGCACCTATGGGCAGCAGAGAAAAATTAAATTATAGGAAATAACTCTAATAGCATTTCTTCCTTTCACTGCTAAATCCATGTATTGTCTGGAAATAAAGTCTTTTTTTTTTCTTTGTTTTATTATGTTATGTTAGTCACCATACAATACATCATTGGTTTTTGATGTGGTGATCCACGATCCATTGTTTTAATAAAGTCTTTTTTTAAAAAGTAAAGTCTTAAAAATAAATTGGGAGTGGGGTCATTTTTGTCTTCTGAGTGTCTTCAACAGCAACAATAAAATGGTTAATATTTATTGAAAACTATCTGTTCTTCATTTAATCCTCACATGCTGTTCTAATCTCCATTTCACAGATGAGGAGATTAAGAGACATTGGCTTACCCTGACCCCTCTTTTTTTTTTTTTTTTTAAAGATTTTATTTATTTATTTGACAGAGACAGAGATAGCGAGAGCAGGAACACAAGCAAGGGCAGTGGGAGAGAGAGAAACAGGCCCCCTGCCGGGCAGGGAACCTGATGTGGGACTCGATCCCAGGACCCTGGGATCATGACCTGAGCCGAAGGCAGACACTTAACGACTGAGCCACCCAGGCGCCCCCCCTCTTTTTTTTTTTTTAAGATTTTATTTATTTGACAGAGCACAAGCAGAGGGAGAGAGAGGGAGACGCAGGCTCCCTGCTGAGCAAGGAGCCCGATGTGGGACTCGATCCCAGGAGCCTGCGATCATGACCCAGGCGAAGGCAGCCGCTTAACAGACTGAGTCACCCAGGTGTCCTTTGCTGATCTGCCTCTATCAAAAGCTTCCTTGATTGTTTCGGGCTTTCAGGTCTTCCCTGCCCCATCAAAAAGTCAATCAAATCTATTATTCCTGTTAAGTTGTAAATGTCCAATAGCAGTTTAAAATGTCACCTCTCCTGGGGGCCTGCGGATTGTACGAGATTAAAGCAAACTAAGATAATTAAACTCTGGATGGAATGTGATGCTTGAGAGAGCACAGGGTTGGGAGTTATTATCCCTACAGTCGTGAAGTCTTCTCAAATTTATATAACTGGGGTAACTGGGATTCAGTCCTAAATCTGTCATAACAGCAAAGTCTGAACTGTTGATTACTACATTACATTCCCACCATGTGCTAGTTTTTAGCTAAGTTTTGAAGATAGAAAGATATGTGACTTAGACACTCTCAGCCCTTAAGGAACTCCAGTCTGGTGAGAGGTGTCAGAGCTTTTGAGACAGTGTGGTACGGATGAGGTTTGAGACTGCCTGCTTGGTCCCATGGAAGCACAGAGCATGGGGCGCCTGGGTGGCTCAGTCGTTAAGCGTCTGCCTTCGGCTCAGGTCATGATCCCAGGGTCCTGGGATGGAGCCCCGCATCGGACTCCCTGCTCCGCGGGGAGCCTGCTTCTCCCTCTCCCACTCCCCCTGCTTGTGCTCCCTCTCTCGCTGTGTCCCTCTCTGTCAAATAACAAAATATATATATTAAAAAACCCCCAAAACCTGAGAGGTATAAATTGCAAAATCACTACGAAGCATATAAACTTGAAGGCCCTGATTGATGCAGCAATTGTAAAAAGACCTTGGAGGTCTACCTGTAGCACTGCTAGAACCATTTAGAAAGCAGGTAACATTCAGGTCCTATGACCTGGTCTGAACTCTCTGACCTGTATAGCCGTATGTGGTCATGAACACATGATGCAGCAAGTTCTGCTCACCAAATTGTAAACTACTCTCTATACTTGGAGAAGTACGGGGTGACCTGATTTGCTTGGGACAATCCTAGTTTATCTCGATATAAATCAATTAATACCTTTTAATTCTTTTTTTAAAAATTTTATTATGTTATGTTAGTCACCATACAATACATCATTAGTTTTTGATGTGGTGATCCACGATCCATTGTTTTCGTATAACACCCAGTGCTCCATGCAGTATATGCCTTCCTTAATACCCATCACCGGGCTAACCCATCCCCCCACCCCCCTCCCCTCTAAAACCCTGTTTGTTTCTCAGAGTCCATAGTCTCTCATGGTTCATCTCTCCCTCCAATTCCACCCCCCCTCATTTTTGCCTTCCTTCTCTTAATGTCCTCCATGCTATTCCTTATGTTCCACAAATAAGTGAAACCATATGATAATTGACTTTCTCTGCTTGACTTATTTCACTTAGCATAATCTCCTCCAGTCCCATCCATGTTGATGTAAAAGTTGGGTATTCATCCTTTCTGATGGCTGAGTAATATTCCATTGTATATATGGACCACATCTTCTTTATCCATTCATCTGTTGAAGGGCATCTCGGCTCTTTCCACAGTTTGGCTATTGTGGACATTGCTGCTATGAACATTGGGGTGCATATGGCCCTTCTTTTCACTACATCTGTGTCTTTGGGGTAAATACCCAGGAGTGCAATTGCTAAGTCATAGGGTAGCTCTATTTTTAATTTTTTGAGGAACCTCCACGCTGTTTTCCAAAGTGGCTGTACCAACTTGCATTCCCACCAACAGTGTAAGAGGGTTCTCCTTTGTCCACAACCTCTCCAACATTTGTTGTTTCTTGCCCTGTCAATTTTGCCCTTCTAACTGGTGTAAGGTGGTATCTCAATGTGGTTTTGATTTGAATTTCCCTGATGGCTAATGATGATGAACATTTTTTCATGTGTCTGTTAGCCATTTGTATGTCTTCTTCAGAGAAGTGTCTTTTCATATCTTCTGCCCACTTTTTGACTTGATTGTTTTTTGGGTGTTGAGTTTAAGAAGTTTTTATAGCTCTTGGATACCAGCCCTTTATCTGTATTGTCATTTGCAAATATCTTCTCCCATTCAGTACATTTTAATTCTTGTTATTATTACCATTTTCCCTCTCGAAAGTGTCCCAGTTTAGAAAATAAATTTTATGATTTCCCTAAGTAAGTGCCTTGCAACCTGGGTAATGTTTTGGATGAAATAAAGTAAACATAGTATTAATACCTTCATGTTAAGTTTAGGGTAATCTCTGTTTTTTATTTAAACTTTATAAAGTACCAAATGCATAGACTTTCACAGATTATCCTTATAATTCTAATTTAATGTACAATTGATTTTTAAGCTTACAGACAAAGTTAACTTCACTATAAATTTTTACACAATATCAGATTGTGTAAGATATTTTGTGTAGCCATTTAATCAATCAATATTTCCTTTAGTTGGATGTTCATGTTATTTCTATTTTATATAAATATTTGTTTAAATATAATTTTTTTCCTGAGGATGAATTTCTAGAAGTGGGGCTGGGGAATCAAAAGGAGTGGGCATTTTTGCAAGCACTTCATAGAATCAAATTATCTTACAGAAAGCTACTGCCACCTTACACAGCTGGGAAGAAAGTGAAATTGTTTCCTACACATTCACCAATAATAAGCATTATATACTTATAAATATAAAATCCATTTTGTGGTTAATTTGTATTTATTTAACTCCTCGTAAGTTTGAGCCATTCATATTTCATATTTCAGCATTTTGACTTGATCCATATTCTGAACTTAAAACACATTAAACAGATAGATACATATATAAATACTTTCCTTCTCGGGCGCCTGGGTGGCTCAGTTGGTTAAGCAACTGCCTTCGGCTCAGGTCATGATCCTGGAGTCCCTGGATCGAGTCCCGCATCGGGCTCCCTGCTCGGCAGGGAGTCTGCTTCTCCCTCTGACCCTCCCCACTCTCATTCTCTCTCTCTCAAAAAATAAAAAATAAAAAAATCTAAAAAAAAAAAAAAAAAAAAATAAAAAAAATAAAAATAAATACTTTCCTTCTAAACCCCAATTTTACATTCTAATTCCACGGAAATAATCAGCTATACTTTCTAACTTGAACTAGCAAGAAAACTATCTAAAAAGACATTACTGAAATAACATCTACCATGTCAATTATATTAGTTACATGTCAATTACATTTACCAGTTTAATCTCCTAAAAAAAATCTATACGGTAGAAATTATTGTTTCCATTTTATAAAGAAGAAAACTCAGGATTAAGGAATGTCAGGTTATTTTCCATTTTCCACAAGGATGAGACATTGGGACATGATAAGATGTACATATATTTATATATGATGATATATATGTGCATACATGTATATGTGTGATGTATATACATATATGTATGTGATGCATATACCTATATATGTATATATATGTAATATGTATATGATGATGGGGCTAGGATTTTCAACTTTGAACAAATTCCTTAGCGTGTCTTCTTAAAATGGTGAAATTTTATTTCGTACCTACTTGAAAAACCTGAAAGTTCTCTGATGTTTCTTAATTTTTCTATAAAGTGACATACATACATAGCACAAGCACAGGGAGGGGCAGAGAGAGAGGGAGAGAGAAAATTTCAAGCAGACCCCTGTGCTGAGTGCAGAGCCTGACACAGGGCTCGATGAGGACCCTGAGATCATGACCTGAGCCAAAGTCAGAGGCTTAACTGACGGAGCCACCCAGGCGCCCCGTGACTATACTATTTTTGACAACATTTATCAGATAACCGAATTTCCCAAGAAACAATCTCAAGTAGAATTAGCCATGATCAACTTTCTTCCTTGGACAAACTTACAAAATGCCGTTATGAGCCCTTGTGATTGCTGGTTATAAATTAGAGAGAGCTCAATGGTCCTTGCAACTACTCATGGTGCAAAAGTAATAATTTCTCTGATGGGATGCACAGACAAAGTTGGGAAATATCTGAATGTAAAAGCAGCTGCTGCTATTGAAATCTTTGCATTCCCTTCTGGCCTGACGACAGTAAGCTGTGGGTAACCCCCCCAAACAAAAAAATTGATTTGCTATATTTCTGAGTAATATAGGTAATTCTATAAGTATATAAATAATTCCATTAAAAAATATTTGAGTTTTTGGAAATGCTTTGCTTATAGGTGTTATAAATGTGTCCTGTCAGGAATGTGAAATGCTTCAACATGAAATGAAAGATGTAAAATTTTTGAAAAATGTTTAAAATATTCAATTGAATATAATTGTAAAAGAGAAATGAGGAAAATTATTCTGTTCATTATGGAAATGTTAACCAATAATAGTTAATACAATCATCAGTGAAAAAGCAAAGATGATATTTCTCACTGTACCCGATATAGAAGTAGAATAAAAATTTGTAAATAGAACATAAATGTTTAAGAAATACTTAAGACTTGTTTTTGATTGTGTGGCCCTAATAAATTGAATATTAACTTTAAAACCAAATAAACACTTCTTTATACATACAAAGCTCTCGACCATCTGACTCCAAAATATTAAACATAAAGACAAAAGCCTCCCATTGATTATTCCACCAAGAGCAGAAACTGACCATATTGAAGAGAATAAGGAATGGTCTGGAAGTGAGGAAAGGAGACAACAGATACCTCCCTTCATGAAGTTTGGATGAAAAAGGAGAAACATTGAAACATAAGAGGATAAGAAGTCAATGTTGGTTTTCTTCCCCTTTCCTTTCATGATGAGAGAGTTTTGAATATGTTTGTAAGCAGAGGGGAAGAAGTTCACACAGAAGGAAAAGAAGGAAAAATGGAAGATAGGAATGAGAGGGATGCCTAATGAGGCAGGGTCCCGGAGTATCCCAGAGGGATGGGATCAGAAGTACTGATGGGGAGCATGGCCCTGTATCAGAAGAAGGAGATATGGGTCTGGAAAAAGGAGGTAAGACAGGGGGCTCTAGATAAATTTAAGAGAAGGTGTTGTGAGCCTACAGGAGATCCCTCCTGATATCCTAATATTCTCAACAAAGTAAGAGATAGGGTTACAAAATGGCTTTGAAGAGAGATGGCATACTTTTGGCATGGTTGTGGGACCATGTCAGATTAGGGACCATAAATATGAAATGGTACCAATCTACAGGGGCATATAATTTCCCCTGGTAGGCCCCTATTGTCTGACTTGATGGGGTCTCAAGGAATGGAGGGTATTGGGGGGTGAGTTTATATTATCAACCATGGGAGTCCAGCCTTACACAGAGCAGAGGCCAAGAAGGAGCTGGGTGATGGTAGAGGAACTGGAGGCTCAGCTCAGTGGTGGTAGAATGAAGGGGTGTGAGAGATGGAAGGAGGGCAGGTCCTGAAGGGAGATATTGAAGCTCAAGGTTTTAGAATTGTAGCCCTAGGTTATGGCAAGATCCAAAAATTGAACAACTGAATCAAGTCATCAGATAGGACAGAAGGCGCTTTTTGTGTGCATTGTCTGAGACCATTCTGCATCTACCGGGACTGTGGCAGAACTTGGGGAAAGGGGAAGGCGGGGAGCCAGGATCCAGTTGCTGGGAAGAGCTGGCAAGGGAAAGCCCCAAAGCTGGTCAGAGACCTCACAATAGTACTAGTTTTATAGACATCAGGAAGCAAGCCAATCTGGAGTTGGCTGTGAGGAACCAGCAGTCCCATGATATATGGGGAACACTAGAACATTTGGCTTCCCCTGGAGAGAGTCGTGGAGGGAAATGGTTGACTAGGTTTCAATAAAGGCAAAGAGTCGGAAAGGGCCATCCAGAAGGAGGGTGAGGCTCTAGAGGAGCTTAGTAATGATTAAACAATCATTTCACAGAGTGCAGTGGAAAATGTATTTATAAAGTGCTGAGGGAAAGTGGAAGACAGGGGTTCTTAATCAGACTGGTAGCTCAGGAAGAATCAGGACAAACTATCCAGAGGAGGTGATGGGGGGATCCTGAAAGACAACCCCGAGGTAGCTAGGCAAAGTGGGGAAGGAGGAGGTAAGGGGGAGGTAGGCGCCAAGTTTCAAGCCAAAGGATAGTATTTCACAGAGATATGGCACCTCTATGGTATCACCATATGTTCCGAGTGGCCGAATTGAAGAGTAGGTTATGGTTTATTGGCCATCACTGACGTAGCTCCCGATCAAACTGAAAATATCTCTTTTTGGCCAAATGGAGTGCAGGTAAGTGAAAGGAAACGTGGTGTTGCTGAGAATTCCATAGGCCTCCCCACAGATCTTATACGAGATGCAATATTTTATTCTAGACTATCTGACTGTAACAGCCAAAATTAAATTAAAACATTAGACACAAATCTTGCTCCAAAAGGAACAGGCTCTTGGTAAATTCGTCTAGCTTTTTAAAAAAATTATTTTTATTTTTTAAAGGATTTTATTTATTTATTTGACAGAGAGAGACACAGCGAAGAGAGGGAACACAAGCAGGGGGAGTGGGAGAGGGAGCAGCAGGCTCCCCACTGAGCAGGGAGCCCGATGCGGGGCTCTATCCCAGGACCCTGGGACCATGACCCGAGCAGAAGGCAGAGGCTTAACTGACTGAGCCACCCAGGCGTCCCTCATCCAGCTTTTTATTGAAAACTTTTATGGTTTTAATGGACTTAAAGTAAAAAAAGGAGCAACTGGTTGTTCCCTGGGTGTTGCCCTGACTGGGTCATACCATGCTCAGGGCACCGTGCCTGCCCGCTCTCTTCGCCCCCTCCCTCTCCCACCCCCTACCCTTCCCTTTCCCTCTCTTCCTCAGACTATTATTAAGACAGGCATCACAGATTTGATACCATTGAATTTATGGATTAGATCTAGGGACACTTTAAAACAGATTTTCATGTCATTTGCCTTGAAATTCTTCGCTTTTCTTTCATTGTTTCATTGGTCAGGTTTGTGTCCCAGTCGTCTTGCCCACAGCATGGTGCATAGGTGCAGAGTACGGCTTCTAGTCATTCACTGAACGAATAACCGAGTGAACGACCGTATGAATAAATAAATAGAAGAACACACACATTAATTACGCTTTTAGTTTTAGCAAGAATGAAAGCTCAGAAATGCTGGCTCTGGACAGCAGGGGGCAGCAAAACAGTTTTTTTTTTTTTAACTTTGCCAGTCAATATTGTCTAACGTTTGTCATATTGATTTTCTATGAGAAAGACACACATACACACAGAGGTGCTATAATTTAAAGGTCAATTCTAAAGTGACAAGTGGACTCTACTTGGGTTGCTTCTAACAATGCACGTGCTTTTTCACAGTCTTTTCTTCAAGGACCCCAAACCGTTCATACTGTGTTATATACCAATGGCCAGAAGATGGCAGTACTTCTCACGGTCAGGATTACAGAACAAGATTTTGAGGAAAAAATAAAGCTTTTAGAGGGCATGAAATTTTTTTAAGACTTTATGTATGTATGTGTGTGTGTATGTATGTATGTATGTATGTATTTGACAGAGAGAGAGAGAGAGCAGGGAGAGGAGCAGAGGGGGAGGGAGAAAGAATCTCAAGCCAACTCTGTGCTAAGTGGGGCAGGAATTCTTTATTTTAAAAACTATAGAAGTAAAATCAGTATGAAGTAGAGGATGAAATCTTCTAGGTCTCAAATGTCTTGATGAAAGAAAGGTAGAATTTTAACCACAGGGACATTGTTCATTTTGAAGCAAGGCGATAACAAAAACGTTTTAAAATGTCAAGTTTGAGTCTTACAAAAGGTGAGCTGTAATTGATGGTAATCATTTGGATTTCACTGTGTACTTTTAGAATGTTCCTTTATCAGATTCTTCAATGATCAATTCACAGATGTTAGCCAAGGGAAAGACACTTACACACCTACACAATGCTTCCAGATTACTGATTAATAGCACAAAATGACTTCCTGCGTCGTCCCTGGCTACATTATTTAAGTGTCAACAGAGTACTCAGAGGCTTTTACATTTTATCGGGTCTTCACCTTTTTTTAAACATTTAACTACTTTAGTTGGCTTTTAATAATCAGGTTGAAAGTAGGAACAACGTCTGTAGTTGGAGTACTTGAACTGGCTTGGAGAGGGACAGCAGTTACCCCGACTCTGCACACAGGACGGGAGACTTCCATCCGGTGAAGGAGCAGACACAGCTCTAGCACTTGGTTGCTTTTTAGATCTTCCATTCCTTAGACATGCAAAGAAATGATAATTGCTTGGATGGGAATAAAAAGCATTCTGTTGCACTTCTGCATGCAATGAAAAGTCCCCTTGTCTTCGGCTCTTTGATTTCCCACACGGAGCCCAATTTGGATTTTACTGCAATAACAAAGGGCACTAGAAAAAACAGAAGGGCATATTTGCTTAAATTGCTGTTTGCACGAAAGAAACTCCCTAATGGGGTTATCACTGGGTCAGGCTGCACTCTGTTTTTCACCAAGGCTGAATCGAGGGAAAATGGATTCAGAAAGCGAGGTGGGTTTAGATTCTTCGAACACCACGATTTTAATAAAGTTTGGCCTTCTTGGCAAAACAGGCTCTGAGCTCTTCTATTTGGTTAGTAACTGAAAGATACATCGAAAGGGATTAGAAATCCTGAAGAATGGTCAACTACCAGGAAATGACCCTTAGATTTCATTTTGTTTCCAAAGAATAACACTGCTCCCTGTGGGAGGAAATATGGTCTGGAAGTGTGGCCTCTGACCCTACACTATTTTGGTGTTGAATGTTCTCACATTCTCTGCTTCAATTTCCTCATCTGTAGAATGAGGAGGATAATAGCGGATTGGGGTGAGAGTTCAAGTTAACACTTGTAAAGCACTAGGAATGCAGTAAGAACTACGTGCGTTAAAGGTGATAATGATCTACCAGGCACTGCTTGAGGTGCTGAGGAAACAGATGGATAAGACGGAAAACCGACTATCACTCCAGGACGCAGGCTGGTCTGGGCATCAGGGGCTGGAGAGAGAAAGCACACTGTGCTACGGAGCTATGCTTATCTCTGAAACCAAGTTGCAACCTCTGAGTTACATCTAATATCGCTGAACAAATGTAGGAAGCCTGCTCTGTGGGAAGCTGTCGGCAATTCTACTCTGCTTTTAGGGAGTCTCTTGCTATTGTAAGTACTTGGAGGAAGGGTACACTTGAATGAATAAGACACCAATTTTGGCCCTCAAGGAGCTTATAACCTGGTGGAAGAAATCAGTCTGCAAATAAATAACTGTAATTCAGAGCAGAAGCACATGAGTGTACTGGGGGTGGGGTGGGGGGTGGGCAGAGTAAGCAGCTTCCCACCGAGAAGCAGCAGCAATGAACTCTGATTTGGGGGGGAGGCTCAAACAAGCAGGTCTTTGGAAAGAAGGAAATGAGACTGTATTTTTCCCCCAAAATTTTCTGTGAGAATGCCCTAGGAATAATTCCTAGAAAAGAGATACTAAAAGGATCTTACAGCCAAACAGGACCAACTAGAGGCAAATACATTCTAACCTCCCACTTTACATAGAAATTAAATCCTAGCAAAACTCCCGTAGCTTGAAGGAAGTCAATTTTCATTCCTATGCCAGGTAGCAGATGCTCATTCATTTCATTTCATGATCACTTTAAGGAAATCCAAACACACTGACTAAAGAAAATGTACTTTAGGTTGTTAAAATTGAGAGCTATGAAATCCTTCCTATACCTTTGTTCAAATTAAGTTACAAATTTTACACCAAATCATACTTTACTTACAAAACATGTTCCACCTCAATGAATCTTTATGCCCTTTCTAAACAGACTTACTTTTTAAAAACTAAATTTAAGACACTATTTTTTTTAAGGGAAGTCTCAACTGGCATCAAATAATATATGTCATGTATATTATATATACATTTTCTCCCTCAATATAGCAGTGCCTCTTTAAATACATATACATAAAAGTTTCCCCCTCAGTATAGCATTAAAGATAGTTAATGTAATTAAGTGTTTCACCCTTTGTAGGCAAAAAAAAAAAAAAAAAAAAAAAATCCCATTAGGAGAATCTTAAAATGGTTTATAAATACGTCTAGGAGTAGATTTTAATCACTGTTCTCTTCCTCATCTGGCCACTAAGAGAAAGCAAAACTGACAGTTGAAATGACTTATGCAAAGTTGAGAACATCAGCAAAGCTTCGACTCTGGCTGCCAACATCATTCTGTCCCAGAGGCCACACTGTCTAAATGCTGGTCACTCATTCAGAAGGCATTTCTGGAGTCTCACCTCTAAATGGATTTGCTTGGTAGTTGGTAAAACAGGGAGGATAAATCAATGATTTCCTCCCACTTACTGAACAACGTGCTGGACATTTTGTACACTATCCAGGTCACCGAGATGAGAATCTCAGGGAAAAAAAATCAGCCAAGTCTGAAGAGTTGCGAGCACTCCCAGAGAATAAAAGCAATTTCTAACCCAAAGGTAATCCTATGGGGCTTATTTTAGCTGAAAATTAATCTTTATGTCTTCATTTTTTCCTTCTTCTTCTGTCTCAGATCTCTTTCATCATTGCTCAGGACTGGTAGGAAAAATCCCTGAAATATTTAAACCTTAATATATTAAAAGTAAAAAATAATAATAATATTGATTCATAGGAATGAGCTAGAGAACAGGACTAGTTTGGAGTGATGAATCCATCTTTTGGGTCTGCTGAAAATTCATCACATCCTGCAAGAGAAATCAGTGGATTACGCCACTAAGAAGGAATCTAACCTGTACTTATGCAGGATGGCACTCAGATTTATCTTTGGTTATTGAGTGAAAGTAAAAAGAGAATGCTATGGGCGCCTGGGTGGCTCAGTCAGTTAAGCATCTGCCTTCGGCTCAGGTCATGATCCCAGGGTCCTGGGATTGAGCCCTACATCAGGCTCTCTGCTCGGCGGGGAATCTGCTTTTCCCTCTCCCTCTCCCCTTCCCCCCTGCTCATGCTCTCTCTCACTCTCTCCCAAATAAATAAATAAAATCTTAAAAAAGAGAGAGAGAGAGAGAATGCTATGACATTGGCAAGAATGTTCAAGGCAGAATTTCCTGCAGGATTTTATTTATGATAAATGAAAAAAATACCCAATTGTTATAAGGCCTTTTTTCTAGCCTGCTTCTCTGCATTTATCCACACAGGAAACATGATTTTCTATGATTTAATTGCTGTTCTTTCTCCAGCGTGGAGCACTCACCTGTAATTGAGTGCAGTGTTCACCAAGTAAATGAGAACACATGCATATCATCTTTACCCCAGCATGGAGAGTGGAGCTGATTGTTCTAGAGAGCAGAGGGCAGAGAACCAGCTCTATTAACTCTCCCTGAATCAAGTTGTAGCAGAGACTAGTCTATTGTATCACATCTTCACTAGAGTATGGATTACTATTAATCCAGTTTGGCTCATTTGATAGGATTAAGCTAATATTTTGATTGTTATTTTTTGTTAATTTTCTTTATAATTTATATCTCCTTCTGTGTGAAGTCATTGCCTGTATCCTCTGAATACTTAATTATTAGGATTATTTTTCTTATACACTTGAATATGGATATTAATCATTCTTCACATTTGATGAAAATATTTTTCCTTTCAATTATTGTTTTGTGATTTACATATTTGTGATTTTATATAAATTTTTGTATATTTGAATATTTTCCTTTGAATCTTTTTTATTGCATCTGGGTTGCATCAAGATAGAATTATCTTTATTTTTAAAAAAATTTTATTTATTCACTTGAGAGAGAGAGTGAGAGAGAGAGAATAAAAGCAGCGGGGAGGGCCAGAGAGAGAGGGAGAAGCAGACTCCCTGCTGAGCCGGGAGACCGACTCAGGGCTCGATCCCAGGACCCTGAGATCATGACCTGAGCCAAAGTCAGATGCTTAACTGACTGAACCACCCAGGCACCCCAGAATTATCTTGTTCTTCATTTTTCTTCTTTTTTATCCTCACACATATATTCTTGACTTTGGGGTTTATTTTGATATGCAGCATAAGAAAGATTTTTAGAAAAATAACATTCTAGCAAGCTACCATATTAAACAGGTGTTATTTGTGTTTTTGAGATAAGGTATTATAAATAAGAGAGAACTACAGCAGGATTCTACAAGAGGCTGAAAACAGATAGCTGATTCTTTAGTAGAGAGCCTCTTTGCTTTCATTTTGTGTTGGATTGTCCTGATTCCAAACAACAAACTCCAAACAAAGGGAGAAATCTATGTCCAGAATAGAGCAAAGAGTTTAGTACTGAAGACCATGTTGAGGTCTCACTGTCTCCTTGGCTTGCCTGATCTAATTTATCTTTTCTTTTCATGAAATTAATCTTAAGTGCACACACTGTTCATGCTCCTGAATTAAAGGCTGCTTAATGTACTTAGTGCAAGCTAGAAATATTGATTTCTTAATGTAATACTTAAACACATATATTATGGCACCAATTCCTGGCAGAAACTATTTTAATTTAATTCTTTTAATGAGTAAAAAATAAAAGTGCTGGTTGTGGTTAGAAATCTAAGTGTACTTAGCAATAGGTCCAGCCTGGTAACGTTACGGTCTAGAAATTCTAGCAAAATATTGTGTCTCACTTGGTTACTTCACTGTAGACACAGAAAGACCTTGTCTTTGGCTTTTTAAGTGTTTCATTTCAGTACATCAAACATTTATTAAGCACCTCCTCTGTACCAGGCACTAAGCTAGGGTGCTGGGGGTAAAAAGATAAATAAGAAAAAGATTTTGCTGAGACAATTGAAAGCCTACTTGTAGACAGGCACATAAACAGATAATGGCAATATAGTTCAAGTCCTGAGATTCAAAGCATTAACTGTTTGTGTCCAAGATTTTAAGGGAGGCCCATACTTTACTCTTTGCAGGACTATTCTCCTACCCTCTTTGACACTGTCCCCAGTCCAACAGGAAAGGGCTTTAGAGACACACAGACTCCCCTCCCATTAGCCCACCCACCCGGTTCCTCCACCTGCTTCTTCATCACCTACTACCTAAGCACCCTAGGCCAGGAAGGAAGCTGTACTTAGAATTAATTTCCCCCTTTCCCTAAGAGGCCGTGGGACTAATGATCATGTCTCACACCCTCACTGGTCTTAGTCACCACAAGTGCAAGCCTCTCAGATCAACACAGGGACTCTCATCCATACATTTCTGGATAGTCCTTTATCTGAGTCACTCTCCCGTTCCTTCCCAAACTGCTGTCCTTTCCAATGTGGCCTTTGGAGCTCAGGGCTTGAATAATAAAATCTGTCTTCCCTTCAAACCCTTCTGTGAATCCTCTTTCCACACTCTTCTTTGGATACCTTTGCCTTCTTGCTCTAAGACCTGGATCATCCCCCTGCATCTTGCCCACCTGCAGCCCTTTCAAATCATGGCTGTGTTTGCTTCCATGCCCCATATTTCCAGGTCCTGGAGGTGGGAATGGGAAATAGGTATTCTCCTTGTTTCTCATCACCGCTTCTCTTTCAGGGACTCCGGCTCTCTGGAGGTGATATTAGATGGTTTTCATTTCTTCCCCACCCAGTCATTCTGCTTCATGCCTAGCAGATTTTAGCAACCGGCTTACTGCGTTTCCGTCCATTACTGCTTCAGACATCATTTTGGGTGACTTCAGCGTCCGTATAGATGGTTGGTCCTCAAATTTACTTGCATATTTGAATCACCTGAGGATGTTTTTAAAGATTACCTGTGCTCAGGTCCTCCCCAAGCCCCAGAAATATGGATTTAATTGGTCAAGATAGGATTCAGGCATTAGGGTTTTTTTTGTTTTGTTTTGTTTTGTTTTGTTTTGCTTTTTTGGTTTTTTTTTCTTTTTCAATTCTCAGGTTGATCTGAATGCGCAGGCAGGATTCAGAACCCCTTTCTTAGGAGATCAATTCCAGTTCCTTAACCTCCCTCCAATACCTCCTCTCCACCCACCTCCCTCCCACACTCACCTGCTCCCACAGTTATATCCTAGATCTTATTATTATCAGCAGCCTCCAAAATCTGGTTTTCCATCACCCCACTTTGTGATATCCACAGCATCTCTTCCTCACCTAAAAATAACACCATTCCAGTAATTCAGGGATCCACGCCATGACCTCTCCCCGGTCCAACTCTCCCCTCTTGACTTACTGCCACACCCAGCTTAGATGCCACAGACTGTCACCACAACGTCCTTGGATGCACCCTCAACTCTTTTGCCTGGAGACCACCTCCACTTACTTCCCTGACAAAATGCAAACCCTAGCGATATGCAACTCCGTCTTCCCCACATTTGCATCCAAGCAGCCAAATGGATGGGACGGGAGAAAAAGACATTTGCCTTGCATGCATTGCCACAAAGCCCAAGTGGGTTCTCGGAACTGTAGGACGACTCTGCTAGAATCCTCTGTTCCGTTTCCTGCCCACGTGGTCAGACGACTGCCGTATACTTTCTCTCTTTTCAAACCTCCGGCACTCCCTCCCAGCCCTGGCCCTCAGCTTATCGCTAAGGAAATAACAGCAAGCGGAGGAGAACTGCTTCCTTTCCCCTTTACCAAGTCCACCAGCCTCCTTGCGCCGCGCCCTCATGTCCTGTCTTCCCGTCGGTGCAAAGGAGGAGCAGCTTCTGCTCTTCTAAGGACCGTCTCTCCACTCTGAGCCCATTCCCTGCCCTTCCGCTTCTCGGCCTCACGCCTCACGGGTCGTGCTCGGCAGGATCCTCCCTACTTCCCTGGAATCGCTCTGCGAAAATCACCAGCAATCTCCATATTGCCAAAAGCAGTGGTCAATTTTCTTCTTCTGGGGCGCCCGGGTGGCTCAGTCGTTAAGCGTCTGCCTTCAGCTCAGGACATGATCCCGAGGTCCTGGGATCGAGCTCCGGATCGGGGTCCCTGCTCCACTGGAAGCCTGCTTCTCCCTCTCCCACTCCCCCTGCCTGTGTTCCCTCTCATTCTCTCAAATAAATACATAAAATCTTTAAAAAATTTTTTCTTCTTCTTTTGAATAAATTTTTAAATTCGAGTATAGGTCACCCACAATGGTACATCAGTTTCAGGTGGACAACACAGTGATTCAACGTCTCTATAGTTAGGCTGTGCTCGCAAGGCGTCGCTCCCCTCCGTCACCACACAAGGCCATTCCGATACCATTGACTCTCCTCCCTGTGCTGTGCCTATTATTCCCGGGATGTGTTCATTCCATAACCGGAAGGCTGTAGCTCCCTCTCCCCTTCACCCACTTCGGCCACCCCCCACCCCCTCCCCTCTGGCAACCATCAGCAATTTTTCATCTTCGTGTCATGCAACTTCCCAGCAGATCGGGCACACACATCATCCCCTCGGAAACATTCTCCCGGCCGTCCTCCTGTGCCACCTTTTTTCCTGCTGCCCAGCCTCCAGAGCCGGCAACGTTGGAGTGGTCCAGCCGCCAGCTCCGCTCTTGCCCTCCTCACAGGCTGTCGTCACTCCCTGGCTGAGCTCATCCAAGCACCTGGCTTGAAGTAGCATGTCCTGCTCATGAGACTCCCTCTCCCTCCTTCCCCCTAAGCTTCAGGCTTGAATATCTCACTACCTACTGGATAGTTCCACTTGTATGCTTAAAAAGCAAAACCTGTTAAAACCAAAATTATTCAATTTTTTCTTCTCCAATCTGCCCTTGACACAGATGCTCTTTCTCAGTAAATGGCATCACCATTGCCTGAGGCACACAGTCAAATGTCTAGGTGGCACCCTGGGGCGCCCGGGTGGTTCAGTCGGTGGAGGTTCCGACGCCTGGTTTCTGCTCGGGTCATGATCTCAGGGTGGTGAGCTCGAGCCCCGCGGCAGGCTCCACGCTCAGTGGGGAGTCTGCTTGAGATTCTCTCTCTCTCCTCTGCCCCTCTCCACACACACTCTCTCTCTGAAATGAAGAAATAAGTCTTTAAAAACAATGTCTAGGTGTCATCCTTTATTTTCTTAAACTTGCCTTCTCTTCAGCCAAGTCTTGTCAGCGGCACCTGCAAAACATACCTTGAATCTGACAATTCTCACCACATCCACCTCCTATAATTTTGCTCCAAGTGAGTATGACATCTGGCTGTGGCATTAATTAAATTCCTAACTTGTCTTCCTATTTTTGCTCCTGCTTTTTTCCAATTGGTTCTCCACGAAGCTGCAGATTATGTTTTCAAAATATAAATATAGTTCAATAAGTCCACTTACACCTCTCCTGTGCTTGCTATTACACTCTGAGCATGGTAAATCCTTACCAGGTCTTACCAGGCCCTCTGCGACCTAGCTCCCGAATCACCTTCCTGACCTCGTTACCACCTCCCCTTGCCTGGTCTGCTGAAGTCAAGCAGGCTGGCTTTGCTTTCTGGAATGCACTAAGCTTGCTCTTCCAGGTCTTTGTACTCGTGTTCATTTTGCAGAGAATGCTGCTCCCCTCTACCTTCATACCGCTCATTTCCTCATTTCACAGAAGGAGTACCTTCTGTGAGAAGAAATATCCAGGCCTCCTTGTCTTCCCTTCCCTTACTTTCCTTTATTTCCTCCATATTACTCATCACTACCTGAACTCAAATATTTATGTTTACTTTTTTATTAGTTGTTTCTCTGGCTAGAATATAAGCCTCCCGAGGGGAAAAATCTTACCTGTCTTATTCAAAGTGGCATCCCCAGTGCTTAGAAACAGAGCCTAGGATCTGGGAGATGCTCAAGAAATATTTGTTCAATGAATGAATGAAAGGCATAAATCATCACTAAAACTGACTTAAGTATTCATGCAAAGAGGATTGATGTTGATATTACTCTATTGCTCATTAAAAACAAACAGTGGTGCTTGGGTGGCTCAGTCGGTTGTGCAGCTGACTTGATTTTGGTTCAAGTCATGATCTCAGGGTCCTGGGATCGAGCCCCGCATCGGGCTCCCTGCTCAGTGGGGAGTCTGCTTCTCCCTCTCCCTCTGCCCCTCTCCCCACTCATGCTCTCCCTCAAATAAATAAATAAATCTTAAAAAAAAAAAAACAAAAAACAAAACCAAACCAATGACTACTCATGTGTGTCTGTACCACCTAAAACCATCTCACCTGCCTTTGAATACCACCAGAGTTGCTGCCCAGCTCCATTGTCTACCTCGTGAACACACCATCTCCGCTGACCCTGGCTGGTTCAACGGGGGGTGGGGCCCTGGCCAAAGACCCACCACTCTATTGTTTGATTACTGACCACCCGGTTGGCCTGGGTTCCGAATCTGATCAAAAGGGGCATTACTACTCAGGTTGAAGCCTGCTGCTGGGTGGGATGAAGTGGTTGGCAGCAGAACATCATTACCGTCTAGTTTATAATCTTATAAAATTTCCAATATTAGAGGACTTGGTAAATACATAGTATAGAATGTTATACTAAAGTCGCTAAAATGATATCAATAAAAACCTTTGAAAGATGCTTACTATACACGGTGTATTGTTGAGTGCAAGAAGCAGAGAGCAAAGTTGCTGATGCTGTGTGACTTCAATTTTGTTAATTCTCCCCTGCCCCACCTCTCCTTCTTCCTCTCTCCCTCTCTCTCTCTCTACATATATATATGTATATATATCTTCATATCTATCTATCTATCTATATCTTCTCAAGAAAAAAAAAGAAATATACCAAAAATTTAATAGGGCTTCTTTTTTCCTGGATAGTGCCAATAAGGATTATAGGAATGTCCCCCTTATAGGTGATTTTATTTTTTCTTTATAGTTTTATGAACTTTTTCAAATTAAATTAATTATAATAAAAAGCCACATTACTTAGAAAGTTTTCCACGAAAAGAACACTCCAAGATTTAATGCATTGTTTGAAACTATATACTTCTGCATTATATATACATTACATATGAAACAATATGATTAAAATATTATATATAGCTATGTGTTACATATGTATTTATATAACCTAACAGATTAGAATATATTGCATATATTATGTTTATACACACACACACATAACTTCATAGATTAGTGAGTTCCTTGGAAGCCTTGAACTGCTACTACTTTAGTTCAAATTCTGAAGCATGATTTTATGATAATTCCTTTAAATGACTGCCCAGCATTTGCTTTTTTATTCTAGAGAAAGTAGAATAAAGATAAATCAGTCCAAGGGCAATTATATCACTTAATGAGAATTAAAAAGTTAAAGTCCATTTGTTTAAAGATTGAACTATGGAATAATGGGAGCTTCCTTTTAACATTATTATTCATTTTATAAATTCAAATATATCCCTGGTAGATTATAATGACCTCCTCTTTAACCCCTAAATGCTGCACGCATGCAAAGTAGAAAATTAGGCTATTCCACAGTAAATCTCAAAGAGTAGGGTATTATAATTCAAATATTAAGCCTAGGACTGACAGTGATTTGAAATAACAGTTTAAAGACAATATGAAAAAGAGTAATAAAAATGCATTTGGAGTTGAGAATAAAATTAATGGGTTTAGTTTGTGTTTAATTAGGAAATCCTTCTGTTTAAAATTCAGGTTTAGTCATTAATTCTTTTATTTGCTTATTTGATAAGTATTTATAGAGCATCTGCTGTGCCAAGTGCTAAAAATACAGTGGTGAAAAAGAGATGAACCATATCTTCTTGAAATAGACCATACATTAGTCAACTGATTGCACAATTTATCAGGGAGTTGAAATGATGATGCATATTAGGAAGGTGAAGTGGGGTTGAACATTAAGTTGGAGGTGAAGTATAGGATCTCAAGGGATCCTTTCTTCTAAAGGAATATTTAAAGCTTCTAAATCCTATTCACCTCAATCACCCTGCCAGAGGGTGAAATCCGTTTTTCTTTGTGGCCTAGATGAAAATTGATTGTATAATTAGTCACTGACATGCTTGAAATTCTGTACTTACATTCCCCCCCCTCCAAGATACCCCACAGGAATGACAGCAAAGCCAGATATTTGCCAACCTCCAGATGGTGTGTTCCTGATACCCCCCACACACACACACAATGTTAGGGTCTCTAATTGTTATTTGTCTAGTGACAAATGGTCAAATGTCCACTGATCCTTCTGAACCAACAAACACATTTCTGTGGTAGATGCTGGATAATAGGACAGAGAGAAGGGGGAGAGGCTAAGGAAAAGATAAGAAAATCAGTTGCCCTTTTTAGATCCCTACTATGGGCCAGAAAGCTTGCAGGTTTATGTCTAATCCTCCCAAGAACTCTGCAGCACAGATATCATCATAATTTAAAGATGACAAAACAGAGGTCAAGAAACACAGAAGGGTTCATTCAGGGATACTTAGCAAATCCACAGTAGATCTGTGATTCAAATTCAGATCTTTCAAACTCCAGAGCTAGGACTGCTTTAAAATACTTCAGTGCTAATAGCAGACTATCTATGCAGGGAGGAAACAGGAGAGTAACTGGAGAAGAAGGTGTGGGTGTATCATAATTATCCTAAAAACGCAAGAATGAAGGATGCTAGCAAATACAATTTATAACTTTATAACTGCCTAATCTGATTTATTGCCATTCTAACTGCAGTTTGCTTTTTTAACCCTCCTCTACCCCAGTCCTGCCAGGAACTGTTTCACCAGGAGGCTCAACCTGTCCTACACAGATGGGCCATTGGGGTAGATTGAATTTGGGGTCTCAATTCTTTATTCTGCCATGACAGATTTATATCATTCCCTCCCTCGCCTTGCTCCCATATGAATGAAGTGTATTTTTCCTACTCTTCCACTTTGGCCTTGGACATGTAACCCGCTTCGGTGATGGAATGATGGTGACAAAAGCAGACACTGGAAACACACCCAAAAGGTTGTGCTTGCCCTCTGGGGCTCCAGTGTTCCACCATGAGTAGACCTGTGCCTGACCTGGATAGCTGTTTCCCTGCTGGCCCAGCCCCAGAACAAAGACACTTAGAATAGACTCCAACCTTCCCTGCAGCCATGAGCCAAAGCCAGCCCCACCCACAGCCTGAAATTAGCCTACAGGAGCCAGCCCCTATCTTGTAAAGATCCCCAAGAGTAAGTTGAATAAATGTTTATTGCTGTAAGCCACCGAGTTTAGGGATCATTTGTTATGCAGCAATCTCGTGCCTCTGGTTGACTAATAGAGAGCCATCACACGCACATAAAATTCTGGAAGTGCGTAAGAAGAACGATATTCTTCCTGATCTTAATTCTTTCTGAGTCAACAAGACAGAAAGTCAGAAATGAAGGGCCATGACTTAGGGACTTGAATATATGGCCCGAACACATGTAAGAACAGTTCCTGCATATTTATTTGCATGAGCAGGGGAGAGCTAGAAGGTGAGGGGTGAAGGGCAGCCCCTCCAGGGCGAAAGCTGTTCCCCAGCCAGCCTCCTAAGCTTAGCCCTGGGAGTCAAGCACCTGCTGACTGTCAAGGGGGAGAAACATGCTAAAGAAACGAAGGATTAAAGCAATTGTCTCCGTTCTCAGCTCGGCAGCCTTACAAATGAAATTAACAAATGGCTAAACGCCGTTTTTATGTTACGAGCTGCCTTCATAATAGTAACCATATCTCATTTCCCTAGAGAATGACATCTTAAGCCAACTAGGGCTTAGGTCTCATTAGATATATTGGCGTATACTTCGCTCATGAAGTAAGCTATAGATTAAAGTCACTGGAACAAAGTACTAAAAATGAAGGTGCTTGAGGCAATTTTAGTCTCAGTATAGATCATTGTCCGCTGAAGGATTTACCACAGAAATATATTATTCAGACTTATGCAGGTGAGGATTTACAGTAGTAGTTAGTAAAAACAGGCATGAGGCTTATCATGAAATATGCTCATGTGATATGTTTGACATGCCGAAGGAATTTGGCACAAACACTAAAGCTCTGCTACATGATGCCAAAGACACTAATATGAGGTGGTTTATTTCCAGAGATACAACTATTTGATTTATACAGAGACCAAAAAAAAAAAAAAAAAAAAAAAGGTACTTTAGCTCCATTAAAAACATCCAGATGCTATTCCCAGTTTTAAGCCATTTTCTGATAGATTTAAACCATTTTCTGATGGATTTCTTTACTTGGCTAATTTCTTTTTATTGCCTTTTTTTTTAAGTTCTTGGACTTCTTACATGGAAAATAGTACTAGAACTAAGAGGATACTTTTGTCACTTGAGTTATATGAAAAATTTATCCCACGATTGTGAGATGAAGATTTTCCAGAAAAACGCCTTTAATATGAGCAGGATAATTTTCTAGTTTTTAAAGCCATGTGCTATATGACTCTCAAGTGCAGTCAACCAATGCTTCATATCCATTTTTACGGAGGAGTGGCAGAGAGAATAATGTCATTAAAGAAGACAAACAGAAGTTTCTTTTCTTTCTTTCTTTCTTTCTTTTTTTTTTTTTGGTCTTCTTCATAGTCCAAACGATGAGACTATCTTACAACAAAGTATTTCTGTATTCAGGTAATTAGCTCCCCTTGGTTGGGAATCAAAATTTCTCATCTAAAACTCAGGGGAATAATAGGATCTCCTTGTATCGGTTTCCTATTGCTACTGTAACAAAGTATCACAAACTCAGTGGCTAGAAACAACACACATTCATTTTTCAGTTTTGTAGGTCAGAAGTCTGATGTGGGTCTCACTGGATTAAATGAAATATTGGAAAGGCTAGATCCTAGGGGAGAATCCGTTTTTGGGTTTTTTTTTTTTGTTTTTTTGTTTTTTGCCTTTTCCAGCTTCTAGAAGCGGCCACTCTTTGGCTTCTGGCCCCCTTCCATTCTCAAAGCCAGCAAGAGCCAATTAAATCTTTCTCACATTGTATCACTCTGGCACTGACTCCTCTCCCTCTCTTTTCCATGTTTAAGAACTCTTGTGACTGGGGTACCCGGCTGGCTCTAGTCAGTGGAGCCCACAACTCTTTTTTTTTTTTTTTAAGATTTTATTTATTTATTTGTCAGACAGAGAGACAGAGGGAGAGGGAGAGCACAAGCAGGGAGGGCGGCAGGCAGAGGGAGAAGCACGCTCCCCACGAGCAGGGAGCCCAATGCGGGACTCGATCCCAGGACCCTGGGATCATGACCTGAGCCAAAGGCAGACCCTGAGCCACCAGGCGTCCTGGAGCCTACAACTCTTGTTCTCAGGGTTGTGAGTTCGAGCCCCACGCTGGGTGTAGAGATTACTTTAAAAAAAAAAAAGAACTCTTGTGATTACTTTAGGTCCACTTAGATAATCCAGGATAATCTCCCTATTTTTAAAGTCAGCTGATTAGCAACCTTAATTTCATCTATTGTTTTGATTCTCTTTTGCATTGTAACTTAACGTTCATAGGTTTGAGGGATTAGAATGAGGACATCTTTTGGAAACCACTCTTCTGCCTTTCCCACTCCTTTTGTATGGTTGTTGTGAAGATTAAATCTGGGCCATAGCGAATACTCAATACAGGCTACCTAACATTACTGTTGTTGCTTTATCAAGGCGAGGTTTCCGATGGGTTAACTCTGATTGAATGCTCACCAATCACAAATACTACCACCCTCAATATTCAGGTCAATATTCATGGGGATTCAATTTTGAAAACTCCAAAACTGTAAGCAGTCTTTTTTGTTAGGCATTTGGGACCTCAATATCTGCCTGGTGTGTAAAGGGTAGAATCAGGTAACTGGAAAATGCTAAGATTTTTAGGACATGACCTTCATTGATAGGATGGGCATCACAGACATGCATCACAACCGATTTTTCAATGCCCCCAAGGACCAAAAATAAACAGGTTTCAGACTAGGTTGGTGTTTGATAGCCATGGGAGACAAGAGTAATTTTCCAAGTCATGAGTGTGGCTTTAAGCGGCCTATTTGGTTTTGATCAGGGCCCCAGCCAATGGCTAAAGAGGGTATAGGATTTACTCATATTAAAAGGCATCTTGATGACTGGGGTCCAGCTAAGGGCAGCATCAGCCCTAACTGGGCAAATGGGATACATAATAGGAAACTAAAGTTGAAGTTCAGTACCGAACCATAGAGGAAACAAGCCAGTTGCTGAGCAAATAAAGCAGACTGGTGGGATCATCTTAGTATGCTGATGACTCTGTTTAGGGAAACAAGGCTAATTCTAGACTGGATCAGTGGGTGAGTCTGAAGCTGCAATACTTAACTGTTTCGGCCAGATGTGGATCAGGGTGTGGGCAGGGCTTTGCCTGCTGATTGCAGGCCCTAGCTGTACAAACCTGGGGAATGACAGTGAGTGACATGTCATTAGATTATTCATAGAGTTTCACATTAGTCATTAATTTAGCAAATTAATGACTAATGACTGAACTCTGTGTACATATGTGTGTATGTTGAGGGGGCCTAAGGAAAAACTAGCGGAAAGAGTACAGGCTTCATTTATAGAGAAAATTGTATTTAAGTTCTGCTTCTGAAAGTTACATGGTTTACGACCTAGAGCAAGTTGCAAGCCTGAACCTTAGGTTCTTCATCTGTAAAGTTGTGTGGATTAAATGACATAACGCTAAAGAATGGCCTAGCACATAGTAGAAATACAATAAATAATGATAAATGTACACCAATTTGACAGTTGAGGAGAAGTTTTTTTTTTTTCTTTTCCAACTACTTTAACCAGGAACCAAGACTTCATCCTCATGGAGAGAATTCCCTTTGTCGAGCTTTTGACAAACTGGGTAAAGTGAGCCTCTGATTCCAAGGGTTCTCTGTACCTGTCTCTAAAGCAAACACAAAATATAACATTTGTATTTAACCTATTTGGAATTCCCTGAGTTTTCTGGATTTTTGGATTACAGTGTTTAATCAAATTTGGAAAAAATGTTGAGCTTATTATGTCTGTATAAATACAGACATACACATTTTTTTTTAAATTTTATTTATTTGACAGAGAGAGACACAGCGAGAGAGGGAACACAAGCAGGGGGAGTGGGGGAGGGAGAAGCAGGCTCCCCGCGGAGCAGGGAGCCCGATACGGGGCTCGATCCAGGACTCTGGGATCACGACCTGAGCCAAAGGCAGACACTTAACGACTGAGCCACCCGGGTGCCCCCAGACATACACATTTTTAACCTATTGTTTTCTGCTGTAATTCTAATTACACGTTAGACTCCTTGATACTGTCCTAAAGATTATTGAGGCTTTGCTTAATTTTTTCAAACCTTTTTTCTCTCTGTGTGCTGAAATTTATATGATTTTTTTCAGGCAGTGGTCACCATCATTGATCCTTTTTTTGTGTTGTATGTAATCTACTGATAGTTCCATCAAAAATTTTTTTATTTCAGTTATTAAATTCAATTCTAGAATTTCCATTTTTGCTTTTGTTCTTTTCAGTTTATAAATCTCTCCTGGAATTTCTCTTCTCTTCACCTACTGAAACAGTATTTGAAATATTTACTGATTACTTTAGTTTTTTTTTTTTTTAATGAATCAGCATTGGAGGTCTTTTTTTTTTTGTAAAGATTTTATTTAGTTATTTGACAGGGAGAGAGAGAGCACAAGCAGGGGGAGCAGCAGAGGGAGAGGGAGAAGCAGGCTCCCCGCTGAGCAGGGATCCCAATTTGGGGCTCAATCCCAGGACCCAGGGATAATGACCTGAGCTGAAGGCAGACGCTTAACGACTGAGCCACCCAGGTGCCCCAAGGAGGTCTTTCTATTAATAGATTTTCTTGACTTTGAGATACACTTACCTGTTTTTTTAAATTACTAGTAATTTTTAAAAAAGATTTATTTATGGGGCACTTGGGTGACTCAGTTGGTTAAGCATCTGCCTTGGCTCGGGTCATGATCTCAGGGTCCTGGGATTGAGCCCTGCATCGGGCTCCCTGCTCAGCGGGGAGTCTTCTTCTCCCTCTCCCTTTGCCTTCCCCTCTAGCTCGTGCTCATTCTCTCTTGCTCTCTTGCTATCTCAAATAAATTTTTTTTAAAAAGATTAATTTATTTCTTTTAGAGAGAGTGGGGGGTGGGGGGGTGGGAGGGGCAAAGGGAGAGGGAGAGAGAGAGAATCTTAAGCAGACTCCATGCCCAGCATGGAGCCAGATGCAGGGCTCCATCACACTATCCTGAGATCATGACCTGAGCTGAAACCAAGAGTTGGGTGCTCAACTGACTTCATTGCCCAGGTGCCCCACATTACTAGTAATTTTTAATGGCATATGGGACATTATGGATGATGCATTGTATAGACTTATTATATATTCCTTTAAAGCATGAGTTTGAAAACCTTTGCTGTAAAGGGGTAGAGGGTAAGTGATTTAGAGTTTGTGGGTCACCTGTGGGTTTTGTTGTTTCTCCTTCTTCCTCTTCCTCTCCTCCACCTTCCTTTTCTCCTCTTCCTTCTTTCTCCTCCTCCTCCTTTCTCCTCTTCCTTTTCTTCTTCTTCCTCCTCCTCCTCCTTCTCCTCTCCTCCCAACTCTGCTTCTGCCTCCTCTTCTTCAATGCTTTAAAAATATAAAATTATTCTTATCTTGAGGGTCATACAAAAACACGCTGTACGTCATGGTTTGCTAACCCTCACTCTAAACAGAGTTAGGTTTTCTTCAAACAGACAGTTAAATTACAGGCAGTCATTTTGAACTTGTGGGGTTTTTATTTTACCCTTTGCTAAATCAGGTCTATTTTAGTTTTGTCCTTAGTTCAAGAAAAAAATCCCTTAGTCTTGGAATATAGTCTTTACTTTCAACACCTTTCTGGAATTTCAATGAAAAACCCCAAATATTCGCCGAGGCCTGCTAATTTAATTGGACTTGTACTCTAAACCGCTCCTCCGCAGCGGGTAGTACCTGAAATATCTGATTAGCATTTTTGGCCTTTCAGCTGTTCTTTTCCCTCAAGCTTTCTTGGAGTTTCTTCCCCGAGCACAAGCAGTTGAAGAGGGAGCCAAGGATTTGAGGGGAGATTTACATGCAACTTTTGAGGCCAAATCCTTAATTTGACTTCCCACGCCAATAAGACTGCAGACTTTTTTGGAGCTCTACCTGCCAAACACCACTGAGACCACAGAGGCCTCATGGGAAACACTATATAAAGCCAGTGAGTCCCTGATTTCAAAGGTCAAATCACCCAGTTTCTGCCTGCTTTTGGTCACTCTCCAGTATCTTTACAATGTTGCTGTTTAAATGTTTTGTGCAGGGTTTATAATTGTTTTCTGAGGAAGGGTTAGTCTGATACAAGATGTGCAAGGTCATTAAATTTCACTAAAACCTTTCAAAGAAAGAGTAAATGCTATATACTGAACAAAACAAGGGAAAGATGATGAAGGAGCTTAGACAGAGGACAACCTGGTCTGATCTATGTTTTAAATAGATCCCCCCTGGTAGAAGTGTGGATGATGGGTTTGAAAGAAAAGCAAGACCTCAGTGCAGGGAATCCAGTTAGGAGAGTATTGCAATAAATCAGGCTTCTGAGATGGCAGTGGCTGGAGGTGGTTCTAGAGAATGAAAGATGGATTTGAGCAATATTTAGGAAACACATTTGGCTGAAATCAGAGGCTGAGTAGATGTCAGGGGTGAGGTTGAGCATGCTTCCCAGATTTTTATTTTGGTCCCTAGTGGCAGGAGCCAACCATCACCGAGATCGGAAACAGAGGGGCATAGACAAATTCAGGGACAGGGGAGGTTAAGGAGTTCTGTTATCTTTGTCACATGTACACATCCAGGATAGGCTTTCAAATCCTTATTCATTGTAGATTTGTTATAAATATTTCTTAGGAATAAAAGCCTCCTAGAAAGCTCAGTATTTCAAAATGATGTATTGATTACTAGAACTTCAAATTCACTATGTGTCCCTCTAGCAATGTTGGGTTTCTAGAATATATTCCCAGCATATTGATACCGAGCAGGACAGAATTCCAACATTATTTTCAGTATTTTTTATTTCTTTCCATCTTCTACAACATTCATTATACTTCTGATGGGAACTCTTGGTAGGTGGCTGTTTTCCAGTATCTGTTCTCATCAATAATTTCTGTAGATATAGAACACGTAATAAATATTTTAAAAGAATCACATATATATTGAAAATCCCCCATGCCGTGAGCAGATCAATATTTTGTATTCCTTTAGTAATCCTTTAAAATGGAATCTAATTATGGGATCCACTAAGATTTTGCTTGTTTTAATTATTTTATATAAAGAATATGTTAATTCTTCGTATCTCTTAAGAGACTAGATAATGTCGTATAGAAAATATGCTTTATTGCTGTGTAATTCAAACTACTTTGCATCAAAATTTTCCCAATCTGTACTTTCTCAAATTATGCTAAGTAGATCAATATTTACACACATATATTTTATAGTGTTAGAAGTGTGAACATTGGATCTCTTCCCACATATGGGGGTAGCTAGCTAGTCTGAATGAAAATCATTGTTTCACAGATAGTAATGCGGATTTAACGTATAGCTAGGGATGACTTGAAAAAAAATAAAATTGCCTCTTAGCACTGAATGACTACGAGATACTTATAGAACTGTTGAACAAGGCTGTGAGTCAAATTACTTTTAGTCTTTGATGAAAACAGAGCTCTATGCTTAAATTCCTGGAATCATATTTTTGAGCTCAGTAACAGCCTCATTTTTCAAGCTATTATCTTGATTCTTTCTTATTCATTTCCCACCTTCCTTCCTTCTTCTCCTTCACCCTTCCCTTCCAATCAATCAATTTGACTTTCTAAAACTCTCCTAGGGGCCCCTGGGTGGCTCAGTCGTTAAGCATCTGCCTTCAGCTCAGGTCATGATCCCAGGGTCCTGGGATCGAGCCCCACATCAGGCTCCCTGCTCAGCAGGGAGCCTGCTTCTCCCTCTCTCACTCCCCCTGCTTGTGTTCCCTGTCTAGCTGTCTCCCTCTCTCTCTGTCAAATAAATAAATAAAATCTTTAAAAAACAAGTAAATAAAATTCTCCTGACTCCATCCACTTCTCTCTATTCACTCTGCCACTAGCCTAGTCCAAGTCACCATTACCTTCCACAGCCTCTTATCTGATCTCCTACATCCTGACTTACCCCTAATCTGGTGGCTACATTGTTGCCAGTGACATTTTTTTTTCTAAAGTAAGAATCCCTTCAGTGGTTCCTATATTCTTCAGGGAAAAAAGTCCTTAACGTGGTTTGCAATTTTCTCCCTCTCACCCTTGGGGTTCAGCCTCATCTTGCACCTTCCACTGTCTCCCTCTGAATTCCAGGCACTCTGAATTTCTGTGGGTTCCACATTCTCACTGTATTTTCATTTGCAGAAACAAACGAATGCTCTGGCGAATGTTTCAAACACCCTTCTACCCCTACTCCTTCTTTTCCTAACTCCCACCTACCCTTCAGGTATGTTTTTAGGTAGCACTGCTTCGAGAAGGTCTTTTCTTGACTTCTCCTTGATGCTATGGTACCCTGAATATCCTCTGTCATAACACGTATCAAACGTTGTCATAACTTCTTGGTTAGTTAGCTTCCTTGCTTCTATATTGCCAGCCCAACTAGGACATTGTCTTACTGCTTGGTATTTAGTAGGTTCTCAATAAATATTTATACAAAAAATTGACTTGTCTGGTTTTTTTAAAGACTTATTTATTTATTATTTGAGAAGGACGGGGGGAGGGACAGAGGGAGAGAGAGAATCTCAAGCAGACTCTCCCCTGAGTGCGGAATCCAATGCAGGGCTCAATCCCTCAACCCTGAGATCATGACCTGAGGTCATGACCCGAACCAAAATGAAGAGTCAGATGCTTAACTGACTGAGCCACCCAGGGATCCCTGCCTTGTCTGTTCTAAAACTTCTCAAAGAACACGACAAACTATTCACTATTCTACTAAGTTTAAAACCTTAAAGTCAGGAATTAGACCCTTAGGTTTAACTTGAACCCCATTTGTACCAATTACAGACTCTTCTGAATTCCTCTGGCTTCAGTGGAAAAAGAAGCTTTCTGACATCCCACTGTCATTATCTGATATTGATAATGATATCTAAAGGGGTTCAGAAACTTGGAGAATGTTTGTTAGGTAAGTTGGAGTATGTAGACTATTTTTCTCATTGAACAGTTAATCAGCATTTTTCAAAAATGTCATTGAGGGCTATGAGCTGGTTAAAAAGCCAAGTCATGGTAGATTAGTCTGAGATCCACATCAAGAGTGTGTCTAACAATGTTATATGTCAATTATAACTCAACAAAGCTGAGAAAAAAAGAGTGTCTTAGTAATAATCAAAAAATGATCCCACTTGGAATTCAACACTAAGGGAGACTTTAAGGACAGCAGTTGAGTGAGAGTAGGGTTTATTCATTCTGAAAGCCACAATGACGTCCCAACACTTCCGCTCATGGTGACTCAGGCAAGAAGGCTAGAGCATTTGGTATCAGTTACATAAAAGGTCATAGCTACTTCTTGCGATAGAGACCTGGAGAAGAGCACTTCAGAACAAAAATAGAAATAGCAAGAAAAATAGAAAAGTAGATGAAGTTCACACGGCTGGGATGGAAAGCCTGCATTTGCAGCCCTGAATTTAGAACAGTTACAAAAGTGCACAAAAACTCTGTACCTTTGGAGTACTGTCCTGTTACCAGGAAGTGACTAGTCTCGCATATAGCAGGATGGGAATGTAGGAAAAAAAAAATCAAGAAGGTTAAAAATACAAATTTAGGATGAGGGAGACAAATCCAGCCTAGCACTGATGCAGATCTCTGCTCTGGCCACATCTACTTAGGAACCACATCTGTACCCTAGGGTACGCTGCAGTTATGGTTTTGTTATTTATCATTTGTTATGTATTTGTATGCTTGAAAGAATCTTAAAACAACTTAAAGACTCTATCAAAAGATCTCCAGTTATCTGGGAGAAAATTTGAAACTCCGGCCATTAAGTGATTGTGTTCAGCATCTAGATATTTCCGAAACCTTCTGAGATTGATGGGCTGTTCCAGTTTTCTTTCAGATGTTTGTATTTAAATCGATAGTATTTCAAATATTTCACCTAAATGAAATAGGTTTAGCATCTGCATTCTGAACCAATTTCCAATAAAAATAAAAATGAAAAACAGATTTTGAAACCTGGACATGGAAATAAAACCTCCAAGCAGTAGCCATATTCCTGCTCTCTCCTCTCTCTGCCACTATTCCCTTATTCCAGCACATCTCTCTAATAGTGGTGGAAAATGTAATCAAAGGTAAAATTGTAGGTTATTTCTGTTTTATTCACAGCCCTCCCACCCTCAAGGAAGTTGAATCTCTAAATAATTTTAAGTTAAGGCAAATGTGTTATAATTTTTCCAACTGTTGGACAAAATTCAGTCTTTAGGGAGGAATAAAAGGTCTAAAGTATTTTGGGGAAATGCTCCATAAGCTATGTAAATAAATTGTCAATAAGGCCCCACTTCTAGAAGTTTGTATGTTTCCTTTACTACATGTGCATGATACTGCTTTTTACAAGAAATGCTAGCCTATGTATAATACTGCCGTTGAAAACCCTTTAAGGCAGTGAAAAAGGTAATTATTGGCTTGGGAAAATGGAGCTTTGAGGAAACAATGTTTCTTTTTTTTTTTGCTGTTGTTACACAGGTTCTTGTTTTAGTGAGCTTTGTCATGGTCTTCGTAATGGTGACGGCTGGTGAACAGCTTGATCAGGAGCAATTAGCCCTGGAACCTTCCTGGAGGTGACGTCCCAGCCTCCCCTCTGTGGAGTGCAAACAAGTTTCCTTCAGAGTTGGAGACTAGTGCAGAAGGGGGTCCCAAGGCTAGGAATGAATGCACTCTGGTGGCCTGTCATATTTAGGGAATGTTTGTTCCTCTTTCTTGTTTTCAGCAAATTTCCTTTTACTTCAGAGTCTATTTATCTTAACAGGGAATCGCTGAAAGCATGTGAATTAATGGGAGAGAAACTTCTCACCTTGAAGTTCAAGTGAGCTTTTCATTCATTCATTCATTTTTGACAAATAAAAGTTGTATATATTTAAGGTATACAATATGATGCTTTGATATACATATACATTGTAAAATAATGACCACGATTAAGCTAATTAACATATTCATCACCTCCCATAGTTACTTGTGTGTGTGTGGTGAGAACACTTGAGATCTACTTTCTTAGCAAATTTCAAGTGTACAATGAATGTGTTGCTATTAACTATGGTCCCCAAGTGATACGTTAGGTCTCCAGAACTCATTCATCTTATAACTGAAAGTTCGTACCCTTTGATCTGTGTGTCTCTTCCTCCCCGCCCCCCCCAGGCTCTTGTAAGCACCATTCTACTCTGTTACTATGAATATGACTTTTTTTTTTTTTTTTTTTTAAGATTCCACATGTAAGTGAGATATTTGGCTTTTTGTGTCTGGCTTATTTCACTTAACATAATGTTTTCCAGGTTCATCGATGTTTCTGCAAATCACAGGATTTCCTTTTTTTAATCTTATTTATTTATTTTTAAATATTTTATTTATTTGAGAGAGTGAGGGAGAGAGCAGGCACAAGCAAGGGGGAGGGACAGAGAGAGAAGCAGACTCCCTGCTGCAGAGGGCTCCCGACGGGGGGCTCGATCCCAGGACCCCCAGATCATGACCTGAGCCGAAGGCCGACGCTTAACCGACTGAGCCACCCAGGTGCCCCTGATTTCCTTCTTTCTAAAGGCTGAATAATATTACACTGTATTTACATATCACATTTTCTTTATCCACTCATTTGTCAACAGACCCTTAGGTTGTTTCCATATCTTGGCTACTATAAATAATGAGGCAACGAACATGGGAGTGCAGAGATCTGTGATATACTGACTGTTGCCTTCATATAGATACTCAGCAGTGTGATTGCTGGATCATATCATATTTCTATTTTTAATTTTTTAAGGAACCTCCATCTATTTTCCATACTGACTACCAATTTACAGTCCCACCAACAGTGCACAAGGGCTCACTTTTCTCCACATCACTTGTAATCTTTTGACTTTTTAAAAAAGATTTTATTTATTTATTTGAGAGAGAGAGTGAGCGAGAACAAGCAGGGGAAGGGGCAGAGGGAGAAGCTTACTCCCGGCTGAGCAGGGAGCCTGATGTGGGGCTCGATCCCAGGACTCCGGGATCATGACCTGAGCCAAAAGCAGCCGATTAACTGACTAAGCTACCAGGGTGCCCAATCTTTTGACTTTTTGATAATTGCCATCATAACAGCTGTGAGGTATTATCTCACCGTGGTTTTTATTTGCATTTCCCTAATGATGAGTGATGTTGAGCATCTTTTCATATACCCATTAACCATTTGTATGTCTTTTTTGAAAAAATATCTATTCTTTTGCCCATTTAAAAAAAAGATTTTATTTTTTTATTTGACACAGAGAGAGAAGAAGCAGGGGGAGCGGCAGAAGGAGAGGCAGGCTCCGCACTGAGCAGGGAGCCCGATATGGGGCTTGAACCCAGGACCCTGGAATCATGACCTGAGCCAAAGACAGGCGCTTAACTGACTGAGCCACCCAGGCGCCCCTCATTTCTAATTTTGAGTCTTCTCTTTTTTTTCTTAGTCCAGTTAAAGATTTATCAGTTTTGTTTATCTTTTCAAAAAAAACCAGCTCTTACTGATCTTTTCTATTGTTTCTCTAGACTTTTTAAAATTTATTTCTGTTTTGGGGCACCTGGGTGGTTTAGTCGGTTAAGGGTCTGCCTTTGTCTTCTTCAGAGAAGTGTCTTTTCATATCTTCTGCCCATTTTTTGACTTGATTATTTGTTTTTTGGGTGACATACAAATGGCTAACAGACACATGAAAAAATGTTCATCATCATTAGCCATCAGGGAAATTCAAATTAAAACCACATTGAGATACCACCTTACACCAGTTAGAATGGCAAAAATGGACAGGGAAAGAAACAAATGTTGGAGAGGTTGTGGAGAAAGGGGAACCCTCTTACACTGCTGGTGGGAATGCAAGTTGGTACAGCCACTTTGGAAAACAGTGTGGAGGTGCCTCAAAAATTTAAAAATAGAGCTATCCTATGACTTAGCAATTGCACTCCTGGGTATTTACCCCAAAGACACAGATGTAGTGAAAAGAAGGGCCATATGCACCCCAATGTTCATAGCAGCAATGTCCACAATAGCCAAACTGTGGAAAGAGCCGAGATGCCCTTCAACAGATGAATGGATAAAGAAGATGTGGGCCATATATACAATGGAATATTACTCAGCCATCAGAAAGGATGAATACCCAACTTTTACATCAACATGGATGGGACTGGAGGAGATTATGCTAAGTGAAATAAGTCAAGCAGAGAAAGTCAATTATCATATGGTTTCACTTATTTGTGGAACATAAGGAATAGCATGGAGGACATTAGGAGAAGGAAGGGAAAAATGAGGGGGGGTGGAATTGGAGGGAGAGATGAACCATGAGAGACTATGGACTCTGAGAAACAAACAGGGTTTTAGAGGGGAGGGGGGAGGGGGGATTGGTTAGTCCAGTGATGGGTATTAAGGAGGGCACGTACTGCATGGAGCACTGGGTGTTATACGCAAACAATGAATCATGGAACACTATATCAAAAACTAATGATGTATTGTATGGTGACTAACATAACATAATAAAATTAAAAAAAAGGGTCTGCCTTTGGCTCAGGTCATGATCTCAGGGTCCTGGGATCGAGCCCCACATCTGGCTCCCTGCTCAGCAGGGAGTCTGCTTCTCCCTCTCCCTCTGTGCTCTCGCTCTTTCCCTCTCTCAAGTAAATAAATAAAATATCTGAAAAAAAATAAAATTTCTTTCTGTTTTGATGTTTATTACACCATCTTTCCACTACCTTTAGCTTAGTTTGTTTTTCTTTTTCTAGTTTCTTGAGGCATAAAATTAGATTGTTTATTTAAAATCTTTATGTTTAAAGATTAGGTTTAAAAATCTTTTTGTTTATTTAAAATCTTTCTTTTTCCTTAAAGTAGGCATTTATTGCTACACACCTCCCTCTTAGAACTTTTTTGCTGTATTCCACAAGTTTTGCTACATAGCATTTCCATTTCAGTTTCTCTCAAGATATTTTTTGATTTCCCTTTTGATTTCTTCTTTGACCCATTGGTTGTTCAAGAATGTGTAGTTCAATCTCCACATATTTGTTAACTTTCCAGTTTTCTTCCTGTTATTGATTTCTAGTTTCAGACATCGTGGTTGGAAAAGGTACTTGAAATGATTTCAATCTTCTTCAATTTGTAAAGAGTTATTTTGTTGTCCAATATATAATTTATCCTGGAGAAGTGTGTGCTTCAGAAGAATGTGCATTCTATTGCTGTTGGATGGAATGTGCTGTGGATTTTTGTCAGGCTCCTTTGGTCTAAAGCTTAGGTTAAGTCCAGTGTTTCCTTATTGATTTTCTGTCTAGATGATCTATCCATTGTTGATACTGGGGTTTTGAAGTTCCTTTCTATTGTTGTATTGCTGTCTATGTCTCCCTTCAGATCTGCTTTGTATAGTTTGTATATTTGCTCTGTATATTCATGTGCTTTAAGGTTGGGTGCATATATATTTACAATGTTATTTCCTCTTGAAGAATTGGCCCTCTTATCATTATATAATGACCTTCTTTGTCTTTTATTATAGTTTTTGGCTTAAAGCCTATCTGATATAAATACAGCTGCCTTTGCTCTCCATTTTTATGGGGTATTTTTTTCCATCCCTTGATTAGAGAATTTTGATTGGAGAATTTTGTCCATTACATTTAAAGTAATTATTGGTAAGTGAAGCCTTACTCCTCTCCCTCTCCAGTCATTTTATGTTTTGATGTCACAAGTTGCATCTTTTTATATTGTGTATCTATTCACAAATTATTGTAGTTATTTTTGCTACTTTTTCCTTTAACCTTTATTCTAGAGTTATATGTGATTTAAATACCACCATTACAATATTAGTGTATTTTGAATTTGACTATATTAAATAATTGCCTTTGTCAATGAGTTTTATACTTTCATATGATTTTATGGTACCAGTTAGAACCCTTTCCGTCTGAAGGGCTTTTTTTTTTTTTTTTTTTTTTTACTAATTATGGATGCCAACTGCCTATGGTGTCCCAGAAACTATTCCCTAACTCAGTCATTTACTCACTCATTCACTCACTAGTTCCTTGAGCAAACATTTATTGAGCACCTACTATGTATGAGGGATGGTATTGAGGGAAAGGGGCACAATGACTATAAAGATGAATAGTACCATGTCGTACAGAGAAAGAGGCATAAACCAATATTCACAGCATGTTGTGACAAGAGGAATAATTTGAGTGGTGATTGGCTATAGAATTGGAAGTGGAAAACTAAAATTTCTGATGGGTGGGAGTAGGGCAGGGGAACTGTGGTTGTTTCAAATTACACTCCTATCTTGGAAATTTCAGCCCCACAGGAGAGATGCATTGTCCTCTACCCTTAACCCTGTCACTCCTTTCTCAGATAGAATCCCACTGAGCCACCATTACTAATAGGATCGATCATGCTAGATCCCTGGGGTGCTGAAGCACAAAGAAGGTTGAGGGACATTGAATTAAAAGGATATACAAACTGCTAGGGGACACTGAGGGGATCCTGGAGGACTTCATTAAGAAGGTAGTATTTTTGCTGCATTTTTGAAGAAGAAATTTGTCAGTTCAAAGGAAGATATGCTGGGCAAAGAATACAATGTGTAAAAGCCAGAAACAGAAGACAGAATTTTCTTCTATTTAGGAAACATCAATGATTTGTATAACTGCAGCATGGATGTGGGGTGTGTGTGTGTGTGTGTTTAAATGGGCTAGGCATAGTTGAAACTATATTTTGATGAGTGGGGTGTACTCCACTGGAAAGTTTTCCCCCTGTTTTTTAGAGAATGAGCATTAATTGTCTCCACAGTCAACACCTTCTCTATAGTCAAATTCAGATTTCAGGAAGAGCCTGGATTATAATTACATTTCTCTGGCCTCCCCTCTGCCCCTATCTCTTCTTTCCTAGACAACTGCATTTGCAGATTTGATATGAACCAGTGGCTGAAAAAAATTCCTTCTGTCAACTAGTTTATCTTGTTACTGACATGAATAATCAGATTCAATTGGATTAAACAAGCTGTAACACACTGTCAAAATCCATTAGCGACATAAGAGCTTCCAGCCATAAAGAACTCTTTCTGTGTATCTTAGAGTTTTCCTCATGAAGGAAAAACTCAAACTGAAGGAAACAATGTGTTTCATTTACAAGCTCAGAGTGTCCTAAGGTCTTCTCTAGGTTTGACTGACTCTCTGGTTTGATTTTTTTTCTTTTCTTTTTTTCTGGAAATTAGGAGCAGTGTTATCTTCTTGACAGTCTCGTGTGTGTGTGTGTGTGTGTGTGTGTGTGTGTGTGTGTGATGTTTTCTTGGCAGGATTGAAAACCTGGATACATCAAACTTTGCATGTTATCCAGATTTTCAAAAGGGAGAAAAATGGGGGGTATAACCAAAACCAAGGTGGAGGAACCTCATATCCCCCTCTGCCTTTTGAGATATTATTTTACCCAATTCTGGAACTGCTATTGTATTTTTCCTGACTCAATGGCACCACACATCTCCTAAATTCACCTGCCTACCAATTCCCTGTAGATACACAGGTAGAGAGGTCGGCTGTTGTAATTGACAAGATGCCAACAACTCATGGGACTGTCAGAGGTGGAAACTTAGCTGCATTGCAAATGGACCCACATTAAACAATCTTAGTGCCACTTCCAACTGATCATTATCCCTTAAAGAAAATACAATTGCAGGCAAAAGCAATATCTGATGCCTTCTATGTAATAATTGTATTAAAATGCCAAGAGAATAGAGATTACTCATGCCTGCCTTTACAGGCATTTGCAATATATGTACGGTCTCTGCTGAAAGGATCAAATCAAACCAGACATACAAGATGAAATATAAACGCACACCACTACTTCCCCCTTTCTTCTGGAATCATCTCAGTCATATGATGATCCTGGGTCGAAGTAAACAAAGTGAAAGAGGAAAGAAAAAATAGAGGTATTTTAATGCCTCCTGTCGATTCATTTTCACCAAGTCCTAGAGGGCAATATTATAAATAACATTTCTGTGCACCGGGCACCCTTGCTCCCCAGTGCCTCAGATAGACTTTATCTTTTCTGAAGTTTAGGCAGGAGGAGGCGAGCTCCAGTCTTAACTGAATCCTCTTGTATCGGAGATTTAGCTAAATCCTTCAAGCTTAATCTTGACCTTTGTTTAGAAAATAAATGGTTGATCTCCAATGGCAAGCCCTGGGAATGCAGTTTGCAAGCCGTGCTGCCAAGGACCCTTAAACACTACTCACACATTCCTTGTGAGAACATGCCTTGAGGAAGCACTCAATGTACAGGGGAATTAGGTTGCTGGTAGGCCTCCTTATTCCAAGCTGTGCATGGGAGCAGACCCACACAGGAAATCAGCCTTGCTAAGAGGGCTCAGTTTATCTTCCCTGTCCTACTGGGCACCAGAATTTAATTGCAATGGTCAGCTGGGATTCCCTCGACCTGGTTTCCCATCTTCAATACCTAGAAGGGTCTTTTATCTCTAGATTTTTTGAAAAAAAAAAAAAGAATTGAAACTACACTTTGGAAACTATAGAGAGTTTACAATCCTTTAACTTAAGCATAATTACTTATTACAAATTATGAGTAGAATATGTAGGTTTCTGCCAAAATTTCAAATCCTTTCTTTCCAAGACTTAGCCAAGTATGGGTTGGCTAATTGTCTTTGATTTGAACTCATTCTGATTTCTTTTCCTTTGTTATCCAGATCCTGCTTATTCTCATCCGTATGACCCTCGCTGTTCCCAGCTGACTTTCACTAAGATGGTCATTTCTTTGTATGTCAGTATTTAATAGTAATAGCAGAAACTTCTGGATCACTGAATTGTTTCATTTATGATCTTTATCAAGTGTATAGATGTTTCCCCCCACTGCTGGCCTCTGGGTATCCCTCTGGAACAATTTCTCTTTCTATTTGCCTGGATCTACTACTTTCTGCCACTCTAGGGTACTGTCCAATTTCTAGCTTTCATTCAATCTGTTCCTTCCACATTCTCCTTAATAGTACAACTGGAGGGAATTATAATATTTGTACCTTTCAGAAAGAAGAATAGCTTTCAGACTGAGTTAGAGTTAAACTCGAAAATTAACATGCCTTATTTTGTTTAATCCTCACAACAGCCCCTAAGGCTGGTACAATTGTTATTCACATTTTACACACAAAATTTTTGAGGTCAAGTGAATTTGTGTGATTCGAAAAGGTTAAACCTAACAGGTAGAAGAATGGATTTAGAACCGAGGCAATTTGATTTCAGAGCTTATTACTCTGCTGGGATGCTTCCATCAGGTGTAAACAGTTTGTCCTTGACCTGCACTAATCCAACTTATGTTGATCCATGGTAAAAGTATTACCAGGTAAACCAAGTCAAAGTCATCACAGTATCTCGTGTCAGTTTTGCTAAAGGACACACTGTATGTCTTAAACTTTAGTCTCTTAGTGTTGACATGGAAGGATCCTATCAATCAACATCATTTGCCTATTAAACCTGTCCTCTGCGTTTATAGAAATTGAAGTTGATTATGCGGTAAGCCCCAGAAAGTTGTGCCTACTTTGATGTGCTTAGAGACTTTCCAGGTGTTCAAATGAGAAATGACAGACTGGTCTTAACTTTCCACTGAAATGTTTCACCAGAACAGTCTTTGGGTCTAAGCCTTTTCTCTTTGGGATTTGACAGAGGAAAGAGTAGACAGAATGTCTGCCTACTTGCCATTCCTCCAAACACCACTTTCATGTCCCTGGGCCCTTCCTCCAGCTGTTCCCTCCCCCGCAAAATTCCTTTAACTCCCTTCCCTAGCTGCCCCAATCCTTTTAACCCTTAGGATCTGGCTTCAGACCTCACTTTCTCTGTGAAAATTCCCCATTCCTTTTCTTCTGCACAACCACTGACCATATTCTTTGAGACAATGAATGACTTCTGTGTTCCCAATTTTAGAGTCTTCCATCATGTATGGTATATAGTACTGCCCAAGTATATGCACATCCTCGACTGTTTGTTCTTTGACGGCAAGGACCATCTATTTTAATTATTCTTGAACTTCTTTTTCCTAGCATAGTGTCTGGCACATACAAGTACCCAGTGTTTAGATTGATATTTAAGAATTTGAGAATATTCAATGAACCATGAGAGACGATGGACTCTGAAAAACAAACTGAGGGTTCTAGAGGGGAGGGGGGTGGGCGGATGGGTTAGACTGGTGATGGGTATTAAAGAGGGCACGTACTGCATGGAGCACTGGGTGTTATATGCAAACAATGAATCATGGAACACTACATCAAAAACTAATGATGTAATGTATGGTGATTAACATAACATAATAATAAAAAAAAAAACTAAAAGGGGTGCCTGGGTGGCTCAGTCGTTAAGCGTCTGCCTTCAGCTCAGGTCGTGATCCCAGGATCCTGGGATCGAGCCCCACATCGGGCTCCCTGCTCAGCGGGAAGCCTGCTTCTCCCTCTCCTACTCCCCCTGCTTGTATTCCCTCTCTCGCTATGTCTCTCTCTGTTAAATAAATAAATAAAATCTTAAAAAAAAAAAACAACTAAGGATAACAGCAATAAAAAACAACTTATAGTACAAAAAAAAAAAAAAAGAATTTGAGAATATTTGAAGCATAAGAGGGGTATTAGTTTTCTAACCAGATTCTACCGGGCTGAAATTTCCAGTAGAGGTGTCAGGAACAACTCACTCATCCACAAATCAGTGAATAACCTTGTCTGCAACAGTGGAAGGCAGGGACCATGTTCATCTTATTGCACGATAGAACATCTGGCACGTGGCGTGATGTCTTGCACATAGTAAGCGCTCCGTCAGAGACACAATGTATACTCCTACTGTATATTATTACCATGAATGAGCCCTGGGTGTTATACGCAACTAATGAGTCGTTGAACACTACATCAAAAACTCATGATGTATTCTATGTTGGCTAATTGAACATAATATAAAAAAGAAAGTGCCCTTATTTTAAAAACTGTAGTCCCATGCCAAAAATAGATGGGGGGTGGCGGGGAGGGGAGGTGAGAAACCCTTAGTCAAAACAGGCAGTTGGTGACCTGCTCCATTAGTATACTCAAAAATGTCTTCTTTCGGGTGCTCCATGACATAATTTAGCAACAATCCAGATTCCTATGACTTTCCCACAGTTTATTGGCTCATATTATAACTAATGGTTAAGCAGGGCTCTGGTAAATCACCTTTTTTTTTTTTTGTAAATCACATCTTTATGTGAGAGTGAAGAACAGTCCGATGAGCTAATGGGCCAGGTGTACTGCACCTCACTCAAACGCCTCTCCTTTTTTTGGCAGAGCTTCAACCGCTGCCTTTAAGTCTAACATGATTTGGCCAGCCCTTCTGCACCTGGTGAGACCTTTAATGCTTCTGAACACAAATACAGCCCTTCACACCCACACCCACCCACCCACCCACTCACCCACACATCTTTTCCCAGCCTGAGCTTCATAAAGGACTTGATGTTTCATTTACAGTGACACTTTCATTGTCCCCCGAGGGTCCTCGTATATTCTTCAGTAAACGCAGTGCCATGCAGTTGTTGAACAAAGAGACTGTGAGTCAGCCAGTGAGAGCCGATGATGATAGTGTGTTTAAAATAAGAACGATGGGAGGGCCAGAAGGAAAATAGGAAAGGTGGAAATTTGCCAGAAATCTGCTCAAGAAAACAGAAGTTTTTGCGACTCTGTCCATTTAGAACAGGTTTTAGCCCTAATAAAACACGAGGTGTTTCCTTTCATAAAGATATTTTCTACATGAATGTTTATAGTTGCCTTATTCGTAATAGCCAAAAGGTGGGAAATGACCCAAATGTCCATCATGTGAAAAATGGATAAACAAAATGTTTATATTGGTATGTTCATATAATAATAATTCCACATATATTCATATAATAGAATACCATTTGACCATAAAAAAGGATGTATTACTGATAACATGCTTCAGTGATGAATCTTTAAAACATGCTAATTGAAAAAAGCCAGTCACCAAACACCAAACACTGATATGAAACGTCCAGAACAGGTAAGTCTGTAGAGTATGGAGTAATAGTAGGGGGACCAGTGATACGGTGTTGATAGCTAAAAGATACAGCATGTCTTTTTGAGGTAATGAAAGCGTTTTAAAATTGCTGTGGTGGTGGTTGATGATTTAGTATACTTGGGAATAAATTAAAATCCACTGAATTGGACAATTTAAATGGATGAATTGTATGAGGCATTATTTTGCCAAGGCTACTGTAACAAAGTACCACGGACTGGGTGGGTTCAACATCAGAAATGTGTTTTCTTACAGTTCTGAAGTCTAGAACTCTGAGGTCAAGGTGTTAACAGGCTTGTGAAGGAAGGATCTGTTCCGGAAGTCTCTCTTTGACGTGTGGATGACCCTCTTTTCCCTGTGTCCCCACATATTCTTCTTTCTGTATGTGTCTGTGTCCACATTTCCTCTTCTTATATGGACATTAGTCATAGGATTATGGCCCACTCTAATGACCTCATTTTAACTTCATTACCTTGATAAAGACCCTATCTCCAAATATGGTCACATTCTGGGATATTAGAAACTCCGACTTCAATATACATATTTGAGGTAATACAATCTGGCCTATAATATATGATATGTGAATTTTATCTCAATGAAAGTGTTTACAAAAAAAGATTTCCCCCTAGATGTTGAGCCTGCTTCTTAGATAGAGTTCACCTGGATAGAGGAAGTTAAATGAAAAACACACCTGTTAGCCACAGAGTGGTCCTTTGCTGTTTCTGTGACTAGTCTGGGCTCACTCTATCCCCAAGTCCACAAGTGTGAAACTACAGCAATGTAGTAGGAATAAACCAAAGTTCATAAAATAAGGCTCATAATCTGAATCCAACAACTGACATGTTTTACTTAGCCTGCATAGATTTTTCACAATTTTCGAATTTGTATCTTTGAATTCTTTTTTTTTTAAAAGATTTTATTTATTTATTTGGCACAGAAAGAGAGAGAGCACACAAGCAGGGGAAGCAGCAGAGGCAGAGGGAGAAGCAGGCTCCCCGCTGAGCAGACAGCCCGACTCAGGGCTGGATCCCAGGCTCCTGGGATTCCCCTGGGATCATGACCTGAGCCAAAGGCAGACACTTAACTGACTGAGCCACCCAGGTGCCCCAATTCGAGGCATGCACATACTTGCTTCAGTCCTCACCATCCCCTATGGTCTGACACATGGCATGCTTCATTCATTTGCTAACCACCTGAACATTTCAGAGCTTGAGGCCTCAGGAAAAACACATCATCAGGTCACAGCATCTCTTGGCACATAGCATTATTGTAAAAAAAAATAGGTTTTATAATTTTCTGATTAAAAGTGCCAATGCAGAAGAACACTTACATGAAAGTTTGGATTCAAACTTACTGTGTGGACTATGTTTTGCTGGACTGTGCGCAGCAGTTATAAAGATAGGCAAAATCTAAATTTAACAAATTCTGGTATCAAGGGAGCATTGGGTAGGTGGAGGTCTCAGACATAAGCAAATAATTTTCACTTGAATTTTATTTATTTTTATTTATTATTTTTTTTAAAAGATTTTATTTATTTATTTGACAGAGAGAGAGACAGCTAGAGAGGGAACACAAGCAGGGGTAGTGGGAGAGGGAGAAGCAGGCTTCCTGCTGAGCAGGGAGCCCGATGCGGGGCTCGATCCCAGGACCCTGGGATCATGACTTGAGCCGAAGGCAGACGCTTAACGACTGAGCCACCCAGGCGCCCTTTCACTTGAATTTCAAAATTTAGGTCCTTAAAATACACACACACTTTCAAGACATTTTCTTCTTAGCTTAGTAAATCATGTATGGAGGCAAGTAGTCTAGGACTGTGTTATGGTGTAGTTACATATATGGGGATATACCACACGTTCCATTATTTCCTCCTATTTCATATGATAAAGACTTATCTATCAGGATTACTTTACACATGTGTTTTTCAAAGCTAAGAGTGCATCCTCCAGAAGGCTTGGTATAACAGACTTCTGGACTCCATCCCCAGGGTTTCTGATTCAGTAGGTTTGGAGTGAGGTCCTAGAATCTGCATTTTTAAGAACTTTCCAGAGGATGCTGCTGGTCCAGGAACCACACTTTGAGAATCACTGGCCTCAAAGAATGTGAGCCTGTCTCTCAATTTCAGCTCAAACATGGCCTCACTCAAATTTTTAAAACCTTTGAGAAATTCTGGGAAGTGAGTCTAACTGACCAGTTTGTAAGAGCCCAACCCTCCAATCAGTGAGGCGGGTAGAGTCTATCTGTAGAAAGACACAGGGAAGACATGCTGAGCCGGCTAACGCAATCAGTGTCCGTACTCTGACTAGGGGAGAAGGGAGTTTTAAAGGAAACATTCTCTTGAGTATTATAAAATCATCAGCTTATTTTCTTTATGATGTTGTATTCTGAGATTGTCAAATTCAAAGGCTTGAACAGATAATTTGTGTTCAGTAGACTTTCATGTTTGGAATCACGATGTAGCAAACAAAATAGAGACAAACTGAAATGTACAGTGCCCTGCATGGGTCATAAAGATGAGGGGGAAAAGTGGGAAATATATAATAAAATCATTTCTTTCTTAGAAGCTAGGCCTTATTTTATAATAGAGTAAAATATCTTTTTATCAACCGAACTAATCTCAAAATTAGATTTCTTCAAAAATCTGGCCACATCCCCTGAGGTTTTATTTCTATACTTATGAAAATGCTGACAGTAATCATTGTTTCTGTTCAATCCATACTTTTCCAATAGGAGCTTTGTACATGTTAATTAATTTGCACCTTATCACAACCCTATCAGCTATTATTATCCATTACAGAAATTGAAGCTTAGTATTTTAATCACTTCCCTGTGATCACAATTCCACAGTCTGATTTGCTCTAGGGCCTTGTTCTCTGCTCTCAAAACTCCCTCCACATGATTTCAAAGGACCACACCAGACATTCACAGCAAGAAACTGATCGAGGGCGTGAGCATAGTAAAGCAAAATGGTGATTCTTGAAGCTCCCAGAGGTTTTACTCCCTTGAAAATCTAATTGAATATTGGAATTGTTTTTGGAAAGTTTCATCGAATGGTTGAAAAAAAGTAGAAAGTTTTACTCCCTTGAAAATCTAATTGAATATTGGAATTGTTTTTGGAAAGTTTCATCGAATGGTTGAAAAAAAGTAGAATATAATTTATATATTTTGTTACATTTGCCCAGTGTTTTTAAGCCAATTTTTTGTTACCTTGCTCAAATTTTGAGAGCAAAAGAGTGCTCAGAACCATGGGGAAGAAAGAAAAATACACTCTGAAAGAAAAGATATTATGACCCAAATTTTACAACAGGATAAACTTACTTTGGTAGTAAGTCTTCAACTTCAGAGTACTCTGTATTATTTCATTTCTGCTCGTGCATCCAACTTTACATTTTTCTCTTCCACAGCTCCTGGTTGTAGACTGGGTAAAAGCCCACATGATTTTCTTAAGGCTCAGAAAACTCAGTAGCAGTATCCCTGCAAGGCTCAACCACAGGCTGGTGGAGGGTGATGTCAACTCCTAATTAACGAGACAGGAATAGTATTTACTGTCATGAAACTTAAATGCGTGCAGACCATATCCTGTCCTTTAAATGGCACACCCCAGTAGTTAATTCACGGCGGATTTATGAAAGACATAAGAAAATAGCCACCTATTAGTTTGCTTTTGCATGTGGGCATAAACGAATAGATCTACTCGTACCTGGCTTGATTTCTTCTCCAGGTGACTCTACTTACCTATTAGGAGTCCAGCCTTCCAGCTGCTCAGTAAAAAAAACATGAGGATCCAGCTTGACTCCTCTCTTTCTCTCCCACTCCACATCCTGTCCATCAGCATTTGCTGTCAGCATTAGCTGCCAAATATATTTGAAATCTGGCCATTTCTCACCACTTCCCCTGTTTTTAACCCTGGTCCAACAACCAGCATCTCTCATTTGGATCACTGCGAGGAACTGCTCACTGGATTCTCTGCCTCTACCTTACTCCCCAGCAATCAATTCCAACAAAGCAGCCAGAGTGATCAAATAGGGTGATCATACAACATATATTTTTAAAACACTCATTAGTGTGTTCAAAATCTTCTAATGGTTTCTCATCACTGCCAAGGGTCAAAAACCTTAGTGGCTTGCAATAGCCTGCACACTTGTTTCTCTTCCCCTCTGAGCTCATCTCTCTACTCCAGCCTCCCTGCACCCCCCCCATCTCCATGTGGCCTACCCTCACCTTCTTCAGGTCCTCGCTCAAATGTTGACTTTCTCTGTAAAGTCTTTGACTACCTTAGTTAAAATTGACACCTGCCTGCTTCCTCACACCCCCCTTTCTAATTTATTTCTATTACTATCATCATTTTACATACTTTATATATTTAATGTATTTAATTTTTAGTATCTGTCTGCTTCCTTTCGAATGTAGGTTTCAGGAGGGCAGGGATTTTGTGTGTTTGTGTTCATTGTTGTATCTTCAGTGCTTGCAATAGCACTGGATATATAATAGGGTCTCAACAAAGATTTGTGAAATTGAACGCTTTCCAGACAAAAGTTAATTCCAACTGCAATTAAGACACCTCAAGTGAATATTTATTTGGGGGCAAAGTCAGAGATGAGAACCTGTCTTCCTCCCTTCTGCTCCCCAGTAGCCAGGAATTTGACAGGATGCATCGTGGTAAGGGATCGTCTGCTATGGTATAGCAGCGAATACTTTCTGAAGGAACTGTACCAGTCCAACTCCTGCCCACCTCTGCAATTCACTTGTGAGCTGGAGAGTTGGGTTTGTGGCTCTCATTAGGATCATGAAAGATAGAAAGTTGAAAATTTAAAACGACTGAGCCGTATCGTTGCCTTTGGAGAACTCTTTTTTTTTTTTTTTCCCACTAAACAAGTCAACCGGCCATTTCTACCATTGATTTCTAGGTGGTGTTAAACCCTGGGGATCTAATCCAGATCTAGAGGAGCCAAGAAGGAGCAATGCCCGACAAGGCAATGGCATGTGAGTAAAAGTAGTGTGATTTCCTTGGGTAGACGTCTGTGGGTCAGTTTCATGGGAACCCCTGGGCTGTGAGATCTCTACTCCCACCTTCCAAGGTCCTGGGCTACCAGCGGTGGCCAAGGATGGCTAAGTGCCAACCTTCTTGGCCTTGTAACTTGTGACGATCACTAAATAGGCTCTTTTTTTCTTTTAAAAGAGACATGAGCTTTTGTGCTTCATAACCCCTGACAAACATGCCAAGCAGCTTAAGAAATTCTGCTGAATCAGAAGCAATACAGGCTGCCAATTCACACATGCCAAAGGTTTCTTAGCACCACTCAAAGTTTGCTTTGACTACCAAAGCCTATGATGGTAGGTCTGAGTTTCCAGCAAGTCTGGAATGAAGGATCTGGCAGAACGTTTTATGTTATTTTTTTCCTTGACAAATTTCCCTCTACATTTTCCTGACTCTCCTGATACCCATTATGTCATGCCCCATCATGTTAGGCCAAGCAACATCCCACAATGTGGTGGAAAACAATTTTGAGAAAACGAGGGGGTTAGGTGTCCTGGTAGAGTGTGCTTTAGAGCCTCAGCTAAATAGTTCCTGGGTACACAGTTTATATGGTCAAGGGTGCTAACACCTGAGACTTTTGGAGCGAGCACTCCACAGGGCTATTAATCTAGTAGTGAAGTGAGGTGGCTCAGTCAGTTAAGTGTCCAATTCTTGGTTTCAGCTCAGGTCATGATCTCAGGGTCCTGGGATAGAGCCCCACTTTGGGCTCCACACTTGGTGTGGAGTCTGCTTGAGACTTTCTCTCCCTCTCCCTCTGCCCTTCCCCCTGCTATCTCTCTCTCTCTCTCTCTCAAATAAATAAATAAATCTGTATAAAAAATAAAAAAATAAGAGAGAGAACAACTCAAGCCTAAAATATTAGGAACCATTGTTGAGTAAGAACCAATCAGAAAATAAGACAAGTAAATGTGAAATTATACAAATGAAGATAGATAAATCATTTAAAAAATTGTTTCTTTCATTTGCTAAAATATTCATCTGCTCTGTTCAATTCTGGAGACCTAGCAGATTCTTTAAGTATACCACACACCACAAACAATTCTCTGAAGGTCTAGGGCCAAATGAGGAAAGGAAAAGATAGAGATGGATGAAGTTGGGCAAAAGAAGGGGGAGACCTCTTGGCAGGCCTGTGACGTGCCAGAACCCATCTGGATTTCAAGGCTTATTTCATCTTTTAGGTGCTCCAGGCATGGTGCTTGGGATCTTTCAATGCCAGTTATACCAGACACTATTTGTCCTGCCCAGATGCCCTCCTCCCCAATCCCTCTCATCAGCACTGTGCTCCTGTCCCCCAGCCCCTGTATTTTGTGATGCTAAAGGCGTCATTATCTGTCAGAGGGCTGTCCTTGGGCACATCAGCTGCTTTATCAGTAAGGCAAGTGCCTGGGAATAGTCCCATCCTCTGGCTGTCAGCCAATGACTGACCGATGTGAGGCTACATAAGCCTGGCTCCCCTGCCTCAAAAGTCAGAACAAACTCTGCTGTGTGATTTATGTTCCAGAGCTCACCACGGGATCACACTGAGGTGGGGACTTCATCTGAAATCACACCCCTGCTTGGCTTCTTCCTCTTCCGTGTCCTGCCCCCACCCACTTCTCCCAACTCCTGGAAGCACTTCCATAATAAATCACCTGCACATGAATCCTCATCTCAGGTTCTGTTTCTTGGGAGTGTGAACCAAGACAACTAATAGAAATATTTGAGACCTAAAACCAAATTGACACCAAAATGAGAAAACTACCAGATAGAATTAAATAAATACATATTTATGTATAATATATACACAAACACATACATAAAACTACCAAATGAGATAAATTCCCATAAAATTTGACAATGTATCAATGAGTCCATTGCAATTGAATTTAGTGGACATAATTACACATAGTGTATTTAATCTATAATGTGAATATATTTTAATATATTAACTGTGTTCTTCTAATTTGTCATCTTCGAGGAAAGAGAGCCATGGCTATGCCTGATTTCAGAAGCTGGTGAGGAAGGGCACTGCAGTTTAGCGACATCACTTATAGCATGAATTCTGCTCAGGAAGCAGGGGCCCATCTGGACGGGGAAGACCACAGATTTTACTTGAAGAAAAGTCCCTCTCCTCCCAAATGAGATAAATCTAATATGACTTGCAGTTGTCTGAAGTCTACTGAATAGGAAAAAACAAAACAAAACAAAAACCTTCCATCTTACAATTCTAGAACAAAGGCAGAGAGTAGAGATGCAAATACCCTCAAGTAGTATATAGACTGACAGTCACATTAAAGTATAAACTAAAGTTGAACTCATCAATTTGGGTAGATAACCCATGTCAGCTTCTTCCCATTTTGATTGGAGTTGAGACCAAGTTTGGCAGGTGCATTGAAGGCAATTGATAGGTTGAGGAAGGGGTGGTGGTCAAGAGTGTGACACAAAAGTACTCACAAAGGGAGGCTTTGGGACATAAGACAAACTCAAGGCAATTATGTTCAAGCACAATTTAGCCTTTCTTCATTTGAGTGGTGACAGAGGAACCATATTTTAGAAACCAACTCCAAGGAGATTCAACATGATCTCCAAAGTAGTTCAGTATGACGAAAAATCATTGCAGCTTTCTTCTGTTTCCTAATTTAGGTCTTATTTTGTTAGAGTAATGGTGTTAGGTTAGTTTTTAGAGATCCTTTCAGCAAGATGTTCAGCCAGAAACTTAATTAAATATTAATAGTCATAATATTCACCCACTTAATGCCAGAATAGCTTTAGGCACCCCAGCTTGTGTGAGCTTTCTCTGGGGAACAATACTCAATTTGTGGTTGTTCAAATGTGGTCTACAAATTCTTTTCATTGGTCTTTGGACTGGAAAAGACTGAGTGAGACCCAATGTTTGCTGCAGATATTACAAAGTGTACATGAGTGCTGATGGTTTGCTAGAGATTTTCTTCTCTTGCAAAGAACAGAAACAGATGGGACACATTGTACTGATTGCTGATGTAAGCTTTTTTAATGTTATGAAAAACATTCTTTTCAGTTTTTCTTGAAATAGAGCCATTCTCCAACCAATCCTCTTTACATCAGCCACTTCAGGATACCATTTCTTTTGATATGTCTTCTCCTTATCCAGTAGATCTCCTTATCCTGTAGATGCTTTAGGGCTTCTCACTCCATGAAACAATGGGTTTCAGTGCTTTGGGGGAAAGGTGTCAGAACATAGCCCCTAACAGAACACAGGGAGTCTATGCAGCTTTGTCAAATTAAATTTTAGTTTGCCTCTGCAACTTGAAAATAAGCTCAAAAGGTAGGCTTTGTCAAGAAAAGAAGATGTCATGAATTTCTTTAGCATATTCAAGCTCAAGTCTGGTTGACTCACCTCATTTTTCTCCCGTAACACAGAGAGGATGTCCCTTCCATCTGGGATCCCAGGTGTGAAGCTTGCTGAATAAAAAGTAGATATGATGAGGAGCAGAGTCTACCTGTGAGGAAGAACCATTTTTAAAAACTTTCCAAGATATTTTGCACCTATAATTTTGTAAAGTATAATAAAAATGAATTCTGAGAAAAACCAAAGAGAAAAACAGAGACATATAGAATAAAAGCCCTACATTTTTATTCGATTCAACATATATAACATTACTCTGCCAAATTGCTTAAGTGAATCCACAAATTTACCCTCAATTTCTGCGTATTTTGTTGTGAGCCAGTAATAACCCATGGTTTGGCATCAGTTTGAATAACACTGGCATGGAGGGATTGGAGAGCCAGAAATTTACTTTGTGACTGCATCCTCCAGCCCTAGAGATTTTAAGGAAGAGGAGAGAGAAGCAGAGTGAGAAGTCCAAATACAAGGCTCTTGTGTTCTTCCTATTCCTCTGTCCTCCACATCAGCTTTACAGAATTCTGTCCCACTGGCATCTACTTCCATCATGGCCAAAGCCATGGCATGTCTCATTGGCAGAATGTAGCAAGGGAGGCAGATGAGGGACTCAAGAGGTGCCTACATGACCCTTGGCCGATGCTGAAGGAAGCTGAGTTGTGGGTAGGCGATCTACTCTAGGTTCCCGAGGCAAGGCATCAAGTAGCTGTATGATAGAGGCTTTGGGTTGGGTAGCCTCTGCCAAGATATAAATGGAGAACATGCCAGGGTCTCACAGGGGTCTACAGCGTGACCCACAGCAAGGCCAAGTCACTCAGGGATAGTAGGATGTGTAAACTGAGAGAGCCAGCTGCAAACTTCAGCAGCAGATGCCTACAAGCTCAGGGCTGGGACCAGTCATACCTGGTGGTTCCTAAGAGCCACCAGACTGTAGCTCAAAGCAGCCACTCCCCAGCAAAGAAAGGAGAGGACAACACATGAATGTATGAATCCATACATCCAGGACCTTCTTGGAGAGGGGCTGGGTAGGGGCAGAACCTCCAGGCCTGAGCCTTTGACCTGGAAGAGATCAAGCATTTAACCTAATAGACTATTTATTGTATCAGACTACACTTACGAGGTTGAATTAAAGCCTCCCTGCTTCTAAGTATTAGGGAAAATCTGATAGATTACAGAGAAAATAAAGAAACTGTATTTTCTCTGCACATCTGGGCTGTAAGTTTTAAAACTGCAGTTACTACTCCTGAGGAATGTGCATATCTGTGGACGGGAAGAATGAGCCCCTGGTAAATGAACATCCTGTGTCTACCTGACATCTGTCTTTGAAGAAATGTAGAGACAATAACTTTACCCACAGTTGTATCGTTTCTGGGATAGGCATGGTCAACAGAAAGAGCTCCAATTATCTAACTCACTATAATTCATTTTCTTTAGGAATGTCTGAACATGACTGCAAAATGGATCATCTGCCTCCAGTCAAGTCATTTGGTCTTTCTTCATGCCATTCATCCAGAGTTTTCCTACAGGTGGTGACTACACTTAATCGTGGTGAGCTTGCGTAACGTGTAGAATTGTTGAATCACTGTGTTGTACACCTGAAACTAACAGAACATTGTATGTCAACTCCAGTAATAAAAAGTTTTTAAAGAGAGAGTATATTGGCAAAAAGAAGAAAAGGATGATTCAAATCCCCAAGGCTAGTAGGTTCTTCGATGCACAGTGAAAACTTCACCTTGAGAGAGATAACAAAATTATTACTAAAGGGACCAATTTCCAGATTTAGTAAATGCAATTCCTAATGAATGGCATATCTCTCCCAACCTCCAGGGTACGAGAAGAGGACTCTTTCATCTGTCAATTTATCTCAAGATTATTTTTCTAACATAATCATGGAACAAAAGAGTGTGGGAAAGAAAAATTGTATGAAAGACTTTCTAAAAAATTATTTAGAGGAGTTATAATCCCTGAATAAATTATTAATGAAAAGATTGACAAACCAAAGGGAAAAAACATTTTCTGCCAACCGGCATGACTTGAATATAGCAAAATAACTACCCAAACATCAAGACAGACAATATTTGAAAACACCTTCTAGCACAGTGTATCTCAAACTTTAATGTACAAAAGCAATTGAATCAATAATCCAAGTGGAGCCCAAGATTCTGCATTACTACGAGCTCCCAGTTGATGCTCATGCTGCTGGTCCAGGAGCTAGACTTTAAGTAGAAAAGTCTGAGCTTTCTATAATGCAGAGCTACTTCTCCTGTTTCTGAAATAAAAAATTGACCAGTGGGGTCAGGGTCCTCAACACAAAGAAGTTCTTGAATGGAGGAGGGGAAATACTTTTTATTTCCTTATCTGTCGATGTTGGCACGTTGTGTGGAGACCTTTCTGAAGGAGGAAGGGTTGAATTTTCACTCCCCCACTATATTTCCTCTGCTCCTGCATTCCTCATTGACCTGAGATTGATTCTACTGATTTTCTCCATTGGCAGGAACAACTCTCTCTCCATTTCTGATCTAGGTGATCACAGGAAAGCAGTTAATTAGTAGGTCCCATTCTATGGTCTCACTGCCTCTTCATGCAGGAAGTTGGCTGTCCTAAGGATCTATGCCTCACTGACAGATCTTGGATAGAACAGTGACTCCTTTTGATTTTTCCAAATGCATATTCTAGGACTCACGATGCCCACTAGTCTATTTTATTTTATTTATTTTTAAAGATTTTATTTATTTATTTGACAAGAGAGAGAGAATGAGATCACAAGCAAGGGAAGTGGCAGAGGGAGAAGCAGGCTCCCTGTTGAGCAGGGAGCCCGACTTGGGGCTTGATCCCAGGACCCTGGGATCATGACCTGAACCAAAGGCAGATGCTTAACCAACTGAGCCACCCAGGTGCCCCACTCACTAGTCTATTTTAAATCAGGGTAATATTGCTTGCCATATTGTTTGGTATTGTTTTTTGCACTTTCTAGGCATTTCAAATACATGTTGCCATGAATAGTAAAATGATTGTTTAGTATGATTTCATAGTTCATTCATTCATTTACTTATCCATTCATGCCTATTTTACTGAGAACACAGTATGTGTTAGGTAGTTGAAGGTAGAAATTGATTAGAAGTGGTTCATGCTCTTGAGGATTCAATTTCAGCCAAATGTTGCCAAAAACCTTAAATTTTTTTGTTTAAAAAACACGTTTATTTTTCTCACAGACGTCTGAAGGTGTGCAATTGCTAGCACTGGTTTCACACCTCGAGAGATCAGAACAGGGGTCTTCACAACTCACCTGGCCTTCTCTTCAGGTTACCTGATATCTGTCGCAGCCAAAGCTCTAATCACTGTGTTCAGATTCCAGGGAGGTGGACAGAAAAAGAGGGTAATGTGTGTTCCAGAAAAACAAAATTGTGAGAAATTGGCACTTAACTTTGGCTTCCATTTCATTGACCAGACCTACGTCACATGACCTATCCTTAGCTTCAAGAAAGACTATCTTTTTAGGTTTGTTTCATTTTAAGCTGAGCACATTGAAATCTCCCACAGAATCATGAATGTTAGGAAGAAGTGGAGAATGGATGTTAGTCATTTATTTATTTATTTATAAAGATTTTATTTATTCATTAGACAGAGAGAGAGAGAGCACAAGCAGGGGGAATGGCAGAGAGAGAGGGAGAAGCAGGTTCAGTAAGGAGCCTATGGTGGGGCTCGATCCCAGGAGCCTGGGATCAGGACCTGAGCTGAAGGCAGATGCTTAATCGACTGAGCCACCCAGGCGCCCCAAGATCAAATGTTCTGAAAGAACTTAAATCCTAATAGAAAAGATGATATAAACACACATTCCTGTTATAAAAGAAAGAGATTATTGCAGTTTGGGTTGGAGTGTCAGGGATGGTTGGTCGTGTGTGACCAGAGAAGTCTTCAAAGGGATAGAGGCCCTGACGTTCAAACCTGAAAGACCCGAACACAGAGAGATTGGAAAGGGAGGTGGAGAGGATGTTTGCGTTTTAGTCTGAGAATGGCTTAAGCAAACATCCTAAGCAAAGAAACAGGGTATGTATAAGAAACTGTGGTCTATTAAATTTGTGAGGAGTAAAGAATTTATTAAGTGGAGTAATCAGAGATAATTTATCCCTGTTACTATCTCAGGAGAGCTTTTCTGTGTCCCCAAGGTGTCAGGATGCCTTTGTCTTGTTGTCTCGCAATGTCTTGTGCTTATCTCCGTCACAGCCAAACAACTAGAATAATGGCTCAAAAGTCTGATGGGGCAGGGTTTTTCAAACTGAAAACTGTTTTTCAGACTTTAAAATTATTTTATTTACTTTATCTATTTTTTATAGTTAATAATCATTTAGGTTTACTCATCTATTTATTCTTTCTTGTGCTCTTCATTTCTTCTTGAACGATTAACCTGCCATCTGGGATCACCTTTCTTTTGCCTGGAGAATTCCACTGAGTATTGCCATAGTAGTAACACAATTCTCTGTTTTTGCTTGTCTAAAAACTTTCACTTTGTCTTCATTTTAGAAGGCTATTTTCCCTTGACATAAAATTATAACTTAGAGGTTATTTTGTTCAGCACTTTAAAGATATCATTTCCAAAAAAATAAATAAAGATGTCATATCATTTTCTTCCAGTTTCCAACATCTCTGTTGAAATTTTTGAAAAGTCAGCTGTTGGTCTTTTGTTACCTCTTTGAAGGTAATGCGTCTTTTTCCTCTGAGTGCCTCTCAGATTTTCTCTTTCAGTAGTTTAATTATGATGTATATAAGCATAGTTTTCTATAGTTTCATAATTTGTATGCCTGCTCAGGGTACAAAGTGTTTCTTAAGTTTCTGGTGTCTTTCATTAGTTTGGTAAAGTTTTTGGTCAGTTATTTCTTCTCCTCTACTCTAGGAAGTTCAATTACACATATGTGAGATCTTTTCTCTGAGTCCCGGATGTCTCTTACATTCTTTTTTGTATTTTTAAAATCTTTTTGTCTTGGTGGGTACCGGTTTGGATGTTTTCTCTTGAATACAATTCCAGGTCATGAATCTTGTATTCTGCTGTCTACGATATCAAACCCATTTATTGAATTTGACTTTTAAAATTATGGTTATGTATTTTTAAGTTCCATAATTTCAATTGGATGCTTTTTGTAGTTGATTCTAGTTCTCTGGTGAAATTCTCTTTTTTAAACCTCTTTTCTTGAAAATATTAATCATGGTTGTTTTAAAGTCTGTGTTTGAGGGGCACCTGGGTGGCTCAGTCATTAAGCATCTGCCTTTGGCTCAAGTCCTAGGATCGAGCCCTGCATCGGGCTCTCTGCTCAGCAGGGAGCCTGCTTCTCCCTCTCCCACTCCCCTCTGCTTGTGTTCCCTCTCTCACTGTGTCTCTTTCTGTCAAATAAATAAATACAATCTTTAAAAAAAAATAAAGTCTGTGTTTGATAACTACAGTATCTCAATCATTTATTGATTTATTTTCATTGTTTATTTTTGCTCTTGGCTTTAAGTCATTTGATTCTTTGTATAAGGATGCCTGTTAATTTTGGAATGAATGTTGAATATTATCTATGAAAAATTTAAAATTAGTACATTTTAATTTACTCCAAAGAAATTTTAAGTTTCAGGCGCTTGGGTGGCTCAGATGGTTAAGCGTCTGCCTTCAACTCAGGTCATGATCCTGGGGTCCTGGGATTGAGTCCCATATTGGGCTCCCTGCTCAGTGGGGAGCCTGCTTCTCTCTCTGCCTCTGCCTCTCTCTCTCTCTGTCTCTCATGAATAAATAAAATATTTTAAAAAAAAGAAATTTTAAGTTTCTTTTGGTAGAAAGATATAGTACTAGCAGGATACTCTGACTCAGTTAGGGACTGAAATGATTTGAAGTTATAATTCAGGGTTTCTACTAGTTAGTAGGTCCTAAGATTTTAAGGATATTAAATGAAATCTTGGAGTATTTACCAGGGTCTACCTCCTTAACAGGCTATGAACTCCAATTTCTGTCTCTCTATCACCAATGCACAGCTTGGGACTGGCAAATGTTTTAGGACTAAAATGCATGCAGAATGTTGGGTTCATTTTTCTTCAGAATATTGCCTTTCAAGCAATAACTGTTTTTGCTGTCCTGAACTCTAAATTTTTTTTTTTTAATCTCTCAGACCAGTGAGACAGCCAGCCACGCACTTTAGAATACAACTTTCTCTGTCATTGGTGCCCTGAGCTGTGATTAGCAAATATCCAAGAGGAAAAAATAGCAGCAATTACAGGATCATCACAATGCATTTCTTCTCTCTGCATCTTATATTTCTGGCTGCTCTGGCTCTTCTTTAATATTTTCAAACCCATCATGAAGGTTTGATTACCAGCTAATTGTAAACGTGAGTGAATGAGCTATACATACTTCCTAGGGCTAGAGACACAGGAAATCTACTCTGTCTGCTGATTTAAGACCCCATGGCATTTGGCATCTTGTACTTGTACACTCTGAGATGTTCTGATCAGGAAAATACTTCCTCTACCATATGACAACGTTTCTAATATATCTGGAGGTATTTCCCGTATAACCAAAAGGAAGTGAATAAGAATTCCTTTCCTTGATGGTTTTCTACCACTTTTTCATTTTTGAAAAGTAATAAATATTATGAAATTCTATTAAAATAAAAATGAAGATAAAAAAGCAAAATGCAATTATGATAAATAAAGAATCAAATCTTCAATTTGGGAGTATATTTTTTCTTTTCCCTTTTTAAACGGATTCCTATTGTTTTTGGTGTCCTCACTTGATGATAAAGGGAGAGTCCTTACTGATTTTCAAAGCTAAGATTTTACCAGAGTTACTTTATAAAAATTCTGGAGACTTCTGTCAACTTAGCTAGCACATTAAGTTTGTGATTTATTTTCAGAGTATGTTTTGCTATGAGCTGTTTAAACTTTTGCCCAGTTTGGGAGGATCACTTTTCTATGTTAGTAGCATGTTGTTTTGATCCCAAGATTAGTACAATAGCTCCAAACATATAGGAACACAAATTTAGTTGGACCCCATTTAAAAGTCAGTGCTTTCTTGAAAGATCCTACTGTTTTTATAAACCATCCCCAAATGGAGATAACAACTGTTTCATTCAGCCTTGTCATTGCTATAAATGCGAGCTGCTATAATTGTAGGTATTCCCACATGGGGGGCTTTCGCTAACTGTTAGAAAAATATTTTGAAAGGAGCACACAACAATCTGGAAGTACGAAACAAACACATACAATGCCTATAAAGTATAGACATTCTAGGCTATCTATAGCTCACAATTTATATTTGTTTCTGTCTGATAACCTTAGACTTTTAGTTTCTCTTTTATTATATTGAAGATATATTTAAAACCAGAAGAGCCAGGATAATACACAGTAGCAGTTGAGGATTAGAAATAAAACATTTTTAGAAAAGGAGTAAAGAATGTTTTCAATTTTTACTAATTTATGTCAAAGGAATTCTCTACTATTATATTCCCTACTGATATGTCACAATAATATGACAGTATAACATAGAGATAAACACAATTTCAATATACATTTCACATCTGGTTTATACAGAGTGCTAACTTAAGAAATACACTAGTCTCTTCTTAGCATATCTGTTAAATATTCTTACTTTCCCTCCTTTAAATCTTTTCCGGCTGAGTTCCTTATTCCATGGGTGATCCTACCCAGCTCATCCTTGACTTGCTTTGTCTCACCTCTCCCAACACACCAACCACCAAATCCTGTTCACCTCTGGCATGCTCTCTGCTTTTCCCTGTCCACGCTGATAGCCCCTTAGCATGGCTGTCATTACTCTTGCTAGGGTAATCGCAACTGCCTTCCACCTGATCTTGACCTCCAGTCTTGACTCCCTCTTATCAGTTCTCCATCTGCATCCCAGCCAGCCTTCTAAATGCAAATGCAAAACACTTCTTTAAACACTTCAGTGGTTCTTCCATCTGTGTCATACCCAGGATGGGATTAGTGTCCTTACAGGAGTTACTAGAGCGTTTACTTCCTGTCTCTCTCTCTCCACGTGAGGATACAAGAAGAAGTCAGCAACCCAGAAGAGGGCTCTCACCAGAACCCTACCATGCTGACATCATGATCTTGGACTTCCAGCCCCCAGAACTGTGAGAAATTAATTCCTATTGTTGATAAGCTACCCAGTTTGTGGTATTTTGTTATAGCAGCCTGAACTAAGACAGAAATTGGTACCAAGAAGTGGGGTGCTGCTGTAAGAAATGCCTAGGAATGTGGAAGTTGTTTTTGAGCTGGGTAGATGAGTGGAGGCTAGGAGGGCTTTAATGCCGGAAAAAAAGTGCATTGCTGCAAGTGGACCATTAAGGCCGTTTCTGGTGAGAACTCATTAAAAAAAAAAAAAGAGGAGTGTTGTCGGCAAAGCCTCAGTCTTCTTAGAGAATGCATATGTAATCGTGAACAGAATATTGGTAGAAATAGGGATGGTAATGATCATTCTGATGAAGTCTCAGATGGAAATGAGGAACTTTTTATTGGAAAATGAAGAAAAGAGATCGTCGTCATAAACTGGCAAAAAAACTTGGCTAAATTGTGTTCGTGTTCTAGTGTTTTGTGGAAGTTAGAACTCGTGAGGGATGAAATTGGATATTTAGCTGAAGAGATTTCCAAGCAAAGTATTGAAGATGAGGCTTGGCTCTTTCTGACTTTGCTTATAGTAAAACTTGAGAAGAGAGAAATTACTTGAATATGAAATGATTAAGCAAAAAGGAACTAGAACTTCAAGATTTGGAAAATTCTCACCCTATCCATATTGCAAAAAATGATGAAGTATGGTTTGGAAGGGGGCACTAAGGGAATGACCAAGCATCACTTTGATAAGGGATGAGGTGGTGGAGCCCAGACCGAATTAGCCACCCCAGCAGGAAAACTGCCAGTTAAAACTGAAGAGGAAAGAGGTGGGAAGTCATGAAGGACGGGCATCAGATTTCTTGGATTTTATAGGACAGGACTATAGAGCTATTTGGCTGCAAACGTGTGGGCTATTCTTCAAGACAAGGGAAGAATGAATTCAGAGATCATGAGGGCTACCTCCTTGGCTTCAAAACAGGGCATTGTTGTCTTGCTTTCAACAAGTCAGACAACCTCGGCCCAAAGAAGGACCTCCCAGAGCTCTGGGGCCAACCTCTGCCCAGCAGAGCTTTGGGGGCAAGACCACCACCTCAGAGGGTCTAGACAGTGGGACCCCTGCCCCAGTGGGTCCAGAAGGTAGGGTGCCTGTCCCAGTGGGGCCTGGAGAACAGAGCTCATGAAGTTTGCCTGGTTGGGTTTTGAACCTACGTGGACCTGTCCCTCTTCCTTCTTTCCTCTTTCTCCATTTTGGAATGGGAATGTCTATCTTATGCCTGTTCCACCATGGTATTTTGGAAGCACTTACCTTGTCTTGTCTTACAGGTTCACAGTTGGAGAGGAATTTTGCCTTGAAACAAATCTTTTTTTTTAAACAGTATTTGATCTTGTTTTTAAAACATTTTATTTATTTACTTGAAAGAGGGCAAGAGAGAGAGAGAGAGCACAGAGGGAGAGGGAGGAGCAGATTCCCCACTGAGCAGAGAGCCCGATGTGGGGCGCTATCCCAGGACCCCGAGATCATGATGCCTCAGAACAAATCTTACCTTGAGTCTCACCCATGTCTGATTTACTTAGTTATATAAGGTCTATTGACTATTAGAACCAAGAAAAGGGTGTAGCTAGACCCACACAAAGATATTGAAAACTTGAATGTGAGAGAAAGAACGCAAGTGATCTAGTCAACCATATATACTCCATGTATCTGTATCCTACGATTTATATCTGAGGGATTCTGGGCAAGCCACTGCTGCTTTCTAGGGCCAGTTTACCCCTTCCATAATATGAGGGTGGTATTAATTACCAAAGCATATTCCATGGAATACAAATCCCAAAGAGTGTTTAAGAAAAAAATTTCCATGAGCACATACATTTGGAAAATGCTGTACTCCTTAACCGTCTATGAAATAACAACTCTGTTAGCATGTTAAGGGCTCTCAGGATTCCTACAGTTAAGCAATCTTTTTTCTGCCAAATGCCTAAAAATAACCTGTATAACATGCTTTTGAAAACACCAGACTGGGAATCTTTAACATGAATTTAAATTTTCTATAGACATAAGAGTCTGGGTACAGGGCTGTGGAACATGATGAGAAAATGCAAACATTTTCCCTCATGCTCCATTAGCATAAAAATGGGAGTTGGGGGAAATGTTAAGAGAGGCATTACCACACATTTCACAAAGGGATCACTAGTGGTGAACGTGCATGCGAGATCATTAAAAACAGAGGAAAGTGCTGGTATGGGCAGGCGTGTGGCAAGATGGAGGAAGACGGGGGAGCAATTTCCCAGAGTTAGTCATCAGTAAAGTTATGAGCTAGAGTAAATGTCACAGGCTGGAACTTTGGGAGGTCCCCTGTGGTGTCTGAAACCTGAGCATAGGTGTCACTCCATGAGATATCTGGGTGAAGGAGAAGTGAAAAAAATGAGTTTTATTGGAGGGTACCCCAGTAGAGGGTATGAGATGGAGAGAATGTCGATTCTCTCAGCCAGTGTAAAAAACTTTTGAAGCTATGTAAACATGCAGACTTTTGCACAATGTAGTCATCATTAAATTTCAACTTCTACACAATGTAGTCATCATTAAATTTCAACTTCAAAATGGGCTGATAGCTCTCTGTCCGAAGACCAAAGTTAGGGTGGACAAACACTGCTAAAAACAATTTTAACATATCCTCTCTATGAAATAATATTTTGTTCTATTTCTTTCAATCTCGTTTATAAAGAAAACTTTTAGACATTACCAAAGAAAGAGAAAAGAGTATAATAACCCCCCGAGGTCCATTAATCTTCCTGAAAATAAATAAAAGCATGTAATGAAAGTATAATGTGAATCTGGCCGGTATCTGCAACTGATCAAACAATCTCTGAGGTCCCCTTCAGATCGCACATTCTAAGTTTACAAGTTTATTTTTTAATCTATAAGCTTCCTTTGTGGGTCCGTATTATTGAATTTAAAATATGACTTCTTTAACTGGAAGAAAATATCAGACAGAAAAACTGACATGGCCTCATAAACTCAGCATATAAAAGAAATTTGAAAAAAGGAAAAAGAAAAAAAATTGACTTAATCTGAAAGGGGATTGTATCAGTCAGGGTTCTCCAGAGAAACAATATATATAATATAATATAATTATGTATAATATGATTATATAATATAATATTATATATAATATTATATATAATATTATATGGACATGATATGCATTATGAGGAATTTGCTCATGTTATTATGGAGACTGAGAAGTCCCATGATTTGCCATCAGCAAGCTGGGGACCCAGGAATTGGTATAATTCAGTGCAAGCCTGAAGGGCTGAGCCAGAGGAACTGATGGTATAAATTCCAGTTCAAAGGGATAAAAAAGATGTCCCAGCTCAAGCAAGCAGGCAGGAAGGGAACAAATCCTTCTTTCCTCTGCTTTTTGTTCTCTTCAGGCCATCAGTGGATAGAATGATGCCTACTCACATTGGGGGTGGGGGGAGGGCCAAGCTACTTTACTGGGTCTACTGATTCCAATGTTAATCCCCTTCAGAAACACCCTCGCAGACCCCCAGAAATAACCAGCTTTCGGGGCATCTGTTGGCCCAATCAAGTTGACACACAAATTTAACTGTTGCAGAGGTTAACCTGAGAGAAAAATAGCATGTCTTTGGAGCCCCCAAAATAAATTACTTAAGAACAGCCCTACCCTTTTTCAGAATATTGTTGCTCTTGGCCTTTCAAAGAGGGACAAAACAAAGTGAATATTTGCGGCATAAAATAACTTTGGGGAGGACTACACACTGTTCCATACAACTGTTACTAATGATATTCCCATCTCCCTGCAACATTTCTGTCCTTCACCTAACCGGCTCCTTCCAAACAGTCGCTCCTACATATAACTAGTCTGACATGAATGTTGGGTGATACTCTCATTCACGTTAATGAACAAGATAAAAGTGAAGCAATGAAGACGTACATCAGAAACTTACTCGTTAATCATTAATGATGTTGGTGACTTCTTTGCTGAAGCAGTTGATAGATTGTGAATACTGAAAGAATATTTTCATAATTTTTTGTTATTGACGATGTATCCACTACAGACTTGATATGCTTTTGAGTATAATCTGTTATTAATACTTTCTCCATTGCATCCTAAGTACAATCTACAAAATAATAAATCAAGCCCTCATTCATAGCATTTGTCCATTTCCGTGGCACAAATACTCTTATTATGGCTCATTTCAAGCTACCAACATGAGGTCACTGAACAGAACTGGAAATGTGTAGTACCACACCGTTAAAATAGTATTGCTACCATACAGATAACAATAGATGTAATAACCTCACGAGCAGAGATACTAAAAAATACAGGAAATACTTAGAAAGGAATTACTTTTGAATACTTAGGGTCACTTAAATAGTACAGATTTAATTGTAAGTTTATATAATTTATTTCTTAGTAATGGCTCTGTTTAGAGTAGAGAAGTGGTTGCCAGGGGCTGGGGGATGGAGAAATAGGAAGAAGTTGGTAAACGGGTATAGACTTTCAGTTATACAACATGGTTAACTACAGCTGAAAACACTGTATTTTAAAATTGAAATTTACTAATAGAACTTAAATGTTCTCACAAAAAAATAATAAAAGATAAGTATGAGAGGTAATGGATATATTAATAACCTGATGGGGAGAATCCTGCAATGCGTCCATACATCTAATCATCATGTTGTATACTTTAAATACCGTTCAATCTTATTTCGATTATACCCCAATAAAGCTGAAAATAATTTTTTTATTTGTTGTTGTTTTTAGAAGAACTGTTTAAAAACTGGCTCTTAAAATTCCTGAAAATGTATCCCTTGACTCTCCAGTATGAGCTGGCTCCAGAACACTGCTGGGCCCTTCCCTTTACCTGTTCCTTCTGACCAGTTTCCAATCACTCTCCCAGTTCAAGCCCCACCCCACCACACACACTTTTTTTTTTTTTTACAATTGAGGCACACTTCATGTGCCTTTCAAGATCACCCCCCAAACCCCAATCATTGTTTCTGAAACTTTGTTTCCTTTGACACTAAATCTTCAAGAGGTTGGTAAAATAATTGGGGGAAATAATGTGTTTCCTTTGGGGAACACATTATTAGTACACTAAATGCTCTGAGAAGTCCAGCAGTAACTGGACTATGGAATATAATTTGGCAAATACAGCAGAGGGTAACCAAACACAGATACATTCACAAGACTTTGAATTATTTCCTCTCTACCAGCCAGGCAAGTTCATTTTTGCTGTATCATGTTTCTCACCGTATGCCAGTGATAAGTGCTTTGTGGCATAGATAATAACAATCCTGACATTGTTTCACACTGTGCCAGGCACTGTTGTAAGAGACTTACAAAGATTAACTCATTTAATCTTCACAGAACTCTTTAGGGTAGGAACTGTTGTTATTGTTATATTACATATGAGAAAATTGAAACAGAGGTAGATTAAGTAACTTACCCAAGGTCATTAAGCTAGCAAGTGTCAGAGTCTGGAATCAAACTTAATAAAATGGCTCCAGAGTTCACGTTCTGAAGCATCACCCTATATTGCTGTTCTAGGCAATTTCAACACAATTTGAATTTTAAAGCTCATTTGAAATTCTTCCTTTTGATGGAATTTCAAGGACTGCTTCTCTGTACGTCAGGGTTTTAGCCCCTTTACGCAGGAACTGACTTCGAAAAGGCTGCACGTGGAAGCTGTTAAAGATGAGCAAAGTACTTAGTCCAAAGTCTAAAGTATTTATTGCCGTGCATTTAAAATGTTTAATAGGAGGGCCGCGTGGGTGGCACACTCAGTTGAGTTGCCGACTCTTGGTCTCTGTTCAGGTCATGATCTTGGGGTCTTGAGATGGAGCCCCCTGTAGGACTCCATTGCTCAGTGTGGAGTCTGCTTAAAAGACTCTCCTTCTTCCTTTGCCCCTCCTCCCCCCCAAATAAAAATAAATAAATCTTTAAAAAAATGTTTAATCGCATTTGCGGTTTATTATTTAATTTTGATTAAATTGATATGTATTTAATAATAAAAACATCATTATCATCATCGATAGTTGAGTGATTACTAGGAGTTACGACAGGCCACTAGAATGTCATCTCAATGAAGGTGGTGCGTGGCTTGTTTGGCTAGTTCCCTGCTAATATTGAGCACTTACGTCATGCCTGGCATATAGAGGACATGTAATCCATAATATACATGCGTAATTTCCTTTAATTCTCAATATTCTCTTAAGGAAGGTATTATTAACATAACTGCAGATGGGAAAACTTAGAATATTTATCCGATGCTATCTAACTGGTAAGTCAGCCAGGATTCAAAGCCAAGTCTGTCTGATTTCAGTATTTCTGCTCTTAATGAATATATCATGCAGCCATATATCTATAGAGCAAGACTCAAATATAACAGGAAAGAGTATAACAAAGTCTTTTAGAAGCAGAGTACCTGGACAGTGGCTTAAGTGCAGCATTCAGGGAATGTTTAACAAGAATTCTTCAAAGTTTAAGTGGTCACTTAGATAAGTCTCTTTGCAGTTCAACAAGCATCTTGTCCTTCTACTCAACTTTGGAAAATGTTAGAGACTATGAAAACGAGGTGTTTTTTTAGTCCTAATAGACTCAGCAAATGTAGACGAGATCAGTTCATTTTTTGATGGGCAGGAATATAAAGGAATTATCTGTCTGGGTTGCATGTTCTGGAGGTGCATTGAAATGTACATATTTGGTATTCACTAATGGTATTTGTTGAGTCCTCCCCACTAGAGGTGAAATCTTCGAGGCTCCTCCTTATTGTTTTGTTCCTGTGCATTTTGGATGAGCTCAGAGTGTAGTTAAATTAAATGGCTACTATTAAATTTCTCAAGTATGGCTCTTTATCCACACCCATTCATTTCACCTGTACCCACTTAAATAGATAATGAATGTGCGTGATGTTCTCACTGTGACACGCTAGTTATCTTAAAGACAAGCATATTTTAAACTTAGGGTGAAAGTAAATTTCTCTGATAAGAATGTTCTAAATCCATTTTGACTAGAAATAGTTACAAGGGAGAGGTGTACATGGGTAATTTCAAGGAGATGATGGATTAGAGGGGAAAAGAGATGAAAAAGTCAAGGGTGTAGAAACACAAGATGGTGATTACTATGATATATGTTGACTTGACAGAATAATGGAATCAAGGATTTCAGAGTTGGAAGGAATCTCAAAGGACAACTTGAGCAGTGCCCAGCCCTCGGGCGGGTAGATTATCCTCATTTCATAGATGAGGCAAGGAGGCTCAGAAAGGTTACATAATCTGCCTAAGGCCGATAGCTAATAGGTGGCAGAGAAAGCACTAGAAGTAGGTATTGTAGTCTCTCTTGCATTGCCCTCTCTCCTACACGAGGCTGAAAGCCTTTGGTGCTACATTATGAATTTAAAATATATTTGGGGGCGCCTGGGTGGCTCAGTTGGTTAAGCGACTGCCTTTGGCTCAGGTCATGATCCTGGAGTCCCGGGATCGAGTCCCGCATCGGGCTCCCTGCTCAGCGGGGAGTCTGCTTCTCCCTCTGACCCTCCTCCCTCTCATGCTCTCTGTCTCTCATTCTCTCTCAAATAAATAAATAAATAAATCTTTAAAAAATATATATATATATATTTTGGAAGTTAAAAAATGTCTTTCCCGTGAAAGAGCCCCAGGAATCAGCTAGAGAGAGGCTCCCAGATGGTTCTCTGGGTAAGGACTTTTCACACTCAAGGTGTAGAAACCCCCCAGTAATTGAATAGAGGTATGGGAAGACAGGAAAAGCCAGTAAGATTAACCCAGAGTTTTCCAGGTGTAAGGAGCCCATCCTTGGATGTCTCAGGAAGGATAGGGTACTAATAGGTACCAGGGAAACCCACTAAGTACAATAAACCCAATAATCACGTGGCTATAGGTTTAGAGTTAAATATAAACAAAGCAGCAGATGGGTCAGAATATTGATACACAAAAGTACAAAGCACTTTGGACCTCTGGGTTTAATTTGCATCACTATTACATAGAATATTATGAAGACTTTGTATTCAAAGGCCCCACTAGATCTCAGGTAAGATCCCGGAAGTGTGTATTTGACAAACTGCCTAGGTGATTCTAATACAGGTAGTCACTGATTTCACTTGAAGGACTTCTATGAATTAGAATAGTGCTTCTCAGACTCCAATATGATTACAAATCACCTGGGCATCAAGTTAAAAGCAGATTCTGATTCAATATGTCCAAGAGTGAGTGAAGTCCAAGATTCTGCCTCTCTAACAAGCTCCCAGGAGATAATCTTGCTGGTCCATGCAGCACATTTTGAATAGCAAAGAACAAGAATACTGATATGTAATCAAGTAATGTAACTGTTTAATATAAGAAAGACAGGGGCGCCTGGGTGGCTCAGTCGTTAAGCATCTGCCTTCCGCTCAGGTCATGATCCCAGGGTCCTGGGATTGAGCCCCACATTGGGCTCCCTGCTCTGCGGGAAACCTGCTTCTCCCTCCCCCACTCCCCCTGCTTGTGTTCCCTCTCTTGCTGTCTCTCTCAATGTCAAATAAATAAATAAAATCTTAAAAAAAAAAAAAAGACAGATGGCTGGGTACTTGGCTGGCTTAGTCGGTAGAGCATGAGGCTTTTGATCTTGGGGTTGTGAGTTTAAGCCCCAAGTTGGGTGTAGAGCTTTTTTTTTTTTTAAATAAAGATTTTATTTATTTATTAGAGAGAGAGCACGAAGGGGGGAGGGGCAGAGGGAGAGGGAGAAGCAGACTCCCCAGGTGAGCAGGGAGCCCAATACAGGGCTCGATCCCAGGACCCCAAGTTCACGACCTGAGCCAAAGGCAGATGCCTAACCGACTGAGCCACCCAGGTGCCCCTGGGTGTAGAAATTATTAAAAAAAAAAAAAAAAGATTGATGGCAATTTAACAGATCAATAAAAAATATTTGTGTTCTACGAAAATTATTTTCCTTTAACATATCCATGTGCCTGGTGAAAAAAAAAGATCATGAAAGAAATGTTGCTGGTACTAAGTTTTTGTTGATTTTTTTTTTTAATAGGCAGCAGTAGTATGGTGCATTCTACTAAAATTAAAAAAGAAAATCTGAGTTCTAATCTGACTCTGATACCAGCTGTCTAAAACCTCCATCAGTAATATAAAACATGCAGGTAACATTTTAAAAAGATCGCAATGTATAAGCTCCAGTATACTTAAACTTGCACAGTAGCAAGACATCAATACCAGCTGCTTATTATGGGTTGTTTCATTTCTGGCAAGAGAGCTTTAACTTTATCTCAACCATATGAGTGCAACTGAATAAAAGTCATGTTACTTCGGTTTATTAAAAATATGCACATTATTATTGTTAGTAATGTAACCTAAATAAAGCCAAGCCTCCCTGTGGCTTTCTCTGCGTGGAATCACGTTCAGAGAAACATCAGTCTGGCATTCAAAATAATTGAGGAGCAATTTAATTCTTCACTTCTCTTGAAAATGCCAAAAAAGCTACATTTATGAAGCACAGGAAATATCCTTAAAATAAATCCTTTTTCCTCATCTCTATTACTATCCGTTTTTCCAAAACATCCACAGATGCTCCTGTCTCCCCTCTCCTGTTGTCCTCAAAAGCTCTCATAAACCCAGTCTGATTAACTTCTTATCTCTCTCCTCCCTGCTGCCTGGCTCAGTTCTTTATCATGTAGATTAACTTTGTTTCTCTTGCTTCTATTAATTTTTAAATTCCCTCTTTAGCTTCCTTGTATATAACAATGGGGCAGGGGTTCCAAAAGCTTGATAGCTTCCCAGTCTATCAATTTGCTCCTTACCCCCTCTCCCCCCGACAAAATCTAATGACAACTTTCAAAACATGCCTTATTTTAATTCATTTTGAACAAAGACATGCCATATAAAGCTTTTATTTTGTGAAAAAGTGCTCAATATTTCCAGTATGTTTTTAGTCACTCAGGAGAAAGAGTGATCTTTTTAGTTTAGAGCAGGCATTACCTGTCAGTCTGGCGATAGGAGACGTTGGGACTTAGATCGGGATAGTATGATGAATTCTGTAGTCATTAATTATCTTTTTAACAAGTGGGATTATTACTAATGTGTTTTTAATGATTTAGCTCAATTATAAAGATGATGCCCAGTTTAACATAGGAATACATAATTGTTCAAAGATTCACGTAAAATTTCAAAGGACTAATCAATCTATAAACCAAGCCACCAACCTAATCAATGATACAGACCCTGTATATGAAAGGTATAAAAATTGTTAACACTCAGGAGGGAGTAACCAGAAACCGTTGACTGTTTACAAATTCCGGTTCATTTTAAAGACTATATTCCAGTTTGAGGTTTTGGTATGAAAGTCATCTTGGCTACAAAACTCGTTTGTCAGACTTTTGATACAAAGACTATTTTTCAATGCTTGGGAATGTCAAGTGAATTGAGTACATTTCCAATATTTCTGGAGATCCGGATCCTCTGACATTCTGACCACTCAATCTAGATCAACTAAAAGTCGGTGCTTAGCAATTGTTCTTTCTGAAATAATTTCAGTGTTGGCATCGTAAGTAAGATTTTAAAGGAAATTTTATCCTGAAGTATATTTTTATCTATCCAAGCTAGTAAAACACACTTTACACCTTTACTTAAGCGCTCTGATCAGGTCCAAATTTTGGAATAATAATTTTTGGGAAGTGTGATTGTGTACCGACACAGTCATTGTCTCTACATTCCGAGGAGAATCTGTTGGTTACACTGGCAGTTTTGATCCGGGCTGAATCTAGATTTCCCGGATATAATTCCCATAAGAACAGATGAATGTGTACATTCATTTGCCAGACAGAGTAGCTCAGTTTTCCAAAGAGACATTCACAGGGAGACAAATGGGAAACAAGAGAGTTCTGGCAGACAAAGGCAGGTGATGCAGAATCATCCCTGGGCTACTGAGAGCTGTGCTTCTGAGTCAGATGTTAACCCTCCCACTTCAGGTTTGCTTCTCCTGCTTCTTCCAGAACAGCACTCATAATCCCCACCATAAGGAAAGAGATTACTATAAACTCCCTGTTGAGGCATGTATGAAGCCACTGGACAACACTTAAATAGCAGAGGAAAGAGCAAAAATTGAGGTCCTAGATTCCTGTGATGGTTAATTTTGTGTCAACTTGGTGAGGCTATGGTACTCAGCTGTTTAGTCAGACATTCTAGATGTTTCTGTGAAGGTATTTTTTATTTTATTTGTTTATTGTGAAGGTATTTTTGACATGAGATTAACATTTAAATCAGTAGACTTTGAGTAAACCGATTAACCTCCATAATGTGGGTGGGCCTCATCCAATCAGTTGAAGGCCTTAATAGAAGAAGACGGACCCCCTGGGAAGAAGAGGGGGTTCTGCCAGCAAACCATCTTTGAACTCAAACTACAGCTCTTCCTTGGGTCTCCAGCCTAATGCCTGCCCTGCAGATTTTGGATTTGCCAGCCTCTATAATCACATGTGCTAATTCCTTAAATTGCCCATCCCCATGTACACACACACACATGCGTGCGCACGCGCACACACACACACACACACACACAGACTTTTGATAGAAAGTCTATTTTAAAGTGCTTAAATATATAAAGGCAGTTTACACACACAGACACACACACACACACACATCCTGTTGGTCTGTTTCTCTGGAGAACCCTAATACTGTGCCTAATAGAAAAATCTAAGTTACAAAAATGAAAGACACATATAGTTAATATATCATTGCAATATAACCAGATAGGCTGGAATAGAAGTTCTCAATCCTGGCTGCTACCCTGGGAGGTATTAAAAATATGCTAATGCCTGGGCCCCTGGCCCAAGATTGTAATTCAATAGATCTGGGTGGGATCCAGGCATCAGTATATTTAAAGAGCTCCCCAGGTCCCCCAAGGAATTCTAGTCTACAGCCACATGCTAGAACCATGGAATAGAAGAATGGTCATACCTTAGACTATTTGTAAAAAAGATATATAGAAAAAATACACACCATTTGTATTTTCATAAGGCAAACTAAATGTTCTACATAATACCATTCATTCATTTACCCATTTAAAAATAGTTATTAAGCAGAGATTAGGTACTAGACTCGGGACAAGGGTCTGAATGATGAAAAGTTCAATAAAACTAGGTGTTTGGCTTTTAGGTGCTTAAAGTCTAGTGGTGTAGACAGATATAATTAACTACAATGATGAGCTAAGTTTACTTTTTAAGCAAATAGTTATTGAACGCTTACAAGGTGCTGGAGCTATATATATGTGATTTTAAAAAGATCCTTACAATAACCGCCTAAGGTAAATATCATCCCACAGTTAGTAAATGATGGAATGGAGATCTGAACCTAGGCAATCTGACTTTGGCATCTGTGCTTTTAATCGGTACACTAGAGTCCCAGAAACCAAGAAATCCCTAAGAAAGTTCAGCAGAGAAAACCATTAATATGTTCCACAAACAGCACAGGAGTAACTTTTAGAATGGTATCTTCATGCACTCCCACAATATTAGGACACTGAACAGGGTATCTGAGAATCCCCAAAAGTCCTGTACTATTTGGGGCATCTCTATGCTAAGCCACAAAAAATTCAAGGAAACCTTTATTTCACCCTGGAGGAGTTGAGATTCATGAAAGCGTAGTATGAAGCTTTGTGGGTTGTACAATATTAAAGTTTCAGTTTGATATTAATTGTCTCAGTCTGATATTCATTGATATTAAATGTCTCAGTTTGATAGGCAGAAACCGATGCCCAAAGTGGTTAAGTGAGTTGATTAAGACTACCCAATGAGTTAGCAGCAGAGTTGGAAGAAGGACTCAGATCTCAGGCTTGGTTTTATTCTTGTAACAAGTTCCCGTGCACATGGCTGATGCCCCAGTGGCCGTTTTGTACATGGTAACCCACCTCCCTTGTCAGAGTTGATTGCATCCAGGGTAGGAATTGACTCATTGGTTCAATCCATCTGATTCCTGAAAATTTGAAATTAAGAGAAACAGAAAGAAGTTTTGTTCCCTTTGTGGGGAGATGGGAGGTTGGCGGCAAACTATCTTTCTAATAGCTTAATGGAATAGGATAGAACTTTTTCAGTCACATCAAGTCCATGGTGGTTGGGGGGAGGGGTGGATAGGAGAGAGAGGCATGCAGGGCCCCCGCTCCTTTTATCCTGTGGCTCCCACCTTCCTCCAGGGTCTCCATCTTCATTCTGCCAGTAGATGGAGAGAGAGAGAGAGAATAAATAGAGAATTGTATAGGTGCTTCTCGTGGGCCAGCCTTTGAAGGGGAAGCCAGAATTGAGCTACACGGTCACACCTCATGGGAGATAGAGTCTTGATGTGTCTCCAGAAGAAAAGGAAATGGATTTGCTGAACAACCAGTCAGTGTCTTTCACACAGAGGAAACCAGTCAAGAGAGAACAAGAAGAATGAACAGATGGACTGAGGAAGAGAGATGAGGTAGAGAGAAATTTTTATGGCTTTCCAGATTTTGGTATCCGTCCCTTTCTGAGGCCCCACTGCATCCCTGCAGCTGGGTTGGTGAGACGTCCTGCATCCTCATAACTCCCAGATTCTGCTGAAGCTAGTGGTTGTTGGCTTCTGTAGTTTACAACCGAGACAACCTTAACAAATATCCGCACTCAGGAGGATTTTAACAGCTTGGAGAAAACATATGTCTTCAAAATCTCCCACCCCATCTCCAGCAATGTACTGTGAGTTTCGTTTCCTTATATCCATTTCCATAATGGCTTTAGCAGCCTGGAGATGAGTATTTACAATTGTACTAAGTCCCTTCATACAGATGCTGCAGCTGAAGACAGCATAAAAAAAAAAAAAAAAAAGCAAACCAAGACAGTATGCGCAAGCTGCGCCGGAAAGAGATGGTTATTATATCACATGCATTGATTTATAGGTTCAGTTTGCCTTTACCTAAATGTCTAGTTATTTAACAGCTGTTATGAATCAGCCGGATAGAGGATTAAGAAGAGGTGGGGGTGGGGGAAAGTAGGTGAAAAAATGCTTTAATCTTATGCTACAATGGAGAAACAAGTTGAGTCAGGTCCCATCTAGTAATTTTGGTTCTCTGATGCTTCTTAAAGGGGAGCATTGTTTGGCTGGAAGGTGAACAGCGTAGCATAATGTGAACACTAACCCCCATTGGTGAGTGAGATAGCATTGCAGTGTATGGGTGAGAAAACAAGGGATCAATAAACGTGGGGAGTAGCTGGCTCAAGTCAAAACAGTACCAACTGGGCTTTGGCTTTAAATAGATAACTTACTCCAGACATTTGGATGAGAACATGAGGATCTAGTAAGATGTAATATAAGGGGACATAGGTTACCAAACAGAAATCAAGGCAGAATTAGGTCAGGGTGGTTCCTTAGCGGACTGTGTTCAATCTCGCCATCAGGCTTGGACAAGAGTCAGGACGGATTTGCCAAGTGGAGGTACCTCTTTGCAAGAATTTCTCTTACTCGGGAGTTTAGGAAGGCAGAAAGGGACGTGCTGGGGATGTCTGAAACCCTCCTCTGAGATGAGACAGAGGTACAGTTTACTCTTCGTCTATGTTCTGCACGCCAGGGGGTACATAAGCTGCGGGGTTGCTCTCTCCTCCGGGGCACTAAAGATGATCCCCCCAGGTCCGCCCAGGGAAGAGAGATGCTATGTGAGGATCCTCTTCTGTGTCCTGACTTGCTCTCGCCTTACTCAATTTGGTCTGCGCTCAGATGTTTGTCTTGCTCCAGCCTTGGCCGAAGCATTAAGTGTGCTCCAAGTACAACAAACATCTTGATTGTTTCTTGTTTTCCAATAGGTTTTGCTTCTCTTTAAAATACTCTGCAAATTCCTAGGTCTAGTTCTTTTACCTGAACTTAGAGACAGCCCTCCCCTCTTCCTCCCTCCTAACACATGCGGTGGCAATAATTTGTTTCCATATGGAAGCCAAAAAAAAAAAAAGGATGCTTTCTGTACAGATTCATGTATGGCATAGCAGAAGCTCTGTGCCTGCCATTTTATCACTTTATGGTAAGCAGTGAGCAGGATAGGGTTCTAGAAAAGAATACTAGCACCACCACTGCTGAAATTATCACCACTGCCTACATCCACGACAGTTTATAAGTCTCTACAACCACCTGATGGAGATATTTGCTAAAATGTTCCTATATGAATTATCCCAATGAAAACACCAAACACCAAGAGCTGAGAAGGGTGTGATTGCTTGATTTGTGCAGAAGCACACAGAGGGTAGTAGGCATCTCTTCTCACACTGCCTCCACACCGAGACGCAGAAGGAGAGGAAAGCTTTCGGTCCTAGGGGCACCCCGGCGCCCTGAGTCTTTGACAAAGTATGTTATTGCAAGAGCAATATGAACTACACCTGCACCTCCAATTAGTTTGTTCTCTGGCCCCGGGGCCTTTGTACGGGCTGTTTGAGCAAGATACAAACATTGGAGTATAGACCAAATTGATGCAAGTCGGGACACAGAAAAGGACACAGGCCTTCGTACAGGAATGCTTCTCTCCTCCTCCTCACTTCACCTGGTTAACTCTCATTCTTTAAATCTCAGCACATTCAATCCCTTTTCTGACCTCTGACTTGGCCAATATTGCAATTATGTCCTTTCATAGCTCGATGTACCTGTCCCGCTTAGCGCTAGGACTCTTGTAATTGTTTGTGCTCTTCTCTTGGATTATGGCTTATCTCTTTCACTAGACTGTCAGCCCTATCAGGGCAGGGACAGTGAGTTCACTATTTGATCCCCCGTAATAGCGCTGTGTTAAGCATACGGGAGGAGCTCAGGAAGGACTTGTTAAATGCATGAATAGTTGCTTTTGGATCCATGATACAAGGTTATGACTAAGTCATAGAATCCAGAAAGCAAATTACCATGGAGAGATGCAGTCAAGCAAATCACATCTGCTAAGATTTTTCACAATGTGAATAGACAGGAAGAGGACACCACCAAAAGATATTTCTCACCTCGTCAAAATTAGTCACCCCAGGTAAAGGAAGGGTGGAGGCTGGAGTGACTTGAGAACGATTTTCCAAGGCAAGCCCCAGCGGCAGGCAGTCCTGCTGAAACCAGAGGCATATGCAGGCTGCCCTCCAGCCTCCGGCGTCTAGGAAACCTGTTAAAAGGCCTTTATTAGGCACCAAGGTGTCTCTTCTCTTCCAAAAGTATCTATGTTTTTATAGAGCTAGCTGGTCAGGTTGTTGTGTGTTGTTCATGCCCCTAAAAAGTGATTTGGAATTTGAATTTCTGACAGACTACCTTCTAAACCCCCCAGGAGAGTGCTTCTTAACTTGGGATTCATGAAAAAAAGTCGTAGTCTATTTCATAAGATTATATCCAAAATGTGGTTTATGTGTAAAGATGTGGTTTTGGGTTTTTTTTTTTTTTGAAAGAGAAATTCGGAGCTTTTAATCAGATCTCAAGGGGGTTTATAAGTTCCAAGACTTTAAAAATCATACCCAAGGGAACATATTGAAAATCCTAGCAAGTTCCTTTGTAAAGCAAAGAATAATTTATCTATTATATCTATATCTATCGTGGTTATTGTTGGTATATTATTTTTGTATAAATTTATTTTTATCATATTTATCTATCAGTACATTATTTATTAGTATTTTATTTTGTACAAAGTCATTAGGATCATTTCTATATAGCATAATGTATCAGCATATTCATGGCTCTGTGGAACTTATATGTACAGGGAAATAAAGTAAGTCCGCATTTTTCACAGGGAAATTCTTAAAAATTTACATTTATGTTTATTAGCAACTATTCATTATTGTTATTATTATTACTATCATAACTTAGACCAAAGCTGATTCGGAATTGAAAAGTAGACTAACCACTAAGGTTTTTTTCAATGATTAATACATAAGAGCTTTTTTGATTGATTAAAAAATGGAGTGGAACAGTCATCCTGTGTGATAATCTCATAATACGTAAGTTTGAACTTAAGATAACGAGAAAAAGTGACAATTTTAGTAAACTTCTTTGTTGTTTTTTGGTCTGACCTGAAACACATTGACTTATACCAAATCAAAGATTTTTAGCAGTGTGCCAGGGATAAGTGAGGAACATGGCATATCTTCCTAGACCAGCAATGTTTACTTCATATCAAGTAAAAGTATCCTCATATTAAAACATATAACAATGTATTGATGAGTAAATTTTGCATTAATTTTTAATATAAACCATAACTTCAAAGCAATTTTAATCTTTCAGTGAGTCATTTCTGTTTTATCCTCCTCACTTCAGAACACTGAAGATCCTTTGGACAAAATATTGGATGTTAATGACACTCTATACAGAATACTTATTTATTTATTTATTATTTTTATTATTTTTTTAAAGATTTTTATTTATTTATTTGAGAGAAAGAATGAGAAAGAGAGAGAGCATGAGAGGGGGGAGGGTCAGAGGGAGAAGTAGACTTCCAGCTGAGCAGGGAGCCCGATGCGGGACTTGATCCTGGGACTCTAGGATCATGACCTGAGCTGAAGGCAGTCGCTTAACCAACTGAATATACAGAATATTTTTAAAAAGAAATATTTTGTCTTACGGCTTGCAACGCACAATTTTCTTTAAACAAATCATTTTATTTGTTTGTACATGGGATTTTAGATGGTGCCATTTTAATGCAATTTTATAGCAATAGATATTTCTAGATTCTTCAGAGTTCTTATATATACTGATGTCTTATTATACACAATAAAGTATTGATAAGGAAATGGGGTAGGGATTTTAATTTTAATCCACATTCATATGCATTGATATCCATTCTTTCCTATTTCTCTCCTACCTAATTAGAAGAGGTAGAAGAGGTATTCCTCTTTCTCTCCAACACCTAACCATCGGATACCTTTCTCCTTTTCCACATTAAAGAACAGAATCCATGTTCTTTAATTAATTCATAATCCAATAATAATAAAAATGACAATGGCTACCGTCTACTGAGAATTTACTATGTTTTATGTACTGAGCTCCACTATATACATATTTTCATTAAATCCTCACAACCATCTTTTATGGTGCATATAATTTTACTTGATGAATGAGGAAAATGAGACAATGAACTTAAGGGACTTTCCCCAAAAGACACATTTATGGCCAAGAAATTGGGTCTCAAATTCAGCTCTGACTCCAAACTCTTTTAACCACTACCTTCTCGTTTGATCAACTGTGTATCTTCAATGTGTTACAAGGAAATCTGTTATAGAAACCAGCCTGCATAGTGTTTTTACACATTATCTTCTTGTTGGTGACAACTGGAAGGCAAGAAGTGGGCAATTCTTTGACAAGGGGACAATATTTGTGTTGCATCTGGAATGAGGTAAGCTTGCCAGGGAGCATTGTAGAGGAAGTGGATGCTGGAAGGCAGTACCAGCATGTGTGAAAGTACAGAAAAGAAAGTAGGAGTGTGGTATGCCTGGAGTGCGGGGTATCTGGTACCAAGTGTGGGAGATGAGGTTCCAGAGATCTGGAGGACTGTTTCATAACAGGGCTTGGATGCCATGCCAAGGAGTTTGGGGTCTTATCCTAGGGATGGGAGGGGTCCTGAGGAACAATTACTAGAGGGCCACTTGACCAGGTTTTATTTGAGGAAGATCACTTTGGTAGTGATTCAGAGGATGATTATAAGAGGATCAGCCTAGTGTGAAGTCAGACTACTTTTGTAAAAGCTGAGGTGAGGAATGATTGGGGATAATGAAAGAAGTGACTGAGGGACTAGAAGAACATTGGGAATGAAATTAGAGGGACATCCTGAAAGGAGCATGGACATAGCTTGATGGCAGATAGACTGAGGGGTTTGAGAGAAAAAGAAGTACTGAGGATGAGATGAATATTTTACTGAGAGTTATAATATCTCCAAAATCATTCTCTCATGAGCATGGATTTAACTCTTAGCTTCCATTAAATTTAATTTGACTCTATTATTTGAAACTGATGACCTCGTTGAATTCAATATCCTATCATCCTAACATGTTAAAATATAAGGAAGCTAATTAAAAATATATTACTCTGAAATTTCCAATCATCATAAAATCAGAAAAAGATTGTGAAAATAGTCAAATGGAGTATTTTAAATAAGTTTGTCTTATTTAATATACTATATTAAATATATTTCTCTGCAATAATATACCTAGAAGACAATTGACAATGGAATCAAATTTGTATTTGTTGTACCATCTACGTGTAGTGGTTAAATGTGAGACCAGCTGAGGGAAAAGGTTGACTCTGGATTTTGCGGAATTTTGTATCATAAACATTCATTAGTGATCAGGGTGCCTAGGTGGCTCAGTCAGTTAAGTGTCCAACTCTTGATTTCAGCCCAGGTCATGATCCCAGGGTTGTGAGATTGAGCCCCACATTGGGCTCCAAGCGGGTTTGTAGAGCCTGCTTAAGATTCTCTCTCTCCCTCTCCTTCTGCCCCTCCCCTTCTAAAAAAATAAATAAAATTTAAAAATAAGAAGTGATCACATTTGGGTTAATTTAGCATTAACTGGACTACAATCTTGTATACACCATCTAGAATATGCCATATTTCATTCAAGTTTAAAGTCTAGCTGGTACCAAAAAGCTGAGGCAAAATAGTCAATTAAAAATAATGCCCCCAATTCAACATGATGGTGACATTACTGAATGAACAAACAAGTAGGAAACAAATTTGTCAAAAAATGATAACTTATATGTAGAGACACTGTAGAAAGGGAGAGGAACATCTACTGCAAATATGGCGGGAGACAGTAGTCCTCAATCCTGGCTGCATCTGGAAAGTTTTTCTACAAGCATTAAGAAAATGAAAAGTAAAGGCAAGCCTGGAAAAAATGTTTGCAACACAAAGGCCTTTTATCCAAAATATTAAAAAGCCCTGCAATAAATAAATAACAAAGAGATAAAAACCCAGTCTTAAAAGAACGGGCAAAAAAGGAGATATTGCACGAGTAGATGCCTGAATAGTTAATAAGCACTTGAAAAGATAAATTCAAATGAAAATCACGATGATACCATTTTATCCCAACTAAATGGCAGAAACTAAAGAGCAATGATGACAGTCAATAAAGGAATTTAGAGCAACTGGATCCCTCATGCATTGCTGGCGAGACTATAACATGACACAACTATTTGGAAAAGTGTTTGGCAGTTCCTTATGATGCTAAACCTTCATATAGTCTATGATCTAGCAATTCCGCTCCTGGATATACACCCAAGAGAACATGTGCTCACAAAAAAGACATGTAGAAGAAAGTTTATAGCAATTTATGCATTATAGCCTGAAACTGGAAACAAAAGTTCCCATGATTGGAGAAAGGATATACAAATAGTGATGTGTTCATACAATGGAATGCTACTTAACGAAAAAGAATGAGTGAGAATGCAACAATACAGGTGAATCTAAACTACCAAAATGAAAGAAACAGACACAAGAGAGTCTATACTGCATGATGCCACTTATATGAAGTTCAAGGACAGGCAAAACTAATCTGTGTTGAAAAGACCAGAACCATGGTTACTTATGGAGGAAGAAGTTTCACTGGAAGGGAAGTCCTAAAAATTTCTGCATTGATAAAAATATTTTATATCTTGGTTGGCATGGTACTTACGAGGATATATATATGTATACCCCAAACTCCTTGATTTCTATTGATCTGTATATTTCATTCTGTGTAAATTTACTTCAATTAAAAAAATCTAGTGGGTGGCTTGATACATTTTAGATATAGATTATTGAAGACAGAGCATAAAGTCACTTTTTTTCCAATGGGCAGCTCATCATCGTCAACAACAAAAGCAGCAACAACAAAAATACTGACGCTCAGTCTTTATCTCAAATCAATTAAATCAGAATTCCTGGAAGTGGGACCCAGGCACTGAAAGCTCTCCTGATGATTCTAACATGCAGCAGGATTGAGAACCACTGGTATAATTGTAATGCATTTGAGAACAACTCAAATAGGCCAATAGCTAGATAAAATAGTAGAAAATATATGTAATTTAATAAGTTAATACAATAGCTGTTATGGACTGAATGTTTGTGTCCCCCCTAAAATTCATATGTTGAAGCCTTACCTCCAGCATGACTGTATTTGGAGATAGGGCCTATGAGGAGGGACTAAAGACTAAATGAGGTCATAAGAGTGGAGCCCTAATCTGACAGGGCTGGTGTCCTAACAGGAAGAGACACCAGAGTGTTCTCTTGCTACCATGTGAGGACACAGGGAGAAAGTGGCCTTCTACAAGCCAGGAAAGAACTCTCACCAGAAACTGAATTACCAGAGACTGGCATCTTGATGTTGGACTTCTCAGCCTCCAGAATTGTGAAACCATAAATTTCTGTTGTTTAAACCACCCAGTCTGTGGTATTTTATTATGGCAGCCTGAGCAGACTAATGCAATTGCCATGCTTGGAAATGAAGCTTTAAATTGCCAAATCAGCAAACAAAATCATTGCTAACTACATTTGATTTCATATATCACATTAGAACACTCACATTTCTACTCACTAAATAAGTGAATTTGATTTTGCCTTGTAACCTAGGTTCTGATTCAACAACTTAACTCTAATTTCTAAGTAGTTGATGACTCAGAGGAGTTAAACTAAGTAATAAAGCACATTTTAAATATGCTCATATGCAGCCAGCATTTAAAATTCAGCTGCATTCACAAGTGTTCTACTGAACTCAGATGGCCTTTCCTGAATTGAATAGAAACATATTCAGGATTACAAGACAACAGTGATTCAATAGTTAAATATAATTTCGATGGTAACCACACAAACCAAAGAGGTTTCCTCCTTGAAAGAAAATTAGTTTTTATGGAAGTGGAAAGCTTGGTTTCACTTTCCTTTTTAATGTGAATAAACTGCAATCTATCAAAACCTCATCCTTATTTTCCCTCAATAAATAAGATATTAATTAAAATTGGGCTTTGTAGTATACCTAGTTTCTTTGCTTTAATAGTTTTTCAAGGTCAATAGAATCTTCCAATTCTTAGGACTGTGAGTCAATATAAATTAATGATACAGCCATAATTACTGGTAGGTATATTTCAACAGAAAAATTATGGTTTTGTATTATTGGCTCAGATGAAAAAAGTTTGCAATACTATCAACTTCCAGCTAGGGGAATCTCCCTAACATGTCATCAGTGTCAAAACTGAGTTGAGAAGGGTGCCTGGGGGCTCAGTCGGTTAAGCATCTGCCTTCAGCTCAGGTCATGATCCCAGGTTCCTGGGATTGAGTCCCGCATCGGGCGGGGTCCCTCGGCCCCTCCCCTCCACTTGTGCTCCCTCTCTCTCAAATAAATAAATAAAATCTTTTAAAAAAATTGAGTTGAGGAAAAAAAATATTATTTAAAAATTAGTATAATTTCATATTCTTTTCAGAAGGGCCTCAAATTTTCAAGGAACATAAAGAGCATTTAAAATATTGCATTTTGACAGAATAGAAACCTTAAAGTTGCTTTTCATCTGAAAGTTAAAAACTGTTCGGAGCTTTATATTTACTACATTAATTTGTTAATGTAGTCTCTATCTTTTATTTATTTATTTATTTATAAAAGTTTTTTTTTTTAAAGATTTTATTTATTTATTTGACAGAGAGAGAGAGACAGCTAGAGAGGGAACACAAGCAGGGGAAGTGGGAGAGGGAGAAGCAGGGAGCCCGATGCGGGGCTCGATCCCAGGACCCTGGGATCATGACCTGAGCCGAAGGCAGACGCTTAACGACTAAGCCACCCAGGTGCCCCGGCCTCCTCTATTTAAAAGTGGTGTTATTGATAGTTCCCATATCACAAGACAGTTGAGAATATTCAAGTAGATAAAATATAAGAAGGTCATGCCACAGTACCTGGGTTAAATAACATTTAACCACGTGTTAACATTTTTATTACTATTTATCCCAGTAGCAGTGCGAAGGATTACCACATATATTTTTTCAGCCCATTCCTCTTTTCTTGGCTAGACCATCTTTTCCACTTCTGATCCAACGTGTTCACCTTGCATTCCAACAATGGCTAGTATTCATTCAGTCAATCAACAGTAGGTATTGAGTATGGCTATGCACCGTAAATCAAGGAGTAGACAGCCTAAGGGAGGTGCAGACGTAGAAACAGGCAATATAATATCATAAGATACATGCTATAACAGGCTGAAGTCATGGGAGGGGGATAATTAACCCATCTTGCGAATGGGGATCAGGGTCTCTAACTGCATTCCAGCCCCTAGCACCGCACCTGGCACAATATGAGGTGCTTAATACACATTGGTTGCCCTAAGAGGCATCAAAGCTGGAATTTAAGGATGAACATATATTACCAAGTGAAGGAATTCAGAGATACAGGAATTGTGTTCTAAGAAATATACAAAGTGTTTGAAGTCCTGAGGGACGATGGAGTACATGTGTGAGCAGATGGGATGCATGTCGTTCCTTGCCACCCCTGAGCATAAAACTCTGATCTGGTATGTGTGGAAGTTCAAAGCAAGTACAAGGCAAGTTTGTTATATTTATGACTGAATAAGGTTTCTTTTCAAACCAGAATTTTCTTCGAGTGAAAAAAAAAAAAAAGCAGTGGTGTTCAAAGAAACACAAAAAGCCAAGGCGCTCTATCACATACTTCCACACTCATGTTAGCTCCCTGGACTAGCCGACCTGTAGCATGCTAAAATAGAAGGAAAGGGAAAGAGAGGGAAACCCATGGTTGCTTTTCTTTAAAGTCATTCGTTATTCATCAGTAAGTTGAAGAGAGAGAGTGTTCGTAGAATCTGAGGGTTTCAAGAAGTAAAATAAAATAGCCGAGTTAGTGTTGCGCAACATTTTCACTGTTCTGGTAAGAACGAAATACGTAGGTGTGTGGACAAGTTAAACATTATTGTGTTCGCACTTTAAGGAGGTATTGCTCGATAGGAAGATGAATGGCAAAATTCACACTAATAATTTAAATTAAATTTTTCTTTGCTTAGAACAACAGTAAATACAAAATAAAAGCAGCATAACAAGTTGAGAGAGAGACTGCCAAGGGAAAAAAAAAAGCTTTATATTTTAGTACCCCCAATGGCACTTTTCCCTTCCTTTTGAACGAGGGACTCTGCACTTCCTTTTTGCACCTGGCCCTGCAAATTATGTAGCTAACCCTGCCCTCAGCTAATAAATGGCCAAGCCACTATCTGATCCTAGGTTTTCTGCCTCCAAATGACGCACTGTACCCACTTCCTCCTGCGATACTCACTGCATAGTGTTAAGTCAAGGATTCTGTGAGTCACCATTTCTAATGCCATGACTTCTCCTGGCTTTGAGGGAAGAAACCACCAACATTCCCTGTTCATGACCGTGGCATTCATTGCCAGCTTCCTGCTTCTTTGTTCCAGAGCTCCCCACAGGACCTTTATTGCTACTAAATCACAGGTCAACTTCTTCTGCCCAAATCCTGCTTGCTTCACTCTCTCACTGATGTTACTCCCAAGGAAACCTCCGATAAATGGCCAGCACAAGAAGTTCTGTCTCCGAGTCTCTTCCTCATGAAGGCCAACCTAGACATCAACATACTTGACACTGAATTTGAACAAATGTATCCTGCATTTTTCAAGTCAACATTTTATGGTGTGTGAATTCACTATATATTTAGTTCTCCGCCTTACTTTTATTGCAGTCATAGCTGCGTTACCTTTTTTTCTCTCCATGCCGAAGAGATTCTGTTATCTGAATGTTTTACTCTGTGGAGACCATTTCTGTATGCTTGCTGTTAGAGCTCCCACTAAGCCAGAGAGACCGCAATTCCTAAGCAAGCCCCAAACTCCCGTTAGACCTCCTCTAGAGTGAAGTTCATTTTCCTCACTCAAGGGGAGAAGTTTCAAAGCTAGTGCTTTAGGGTTGGATCAGTTATCTTCCTGCATGATTTTAAAGAATTTACCAAATGGTCATGTCTCTTTTTCACCTGTTTTGGGGTTAGATTTACTTTGAAGTGTTTCACTTGAACTTTCTAAACTGTCATTTAAAAGACTATCCTTTAACGTAGACTTATTAAGCACAGGTTAGCTATAAAAATCATTCTTACTCATGTTCTTTTAATTAAAAAAAAACAAAAACGCTAAATACCTAAATGTCCTAGGCATAAGTTGGTACTGCCCCAGAACACGTTTGCTGTACACAATGGCATTTCTCGTGAGTAAATGTACATTCTGTAACTCATTTTGGAAGCACTTGGCTGACTCAGCCCTAACTTTTGGCTGGCAAAATTGGGAAGATTAAAATATAATAGCTTCTGAGTCTAGCCCATTGGCAGATATATTTTATAATGAAGAGATAACTGTCCACATAGAAGCTTTGATCATTTTTAAGCCTTACAGATTTCCCAGAGTCCAGATCAATTCCTTGGTATTGGTAATTAGCAGAGGACAAGTACAACACACATACAAAGAGCCAGTATCCTGTTAGCTATACTGGAATTAAAAAAAAAAAAAAAGGGGACAAGACTTGAAATTTTAAAAAGTTTTTAATTAAAAATAAAGAAAATAAAGAGTTGGCATCCTTTATTTTGATGTGATAATGGATGTCACCCTTTCCCCTCTCCTCTCCTGGCTCACCATCACACACCTGCATGCACAGCTAAACTCTATTCCTCGATGCTGTCTGTCAAAAACATTGAACTCTGGGTACAAAAGCAAACAAACAACCAAACAAGCTCACCTCCTATCAAAAGGCAGCTCTGAATGCCCAAAGTGAAACCAGAATGACTGTTGAGAGCATGCTGAGCCATGCCCCCTGTCTTCCTGGGAGCAAGTTGGCAGACACCTGGACATTAGTTGTTGTGCTGAGATCGTCATTCTGGTCACACATGAACACAGGTGGCTTGTGACCGTTGATAGAGCAACATGGACGCTCAGCCAGGACAGGAGTCCCAAGGCCTGGAGTCATTCTATCCACACTTGGCTAGGAAGAGACCAAGGCAGCTCCAAGGGGATTCCATCTGCTTTAGTAAGTCAACTGCCAAGTTCACCCTTCAGTTACAGGGGTAAAACAAAAAACCCTTCAGGACTAATGGAGCAGGCCAAGTGTGAGAAAAGGCAGGGGGTGGGGAGGGTGATATGGGCACCGCGGAGCTCTGGGACTGCACTGGGGGACAGCTACTGCTCAGTGCTCATGTGAGAATGTGGTCATTAATGAACATCTAGTGTTGTCACATCTTATATTTTTTCTAAAGTTATTAGAAAGCAAAATGTTTATATAAAATATCTTACCTTTTCAATATTAGCAGCTACTATTTTTTTTTTACCCAGTGGGCAGACTAACAACACATCTGCCAAGTCTTCACCATAGCCACCAGCTCTCTGACCTCCTTCCCATAGCTTCCACTCTCCCCCTCCCTCCCTCCCACCAGCTCTCGCTCACTCCCTTTGGCTGTTCCTTGAATGTGCAATGCACTCTCCAGTCTCAAGGACTTTGCATTACCACTTCCCTCACCTGGAAGACCCTCTCCCTAAACAGCCCCAGAGCTCACACAGTCACCTCCTTCAGACCTTATCTTATTTTTTAAATTATTTTTAAAGATTTATTTATCTTAGAGAGAGAGAGTGCGTGCATGAACGGGAGGGACAGAGGGAGAAAGAGAGAGAATTTCAAGAAGACTCTGTGCTCAGTGCAGAGCCCCACATGGGGCTTGATCTCACGCCCTGAGATCGCAACCTGACCTAAAACCAAGAGTGGGACGCTCAACTGACTGTGCCACCCAGGTGCCCCCAGATTTTGTTTTAAATGCTACCTTCTCAGTGAGACCTTCCCATTTGGGCCCACACTCTCTCCCCTGACACTCTCTATTTCTCTTTACTGTTTGATTTTACTAAAAAAGCACTATCATCATCTAACAAATATATATTTTATTTGACTTTTTTTTCTGTTTCTTCCTACAATGGAATGTAAACTTCTCGAAGACAGAGATTTTGGGTTATTTTGCTCATGGCTATATCCCCAGGGCCTAGAACAGAGTCGGGCACATAGTGGATATAGAAACTTGATAAATGTCTTTTGAACGAATTAATGAGTAGATGGATGAATCTGCAGACCAACTTTGGTCTGTGGTCTGGGCTTCCAATTTGTGACTTCTGATTTATACTGAAAATCTCATGACACAATGCAAAGGAAGGAGACATGATGAAGTTTGGGCAGTGAACATCTAAACTCTTACTTTCTAAGGAAGTCCAGTAATCAAATGGCATCATCCGCAATCTCACAGAGCATTTCTGGCAGTTATAGTACCCTTCACACACAAAAGTAAAGCGTATCTGACAATGCCAAATGTATTAATCCCATGATATTTTATTCACTTCACTTTGATTAGATTTTTATCCAACAATGGCAAAGTTTAGCATTTAACCTATTCAAAATAAGTCCCCTTACCCACAGCGCTAGCCTTAAGTGAGTCGTCTCTAAAATTAAGCGTAGTTCCCTTGCTGTTTGGAAAATGAAAATAACAACATAAATATAAAAGAGACAGGAGGGAACAGAGATGAAGCCTGATCTTTGTGAAGGAAGGAAGTTAGCTCACAGAAATGATATTGTCTCATCTTGCTTCTTTACTCCAGCCTATATGATTCAAAATTTGGATGCTATTCCTTATGTTCCACATATGATGTACTATATGCTGGCTAATTGAACATAATAATAATTTAAAAAATTGGGTGCTATTGTTAAGAACTCAGCTTATTCCTATCTTTCCCTCCTTTTACCTTCTGCTCAGAAAAAGTTCAGACAAAGCCAAGTAAATTTAAAAGTAAAAATTCACATTGTGTGTTTTGTTTATATTCTCTGATCTAAGAAGAGAACGCTTCAATTGAAGCATGATCAATATCCATAATAGGATGAAAGGCATAGGGAGATGAATACACATTTAATTAATGTACCAGAGATGCCCTGGACCTTGAAATATTTTTTTAAGTAGGCTCCATGCCCACTGTGTAGCCCAACATGGGGCTTGAACTCACAACTCTGAGATCAAGACCTGAGCTGAGATCAAGAGTTGAATGCTTAGCAAATTGAGCCACCCAGGTACCCTAGGACCTTGAAATATTTTTAATAAGAGCAAATAAATAAAATATACTTCACGACTGGGTAATAAATTTTGTAGTTCATTGCTATAAGAAGTAGTACACAATGAAAACACAAAGAACTTGAAAAGGTTGAGCTCTTAGATGGAAGAGCAAGGTTATCTGTGGTTATCTCAGTGGCCTGCAGGCCCACATGGGTGAATTTCAGGAGGGCCCTTAGAAGTCACAGGCAAAACCTCGGCTCTGCTATCTGCCAAAGACTCTGGGCCTCTTGTTAACACCAGAGTAGTAATGGTGCCTTCTCTTCCACCTTCCAAATCTCACGCAAGTGTCTTCCAATGGAGGACCTTAAACCAAAGCATGGGTCTAGGAAATTTACAGGCTTCTAGGCCCTGCTTCCAAGGAGACACAGATCCATTCAGACTAGGCCAGATGGATCCAACATGACCCAGGATTTGAATCTTCTGTTCTTATGCAAGAACCAGGCATTCCTGGAACCATCAATGGGTTTAACAATCTTTACTTTATGGTATTTTCATCCTCTAAGTAAGACAATCACATAAATGCATAAGAGTCCTCTTTTTCCTAAGATTAATTGATTCCTTTAAAAAGTTAATTCTTAGGACGCCTGGGTGGCTCAGGGGGTTAAGTGTCTGCCTTTGGCTCAGGTCATGATCCCAGGATCCTGGGATCGAGCCCCGCATCAGACTCCTTGCTGGGCAGGGAGCCTGCTTCTCCCTCTCCCACTCCCTCTGCTTGTACTCTCTCTTTCTCTCTCTCTAAAATAAATAAATAAAATCTTAAAAAAAAAAAAAGTTAATTCTTGCCAAGGGCTTTGGCATATGTGAACACTTCTCAATTGGTGTTCTCCCACTAAGAATGGGGGCAGTGGGGATAGGTTTTGGAAATAAGGAAAGAACTAGTTTACTTACATAAGGCAAACTGAAATTTTACCAGACTCAGACCAACTTCATCTTAGTAAAATTTATATTACAATATAGACCAACAATTTCCTCTCCCGCAACTCTGAAGCCTTCCTGTCCTGTGACTCAGTTTCCTACTCTAAGGGGCTGTTGCCACAATAGTCAGGGGAAGGAAATGCCTGCTCACCTTTGCTGTTTGGAACAACCACTCCACATCAAAGAGGTGACTCATTCTGTCCACTTGCCAACCCTGAGCTTGCTTCCTACCTCCCCCCACCCTCGCTAGCTGTGCTGTTCTTGGCTGGAGAGACCTTCCACCAGCAAGTCCAGGTTTGTGGAGTCTGGCACACTCACCTCCCTCAATGACGAGGCTTCCTGAGGTGGGTTTTTCAGCAGGTTGGGACATGAAGGTGACCACCAATTTGCCTGACCTATGGTTCAAGGTGTATGATTCAAAGCCAAGAAGCTGGGCTTTCACCTCTGCCTTCTCAAACAGCACAAAGGGAAATGGAATCATTTTATTTCCCTACTCCTGTTAACAGTAAGCCAGTAACCTGAAAACATATAGGTACCTATTTTCATTGGTTTTAGAGAAACATGTTGCTGCCGGAAATTCCAGAAGCCATTGGGTTCATTTTGATGAGTTCAACACTGTTTATTATAGTGTGGGGCAGATGGGGAGTGCTCAGAAAATATTTATTCCTGGTGGATGTGCCTCTACCTGGATAGAAGCCATATTGGGGTAAATAACCTTGCCTTGGAGATGGTTAGAGAAGAAGAAACTACATTTCCTTTAATAAAATGCACCACCAGATTCAATATTGAGGACAGCGTGGATATGGAAAAATAAAGGGTTTTATAATTAATAGAGATGGATTTGAGATTAGGAATTCTGGACAAATCCCTGAAGTTTTCTTTTTCCTTTAGAGAGAGAAAGAGAGTGTGCATGTGTGTGCATAGGGAGGAAGGGGCAGAGTGAGAGGGGGAGAGAGAATCTTAAGCAGGCTCCATGCCCAGTGTGGAGCCCAACACAGGGCTCGATCTCACGGCCCTGAGATTATGACCTGAGCGGAAATCAAGAGTTGGATGCTTAACCAACTGAGCCACCCAGGTGCCCCAATTCCTTTAAGTTTTTATCAAATACATATCACATGGTGCTAAAGGAGTTTGAAGTCAGATTGGCCTATGGTAAAATCTCAGCAGACCACTTACTACTGGTGATGGACTTCTCTAATCTTCAATTTCCTCATGTAATAAATAGAGTAATAATAAAATTTTCCTCTTAAGCATTTTGCAAGGATTAAATAAGACAATGCAAGCAATATTCTAAACACAGAGCCTGGGACACATTAGCATTCAATATATTCTTCTTATTCTCTGAAACTGCCTCCTCACTTGGAAAAGGGGAAGAACGAAACAAGCCATACTCCGTTGCAAAGGGATGTCACAGATCAGATGAAGTAATATGGAGAAAGTGCTTCCCAAGTATGATTTATTCATGTTATCTAACTCCCTCTTGACAATGAGCCCATTCCTTTTTTCCCAGCATCTGAATATAGGTTTGCTGTTGTTATCTTTGGGCATAGTCCTTGGCAATTTGCACACAGATTTGACAGACCAGCACTCAGAATGCTTACAACACACGATCACTTCCATTAATGAGTATGGCAATCTGCACGTGTTCAAGGACCCTTATCCTCACATATTTTGCTATCGAATGTTCACATTACCAGCTTTCTCTCATGCTAGGATATTTAGGGGAACTGAGATTTACGTGGTGGGGCTCAATCATTGTTGGGATGGTCCTGGGACTGACACTTATTAAAACCAGACCCTTCCAGGACTGGATTGTCAGTAGAATGACCTGCCTGCATGAGAGCAGAGCTCCTCCTGCCCCACCCCTTTTTTCAGGCAGCCAGTTAGCCTTTTCTGGCCTGCCCTTCTAAAGAAAATGCTCTGGGGGATTTGGAGGAGAGCTGGTGTGAATGGGTTTATGTATTACCCAGATTGCCTCCTCATTACTCATAGTCAGTTGGAAAATTTCCAACCTTTCCTACTTGATCCTCGCTACAAAAGGGATTTGAGCTGACATCTACTATCAAAGCCCATCTGGAAAGAGAATATATGAGTATTAGATTTCATTCAACAAACACGAAGGGGAACCGTTAGTAACAAGGGTGTGGTGTGAAGTAGAAGAAAGTCTTAGCTTCAGAAAAAGACTGATTTAAATTCAAATCTGAGCTCAGCCACCACTGTCTGCCTGTCTGTATGCCCCTAACCATGTTAATCAGAGCATCACTTACTGATCTATAGAGTAAAATGTAATTATCTCTTTTTTAAATTTTTTATTTGAATTCAATTTAATGAACATAGATAGAATTTAGTGATTCATCAGTTGCATATAACACCCAGTGCTCATTACATCACGTGCCCTCCTTAATGTCCATCACCTAGTTACCCCATCCCCCACCTCCCCTCTCCAGCAACTCTCAGTTTGTTTCCTATGATTAAGAGTCTCTTATGGTTTGTCTCCCTCTCTGGTTTTCTCTTATTTTATTTTTCCTTCCCTTCCCCTAAGTTCATCAGTTTTGTTTCTTTAATTCCACATATGGTATTTGTCTTTCTCTGACTGCTTTATTTCACTTAGCATAATACCCTCCAGTTCCATCCACGTTGCTGCAAATGGCAAGATTTCATTCTTTTTGATGGCTGAGTAATATTCCATTGTATATATATACCACCTCTTCTTTATCCATTCATCTCTGGATGGACATCTGGAGATGCTTGGCTTTTGTGGACATTGTTTGGCTATTGTGGACATTGCTGCTGTAAACATTGGGGTGCATGTGCCCCTTTGAATCACTATGTTTGTATCCTTTGGGTAAATACCTAGTAGTGCAATTGCTGGGTCATAAGGTAGTTCTATTTTTAACTTTTTGAGGAACGTGCATATCAGTTTCCAGAGTGGCTGCACCAACAGTGTAAGACCAATAGTATAAGTGGTCAAACATAATATCTCTTTACAATATTGTGAGGAATAATAAAGACTTCTGTACATAAGACTCCCTAGTAGTAGTAAGTTCAATAAACAGCGCTATTATTAGTATTGTTTTCTTAATAGTCTGACTTTTCAATAAAAGGAAATGTTCAGGGACATTGATCAGTTCTCCTTTAGATGTCCCTATCATATAAGGTTGTTGTATTAAATAGGAAAATGGGTTGGAACGTGCCTTGTAAAGCCACATAAATAAAGTTACTATGATTATTTAGAGAAAAGTCACTTGAGATCCAAGAAACACTGAAGGCTATACCAAATAGAGTGACCTCTCTTTTTTAAAATACAGGACGAGAAGACAAGAAAAGAGTTGAGATTCATGACTGAGATTCATCTTTTACATACTTCTTAGATTGGTCCACTTCTAATATGTGTAACATTTCTGTAAGGAATTTTGTCCGGTGGTGTTTATGTGTACCTCTGTGTGTGTGTGTGTGTGTGTGTGTGTGTGTGCACATGCACGTGAAAGATTTTTATCTGGCTGAACAATTTTCTTTTTATTGATCCTTTAAAAAGGATTAGGACGCAGGAGGGAAGAAGAATAAAAGTAGATTTTACTCTTAATATCTTACTAAAAATTTTTGAGGGAAATTGACCATAACAACAGGGGGAAAATTAAGCTAAAAATATCTTAACATAATTAGCCAGATGTATTTACACATTACACCCAAGATCTACAAGTCTCAGAAAATTGCTCACATTAATACCAAGTAATTCAGTCTATTCTTTATCTCAGAGTAATGATTAACCTTGGTAAAAATTTGATTTATTTACTAATCTGGAAAAACCCACACTTATTTGGAGGGCATTTATTCTCAGTAAGCTCTCTTAATTAAAATTCCAGCACTGGAATTGGCTAGGGTAACATAGGTGATATGACAAGAAGGTGAATAGATTACCTGGATAATTTGGTCAGTGAAGATAGCTGATGTAGGTATGTAACGCAGTCCTCCAACTTTTGTGGTAAGTTTTATTTTCCTGCCTTGTCTGGGTAATTACATCAAATTTCCACATTACTTGGCTGTGTAGACATGAAGATTTTTAGCAAATACGTAGAGGGTTGAGAAAGCCTGACTTGCATAATTGGTATTCTGTGTTTAAAACATCTTTCTATGAATGCTTAACTGGATAATCTGCTTGAACTTGCCTTTTGGAATTTCTTAATGTGGGTCAATATTTGCCATCCATGACTATGGCACTTGATGAGCCTATGTAGAAATATATATCCTCCTTAGAGTTCTTCCTCTCTCCCTCCTCCTCTTCCTTTCTTATTTATTCCCTTCCTTTTTTTCTTTTTCTTTTTCTTCTTCCAATTCTTTTTCATAAAATCACATAATGCTGGAATTTGGTGGAACCACAGCAACTGTAATTACTCTATATTTCTCAAAAATCATTAATTCCCATACCACATTCATGCATTTTTCATGTCTAGTTATTTAATATTTTTAAAAATAGATTTAAAAGAACTCTTACTCACTTTTTCAGATACACTTTAAAAAATTTTTTAGTTAAAAAAATTTTTTTAAAGATTTTATTTATTTATTTGAGAGAGAGAGAGAGAATGAGCAATGGGGAGGGGCAGAGGGAGAGAGAGAGAGAGAGAGAAAGAGAAGCAGGCTCCCCACTGAGCAGGAAGCCCAACACGGGGCTCGATCCCAGGACCTGGAGATTATGACCTAAGCCAAAGGCAGAGGCTTACCCAACTGAGCTACCCAGATACACTTTTAAAGCCTATATTCAAAAATAATAGATTTAGTATGCTGATTATTTTTTCCTGATAAAAAGTAAAAGAAGTGTATAACAAATAGAGACATTTTGTACATGTACCACCTAAAATCATATCATTTAGCTTTGGGAAACACTGTTCTAGTCTGGCTTTCAAATGAGAGAATTAAAGTGATGTTTTCTAGAGGCACAGAGTCAATTAGGAGCAGAACTAAGAGTTGAAACCGTGCTTTTGGACTCTTTAATACAGACCTTTCCTACTACATTACACTGACTTACAGTGTTAGTTACTTTAAAGCAGGGCTGTTAGGATCACTGACTAACATGGTATAGAAAAGCCATCAGCAAGAAAACCATGGAGACAGCCCATCTTCTTATTTATTTATCTTTTAATAATTCTTAGATCACGAACGGACCACAGATGCTTTAAGACAGTAGTCCTTGGGGGGGCCCCTGGGTGGCTCAGTCTTTGGAGCATCTGCCTTTGGCTCAGGTCATGATCCCAGGGTCCTGGGATCGAGCCCCACATCGGGCTCCCTGCTCAGTGCAGAGCCTGCTTCTCCCTCTCCCACTCCCCCTGCTTGTGTTCCCTCTCTCGCTGTGTCTCTCTCTGTCAAATAAATAAATAAAATCTTAAAAAAAAACCTATTAGGAAATTAAAAACATAAATTTAGCTTATGTTTTTGCTGCAGCGTATAATAAAGTCTTTAACAGTAGACTTTAATGAATAAAGTTATATGATTAGAATAAAACTCAGAAAGGGAAACAAAAAGAGAAGTTCAGTAAATAAAAGGAAGATTCAACATTTCTAATTGTGAAATAAGAACTATTTATGATTCCTATTTTTTAAAATGGGTGATGATAGAGGACTGAGTCCCTTTGGTATTTGGTATTCCACAGGATGCATTTTAAAATTATGTAACCATTTTATTTTAAAAGATTACTATTTCAAATAAGCTGGAGATAACGTAATTTGTATTATTTACATTTTGGAGAAACTTTAGATGTCACCTTAAAGTTTTGCAAAGGGTTGTAGAGATTTTCCAATTCCTTTATGAGGACACAAACAGGAAGTCTGAAGACCGTTGCTTTCAGAGCTTGAATGAGTTTCCTGGCTGCAGAATGCTTCCTGCAGTATCTTCTGCCTCAGTTCCTGGATTCCCAGGAAGGAAAACAGTACCCGAAGTTTACCAAAGGAGTACACTTGCTCCTGCTTATCGCCAGGACTCCTGGGACCGATGCCCAGGACCCAGGTTAGTGCGGGTGCTCTCAACTTTTGTGCCCGTCAGACTAATATCTGCAGGAAACTCCAAAAGCTGACAGGAGAAGTTCCACTGGTTATAAAGAAATCTTCTCCAGGGGCGCCTGGGTGGCTCAGTCGTTAAGCATCTGCTTTCGGCTCAGGTCATGATCCCAGAGTCCTGGGATTGAGCCCCATATCCGGCTCCCTGCTCCGAGGGAAGCCTGCTTCTCCCTCTCCCACTCCCCCTGCTTGTGTTCCCTCCCTCGTTGTGTCTCTCTCTGCCAAATAAATAAATAAAATCTTTAAAAAAAAAAAAAGAAATCTTCTCCAGCCCTCCATACCACTATATTTACCAGATAAAATCAAATGGCTCTTTTTCACATTCTTTGAAAAGTCCGAGATAGATAACAAGATTAGAAAGCATTTGAATAAAAAAAACAGCAGCATGCATGAAAATGTGTGCATATACGTAAAACAAATGTGCACTTTTTAAAGTGTTATGTAACCGTGCTATTGTTCAGTGATTAAAATTTTGAAGTTGAATCCAGGATTGGACAACTGAAGTTGTCTTTAAAACGGGTTATGGCAGACCCTAACTCCTCACTCTAGTAATGTATGTAGCTAGTTCTTCTACCCCAGGAAAATACAAATTATTTATTCTTTATTCCAGCAACATCGTGTTTCATGTTTTTCATGTTACCAACAGCTTATACTTAGAGGATATACGTGAAGTTTCCTTTTCCAACCTTTATGCTTTTTTTGTAAGAAATAAAAGAAAAAGAGAAGAAAAGCAAAAATTTCCCCATATATTTAAAATGACTGAACTTTTAAATAATTACAAAAGTATAGAAATCACTAAAAGTGATCTTGATCAAATTAATAATTTTCAATCGAGACTTCATAAAAACTTTTCAACATACTTTTAGCATAGAGGCAGCTTTTGGCTTTAACTTCAGAGCCTTATGATATGTGGATTTTATTCTGTTCTATTAACTCTTGATTATATTTGAAAGTGGTTGACCTCTCTTTCCCCAATAACATTTGTCTTCCTTTTGGCAGAAACAAAACAAAAAATAATGAAATCTAGTACATTTACACAGAGGCTTTATACAGAGCTGGGAATCTGGAAATAAAACCACTATCAATGTTAACAAATACACTGCTCTGTAATGTCCTCTTATCCTCAATAATCACAATTTTGAGGGCGCCTGGGTGGCTCAGTCTGTTAAGCATCTGCCTTTGGCTCAGGTCATGATCCCAGGGTCCTGGGATGGAGCCCCACATCGGGCTCCCTGCTCAGCGGGAAGCCTGCTTCTCCCACTCTCTCTGCAGTTCCCCCTGCTTGTGCTCTCTTTCACTCTCTCTGTCAAATAAATAAATAAAATCTTAAAAAAAATTAATCACAGTTTTGCCATATGCCACTCCTATTCCACTCCAGAATGCTGCAAAGGAGCCATGGAAACCATTATCATTACAGAAAAATACTTCCACTTAAGAAAATCTGCTTCTGTGCTAGACTTAGAAGGGATTTACTATAAACACCACGTTGCTCGGAAAATCAGAAACCTGAAAATCTTCCAAGCAATTAGGAGAAGATATTATTCTTAAGTATGAATTGCTTTTTCAAACTGAAATAAGTCTTCAAATAATGTTGATAAAGAAAATTGCCAGACAATTTTCAGTTGTCTCACTTAAATTAACTACCCAGATGATTTTTTTAAAAAATTCAATCCAACATTTGAACTGGCATCACAAAGATAAAATACCACAAGATTCGTTCTGACCCATTTTGGAAAAAAAAAAAAAAAGCCCGGGGTTCATCCAAAGAATATAATAGGATGACTTGACAGAGAAGATGGATAAGTAGGATGACATATTTTGGACTTAATCTTAGGGTGGGTGCAGCATGATATTCAGGTCATTTCCTTAAGAGAAAGGAAATGATGAGTTACACCTTGCCTTTTTGATAAAAATCATGCAGCACTTCATGCTTCATTCAGTGTTTAGTAAATTTAGCTATGATATTTACAATAACTGTGTTCCAAGTTGATTAAGGTTTAATCACAACTGACTAAGCAAATGGGCATGAAACAGAGAATAAGTCATAATTATTATTCTCATGCATATCCTTACAATATTCAAGGATTTAGAGACTCAAATTTATACCCTCTACAGCTAATTTGACTTTACCTTTTCTGGAAGGTTAACTTGAGGCATATAGAGAAACTGAAAGTGCAGAAAATATTTCACAGCATTTCCGGTGTCATCTAGCACTCTGGTTAAGTTTTTCACAATGGTTAAGAAAGCCGTATTCCCCACTATGTCGGAGAGCAGCTTTCCCCCCCTCACACACATGTCCACGGCCTCAGTCCACTCAAGAATTTTGCTCTGAAGTTTTGGTCTGAGGTAAAAGCCCTAGATCATCCCAGGTGATTGGGGAAGAAAAGGAAGAAAGCTGTACCTGACCTGTCCCTTTTTCTCCACATCTGGCTGGAACAGAAGTGCCTGGCCCCCCTGCACGGCCAGGCAGAATCGTCTCACTTTCTGCGGGTTTAGGCAAGCCCGGTCTTCGGCTCATGGTTTGGCAGGCTGTGGGACAGGAGAATGTAACACATTAAGCTCTCATCCTTTGCAGTGGAATACTGTCTTTGAACACAAATAAGAATTAGTTGACAGTCCGGGTGCCTGGGGGGCTCAGCCGGTTAAGCGTCTGCCTTCGCCTCAGGTCATGATCCCAGGGTCCCCTACCCCCCGCCACCGCATTGGGCTCTCTGCTCAGTGGGGAGTCTGCTTTTCCCTCTCCCTCTGCCCCTCCCCCGTGCTCTCTCTCTCTCAAATAAATAAAATCTTTAAAACTAAAAAGACTTGGTTGATAGTCATTCAAACATTTTTAAGATGTAAACCAAGTATCTATTTCAATATTCTGTTTAAATTTCATTAATAACAATTTACAGTCTCTAGCCCACTGTGTGCGAAGAAAAGAACACAATACGTCCTCTTTATATTTTGACATTTCATGTTAGATTTCCAAGATCTTTGAGTAAAATGTTTTGTAGTTTCAAATATAATAAAATAAATGCCACTTAGCTCCACAAGGTAGGAGTAAATGAAAAGTGACCCTGAGATACATCCTGGGTATACAATGAAATGTATGAGAACATTTACACGTAAAGCTTGTAACCCATAGCATACAGATACGAGCGTTTTCTGTCAAGTCACTTGTTTAGTCCAAACTCCCAATAGAAATGGATTCACAAATAACAGCAAAAGGAGAAAGGAAAAAATATCACCTTTTATAAAACGATAACAATCACAACAATTCATAACAATCACAACAACTTTTATTGGTTTGGCCACAAGTTGTTTAAGTTACAAAGCCAAGATTCAACTAGTAACAAAGGAGGAAACCCATTCCTTTAGAAACTGAAGTCAGAGGTTGACGAAAAGTTGTTGTTGTTTTTTAATTAACATATAATGTATTATTTGTTTCAGAGGTACAGGTCTGTGATTCATCAGTCTTATGCAATTCACAGCACTCACCATAGCACATACCCTCCCCAATGTCCATCACCCAGCCACCCCATCCCTCCCACCCCCCTCCCCTCCAGCAACCCTCAGTTTGTTTCCTGAGATTAAGAGTCTCTTATGATTTATCTCCCTCTCTGGTTTCATCTTGTTTCATTTTTCCCTCCCTTCCCCTATGATCCTCTGCCTTGTTTCTCAAATTCCACATATCAGTGAGATCATATGATAATTGTCTTTCTCTGATTGACTTATTTCACTTAGCATAATACCCTCTAGTTCCATCCACGTCATTGCAAATGGCAAGATTTCGTGTTTTTTTGATGGCTGCATAATATTCCATTGTGTGTGTGTGTGTGTGTGTGTGTGTGTATCACATCTTCTTTATCCATTCATCTGTTGGTGGACATCTAGGCTCTTTCCATAGTTCAGTTATTGTGGACATTGCTGCTATAAACATTGGGGTGCACGTGCCCTTCGGATTACTACATTTGTATCTTTGGGGTAAATACCTAGTAGTGCAATTGCTGGGTCATAGGGTAGTTCTATTTTCAACTTTTTGAGGAACTTCCAAACTGTTTTCCAGAGTGGCTGCACCAGCCTGCATTCCCACCAACAGTGTAAGAGGGTTCCCCTTTCTCCACATTCTCACCAACATCTGTCGTTTCCTGACTTGTTAATTTTAGCCATTCTGACTGGTGTGAGGTGGTATCTCATTGAGGATTGGATTTGTATTTCCCTGATGCCGAGTGATGTTGAACCCTTTTTCATGTGTCTGTTGGCCATTTGGATATCTTCTTCGGAGAAACGTCTGTTCATGTCTTCTGCCCATTTCATGATTGGATTATTTGTTCCTTGGGTGTTCAGTTTGATAAGTTCTTCATAGATTTTGGATACTAGCCCTTTATCTGATACGTCATTTGCAGATATCTTCTCCCATTCTATCGGTTGTCTTTTGGTTTTGTTGACTGTTTCCTTTGCTGTGCAAAAGCTTTTGATCTTGAGGAAATCCTAATAGTTCATTTTTGCCCTTGCTTCCCTTGCCTCCCTTACTTTTGGCAATGTTTCTGGGAAGAAGTTGCTGAGGCTAAGGTCAAAGAGTTTGCTGCCTGTGTTCTCCTTTAGGATTTTGATGGATTCCTGTCTCACATTTAGGTCTTTCATCCATTTTGAGTCTATTTTTGTGTGTCGTGTAAAGAAATGGTACAATTTCATTCTTCTGCATGGGGCTGTCCAATTTTCCCAACACCATTTGTTGAAGAGACTGTCTTTTTTCCATTGGACATTCTTTCCTGCTTTGTTGAAGATGAGTTGACCATAGAGTTGAGGGTCCATTTCTGGGCTGTTTATTCTATTCCATTGATCTATGTGTCTGTTTTTGTGCCAGTACCATACTGTCTTGATGATGACAGCTTTGTAATAGAGCTGGAAGTCCGGAATTGTGATGCCACCAGTTTGCTTTTCTTTTTCAACATTCCTCTGGCTATTCGGGGTCTTTTCTGGTTCCATACAAATTTTAGGATTATTTGTTCCATTTCTTTGAAAAAAGTGGATGGTATTTTGATAGGGATTGCATTAAATGTGTAGATTGCTCTAGATAGCATAGACATTTTCACAACATTTGTTCTTCCATTCCATGAGCATGGAACATTTTTCCATTTCTTTGTGTCTTCCTCCATTTCTGTCATGAGTATTCTATAGTTTCCTGAGTAGATTCTTTGCCTCTTTGGTTAGATTTATTCCTAGGTATCTTATGGTTTTGTGTGCAATTGTAAATGGGATCGACTCCTTAATTTCTCTTTCTTCTGTCTTGTCATTGGTGTATAGAAATGCAACTGATTTCTGTGCATTGATTTTATATCCTGCCACTTTACTGAATTCCTGTATGAGTTCTAGCAGTTTCAGGGTGGAGTCTTTTGGGTTTTCCATATAAAGTATATCATCTGCAAAAAGTGAGAGTTTGACTTCTTCTTTGCTGATTCGGATGCCTTTTATTTCTTTTTGTTGTCTGATTGCTGAGGCTAGGACTTCTAGTACTATGTTGAACAGCAGTGGTGATGGTGGACATCCCTGCCGTGTTCCTGACCTTAGGGGAAAAGCTCTGTTTTTCCCCATTGAGTACGATATTCGCTGTGGGTTTTTCATAGATGGCTTTTATGATATTGAGGTATGTACCCTCTATCCCTACACTGTGAAGTTTTAATCAAGAAAGGATGCTGTACTTTGTCAAATGCTTTTTCTGCATCTATTGAGAGGATCATAAGGTTCTTGTTCTTTCCTTTATTAATGTATTGTATCACACTGATTGATTTGCGGATGTTGAACCAACTTTGCAGCCCAGGAATAAATCCCACTTGGTCGTAGTGAATAATCCTTTTAATGTACTGTTGGATCCTATTGGCTAGTATTTTGGTGAGAATTTTTGCATCCATGTTCATCAGGGATATTGGTCTGTAGTTCTCTTTTTTGATGGGGTTTTTGTCTGGTTTTGGGATCAAGGTAACACTGGCCTCATAAAATGAGTTTGGAAGTTTTCCCTCCATTTCTATTTTTTGGAACAGTTTCAGAAGAATAGGTATTAATTCTTCTTTAAATATTTGGTAGAATTCCCCTGGGAAGCCAACTGGTCCTGGGCTCTTGTTTGTTGGGAGATTTTTGATTACTACTTCAATTTCCTTGCTGGTTATGGGTCTGTTCAGGTTTTCTATTTCTTCCTGGTTCAGTTTTGGTTGTTTATACATCTCTAGGAATGCATCCATTACTTCTAGATTGTCTAATATGCTGGCATATAGTTGCTCATAATATGTTCTTAAAATTGTTTGTATTTCTTTGGTGTTAGTTGTGATCTCTCCTCTTTCATTCATGATTTTATTTATTTGGGTCCTTTCTCTTTTCTTTTTGGTAAGTCTGGCCAGGGCTTTATCAATCTTATTAATTCTTTCAAAGAACCAGCCCCTAGTTTTTTATCTGTTCTACTGTTCTTTTGGGTTCTATTTCATTGATTTCTGCTCTGATCTTTATTATTTCTCTTCTCCTGCTGGGTTTCGGCTTTATTTGTTGTTCTTTCTCCAGCTCCTTTAGGTGTAGGGTTAGGTTGTGCATTTGAGAACTTTCTTGTTTTTTGAGAAAGGCTTGTATTGCTATATACTTTCCTCTTAGGACTGCCTTTGCTGCATCCCAAAGATTTTGAACAGTTGTGTTTTCATTTTCATTTCTTTCCATGAATTTTTAAATTTTTCTTTAATTTCCTGGTTGATCCATTCATTCTTTAGTAGGATGCTCTTTAGCCTCCATGTATTTGAGTTCTTTCCAACTTTCCTCTTGTGACTCTGTTCTAGTTTCAAAGCACTGTGGTCTGAAAATATGCAGAGAATGATCCCTATCTTTTGATACTGGTTGAGACCTGATTTGTGACCCAGGGTGTGATCTAGTTTGAAGAACGTTCCACGTGCACTAGAGAAGAATGTGTATTCTGTTGCTTTGGGATGGAATGTTCTGAATATATCTGTGAAATCCAACTGGTCCAGTGTGTCATTTAAAGCCTTTATTTCCTTGTTGATCTTTTGCTTAGATGATCTGTCCATTTCAGTGAGGGGGGTGTTAAAGTCCCCTACTATTATTGTATTATTGTCAATGTGTTTCTTTGATTTTGTTTTTAATTGGCTTATATAATTGGCTGCTCCCATGTTAGGGGCATAAATATTTACAGTTATTAGATCTTCTCGTTGGATAGACACTTTAAGTATGATGTAGTGTCCTTCCTCATCTCTTATTATAGTCTTTGGTTTAAAATCTAATTTGTCTGATATAAGGATTGCCACCCCACCTTTCTTTTGATGTCCATTAACATGGTAAATGGTTTTCCACCCCCTCACTTTAAATCTGGAGGTGTCTTTGGGTCTAAAATGAGTCTCTTGCAGACAGCATATCGATGGGTCTTGTTTTTTTCATCCAATCTGATACCCTGTGTCTTTTGATTGGGGCATTTAGCCCATTTACATTCAGGGTAACTATTGAAAGATAGGAATTTAGTGCCATTGTATTGCCTGTAAGGTGACTGTTACTGTATATTGTCTGTGTTCCTTTCTGGTCTATGTTACTTTTAGGCTCTCTCTTTGTTTAGAGGACCCCTTTTAATAATTTTTAAAGGGCTGGCTTGGTGATTGCAAATTCTTTTAGTTTTTGTTTGTCCTGGAAGCTTTTTATCTCTCCTTCTATTTTCAATGACAGCCTAGCTGGGTATAGTATTCTTGGCTGCATATTTTTCTCATTTAGTGCCCTGAATATATCATGCCAGTCCTTTCTGGCCTGCCAGGCCTGTGTGGATAGGTCTGCTGCCAATCTAATGTTTCTATTGTTGTAGATTACAGACCTCTTCTCCCGAGCTGCTTTCAGGATTTTCTCTTTGTCTCTGAGACTTGTGAGTTTTACTATTAGATGTTGGGGAGTTGACTTATTTCTACTGATTTTGAGGGGGGTTCTCTGTGCCTCCTGGATTTTGATGTCTGTTTCCTTCCCCAAATTAGGGAAGTTCTCCGCTGTAATTTGCTCCAATATACCTTCTGCCCCTCTCTCTCTTCTTCTTCTGGGATCCTAATTATTCTCGTATTGTTTCATCTTATGGTCTCACTTATCTCTCGAATTCTCCCCTTGTGATCCAGTTGTTGTTTATCTCTTTTTTTCTCAGCTTCTCCATCATTTGGTCTTCTATATCACTAATTCTCTTTTCTGCCTCATTTATCCCACCAGTTAGAGCCTTCATTTTTGATTGCACCTCATTAATAGCTTTTTTGATTTCAACTTGGTTAGATTTTATTTCTCCAGAAAGGGATTCTCTAGTATATTCTATGCTTTTTTCAAGCCCAGCTAATATCTTCATAATCATCATTTTGAACTCTAGTTCCAACATCTTACTAATGTCCATATTGATTAGGTCCCTGGAAATCAGTACTGCCTCTTGTTCTTTTTTTTGAGGTGAGTTTTTCTGTTTTGTCATTTTGTCCAGAGAAGACTAGATGAATGAGAGAACAAAATGCTAAAAGGGTAACAATGACCCCAGAAAAATATACACTAAACAAATCAGAAGAGACCAGAAACCGGGGGGAAAAGAAAAAAAATATGATCAGGCTGGTGAATAGAACAGAGCCACACACTAGATTTTGGGTGTATTTTGGTCTGTTAGAAGAAACTGCCTCCCAAAATTTTAAAGAAAGAAAAACTTATATATATACAAAAATAAGGGTAAATGCAATGAAGGGATGGAATATGACTGCAAAAATGAAAATTAAAAAAGATTTTAAAAAAGGAATTGAAAAGATGTTGGTTGAAAAAGGAAAGAAGAAAGATTTTTAAAAAATAAATAGAAAAAGAAAAAATAAAGGAAATTTAAAAAATTAACTTTGAAAGACTAAAGAATCATGGGGAAAAAGCCATGGATTCTATGTGCAGTATTCCCCTAGCGCTGGAGTTCTGCTGTTCTCATTGATCGGTAAACTTGGTCTTGGCCGGCTGTTCTCGCTGATCTTCTGGGGGAGGGGCCTGTTGCCGTGGTTCCCAAATGTCTTTGCCAGAGGCGGAATTGCCCCGCCCTTGCCAGTCTGGGCTAAGTAATCTGCTGGGGTTTGCGCTTGGGAGCTTTTGTTCCCTGCAAGCTTTCCGTACAGCTTTGGAGGACGAGAGTGAAAATGGCGGCCTCCCAATCTCCGTCCCGGAGGAGCCGAGAACTCGGGGCCCCACTCCTCAGTGAGCCCCCAGAGAAAAGCCGTCAGTCACTCCCGTCTCCCTGGTCTCCGGCTGCACTCCGTGCTCACCCGGCCTGTGACCGAGCGTTTCTATCTCTGGCACCTGACCCCGTGTGGAGTCTCCAAACCCAGCAGATCCATGCGGTGCGCTCCCACACTGCTCCTCCCGGGGGAGGAAGGAAAGTCTCCCTGGATCTGCCGCTTGTCGGGTCCCTGCTGGAGGAGCAGTGGCCTGACTGTGCCGCGGATCACGGTTTATGACAACCCCGAGCTGAGAGCCTGCGCCTCGGCTCCGTCTCTGCAGCCGGCTTCCCCTTTCCGATACCTGGGAGCTCTGCCGCACTCAGGCACCCCCGGTCTTTCTGTGATCCCGAGGGTCCTGAGACCACACTGTCCCCCGAGGGTTCCACCCCCCACTTAGCCACTGGAGTGACGTCCCTCAGTGGAGCCGACTTCTAAAAGTTTCGATTTTGTGCTCTGCGGCTCTATCACTTGCCAGAAGTGGCCAACGGAGGCTCCCTCCCCAGCCATCTATCCTCCCAAATATTGCCTCGGATTCACTACCTTCCAGAAAGTGGTCGCTTTTCTGTTCAGAGAGTTGCTGCTATTCTTTTCTTCGATCTCTGGTTGAGTTTGTAGGTGTTCAGAATGGTTTGATCCCTATCCAGCTGAATTCCTGAGACCAGATGAAATCCAGGTCTCCTACTCCTCTGCCATCTTGCTCCTCCTCCTTTTTTTTTTTTTTAATATAAATATAAAGCCCACATCCCCCTTTTCCTCCATTGCATTTTTGGAGAGTACTATAATTGTCACATTAGTTTCTCATATATTGGAAATTTAAACGATAATAAGTATCCCATGATATTTTGCAAATGTCCATGTAAGGATTTTCCAAAAGGGTGATTGCTTCCCAAGTTCAGTTAATTTTATGTTCAACATTCTGTTTAGAAACACTTTTTAGTGTAGAAAGAATTGTCCATTTGCCTGGAATGTTGTGCGTGGTCACCCTCTTTGGAAATGGTTCATTCTTCCTGCCTTTTGTTCTGTCTTCCCACCCAGTGATCGTGTGAGAAATATTTAGACAAGTCTAATACTTTCAATCAACATACAAAGCACTATACTAAAAGCAGTGCAGCAAAATAAAAAGAAGTCATTTCTAAAAGATTTGTTATTTGTCAGTTAGAGGAAGTGTGTTGGATTTGAAACCTCATGATGACTAAGCTTTTTACCTAGTAATTTTAATAACTGGTGTGTTTATTGTTATATTGTGTAATTTTTATTTTATTTTTATGGACTTTTTTTTTTTTTTTTTTGTGAAGTATAGGAAGAGTAAAGACCTGGTGTTCATACTGCCTTCTTGGTCTAAATCTGAAGTCGTATCTTCCTATAACTTTGAATTTGCACATTCATTCCTCTTATAATTAAGTTATAAGTGGTGTCACGAGGTAAGCCACATCATGTAGTTCCATTACTCTCATCCCTTATGGCCATCAAGACCCTATGCATGGGCGCCTGGGTGGCTCAGTTGTTAAGCATCTGCCTTTGGCTCGGGTCATGATCCTGGGGTCCTGGGATTGAGTCCCGTGTTGGGCTCCCTGCTCAGCGGGAAGCCTGCTTCTCCCTCTCCCGCTCCCCCTGCTTGTGTTCCTGCTCTCACTATCTCTCTCTCTGTCAAATAAATAAATAAAATCTTTAAAAAAAAAAAAAAAGACCCTATGCATATAAAATACCAGTGCTGGAGACAAGAAACATCAGGAATCATCTGGTGGCACTCCTTCCCTTCACAGATGAGCAAATGGAAGCTCAAGGAGCCAGCATGATTTGGGACAAGGGCATGAGTTTTGGTCTCAAATGGAGCCAAGCTTGAATTCTGTTTTAGCAACTGTGCAAACTTGGAGAAGTTACTTAAACTTTCTGAGCCTTGGTGTTCTCTTTGTGAAATGGGGATAATAATACTCAACTTCTAGAAATGGTATGGAGGAATAAATTAAAATTATGTATTTGAATGCCTGATTCACAGTAGACAACTTAGTATTTCTTAGTCCTCTTCCTTCTTAAGGTAGTCAAGTAAATTAGTGGCATAAACCTGCTTCTAGGTTTCAAACAAAACAGACTTTTATTTTGTGCTATTTCTAACACAACTTGCTAATGATTCCCCAAGGAAGCTTCAGTTCTAGAATTGAAATCCCTCACCCTACCCCATTTGCTACTTCTGCCAGTGGACAAGACACCTTTATCCAAGCCTGTATCCACGATGCTTTGTCCCGGCAGAGACAGAAGATGCAGAAATCATTTCCCAATTACCCAACTACCAATGGCCTAAACCAAGGGTGAGCATGATTAGATCATCGGTGACAGTTTATCAATCATTAAGTGATATATTCTGGAGTTAATAGCCAAACCTTCATTGTGGACCCTGTTATCCCAGAAGTCTTTAACTCATGCCCCCTTAAGGACATGTCCCCAGAAGATTCCCCTCACCCCACTTTTCTGATTTCAGCTAACCCCCATTTCCCTTCTCCACCAACTAAATTGGAGGCTACTTTTTTTTTTAAAGATTTTATTTATTCATTTGAGACACAGAGATAGAGAGAGAGAGAGAGCATGAGCAGGGGGAGAGGCAGAGGGAGAGGGAGAAGCAAGCTTCCCACTCAGCAGGGAGCCCGATATGGGGCTTGATCCCAGGACCCTGGGATCATGACCTGAGCCGAAGGCAGACACTTAACTGACTGAGCCACCCAGGTGCCCCAATTGGAGGCTACTTTTACTTACTTTTTTAAAATCATAATTCATTTGTAGATAATCTATTCCTGTCCAGTATTCTAATAGTTCTGGTTTTTGGGTTTGTTTTTTTTTTTTTCTGGCTCTATTATTGGATTTATTTTAAGGATCATGGAGGCTACAAATACAAAATCTGCAGAGTAGGCCAGTGGACTGGAGATCAAGGAAAGAGTTGATGTCTAATAGTTCTTTTTACAGGCCTTTTGGAACTTAGTTTCCTTGGAATAAAAATCTCTCTATCTTTGAATGTTTTCTTGGTTCCCTTCCAGTGTCTCTGTGCATAGCAACACCTTTTATCTTGTTACTCTAGCCCAGAAGTCAGAAAACCATGGGCCTACAAGCTGAATCCAGCCCTTTGTTTATCTGTTTATGGCTGATGAGAATGGTGTTAATATTCTTAAACAGTTTAAATTCTTTATCAGGCAGGAGGAACTGCATTTGGAGCCCACAGATTTCAGGAGACATTAATTTGAATCTCATGAAATCCACTACTTCTCATTCAATGCAGTGGATATTATCCAAAGGTCACCTCTAATGCCTGTGCCAGGGGTTCAACCTATTCATATTCTACAACAAAATAAAATTCACAGTGGCTAAATTTAAGTCTAATTATCTAGTGGATAAAAAAGGAAATCCTACTTACTTTTAGTTATTGAATTTAATAAATACTCCCCCTCTTAAATAAAAGTTATACACAATAGGAAGAAAAAATATAAATGGAAAATAAGCAGTAAAGGTGCGCCTGGGTGGCTCAGTCATTTAAGCGACCGACTCTTGAATTTGGCTGTTGTCATGATCTCAGGGTCATCAGATCAAGCCCCGCATTAGACTCCATGCTGGGCGTAGAGCCTGTTTAGGATTCTCTCTCCTTTTGTCCCTCCCCTTTCCCCTCACCCCTCTCTCTCAAAAAAAAAAAAGAAAGAAAAAAAAGAAAAAGAAAAAAAGAAATGAGAAGAAACAGTAAGGAAAAGGAGAATGCAAATGTGATAACCATAAAAGTTAACATAATAGCCATGATTACCTTTAAAATTAGACCCTGATATCCTGGCAGCTAAGACAAAAAGAGAATTATTTAAAAGTTGCACTATATACCAAAATTCATTTGAGAGATACCAAAAAAGCTAACAATATAAAGTTTACAGGAAGAGAAAACATAAGAGAGTATCTTTGTGACTCAAAGATTTCTTACAAAGGACACAAAATATTAGCTATAAAAAATTAAATAGAGTTCATCAAAATTATAAATTGCTCAAGATACCACTAAGAAAATGAAAAGGCACACACTTGCAGAAATACATTACATATATCAAACAAAAGATTTATAATCATAATATATAAAGAACTCTACTACTTAATAATAAAAAGCCAAACAGTCTAAAATGTTTGAAGTGGGTAAAAAACTTGAACAAAAGGCTGTGATATACATGAGAAAGTGCTCACCATTCTTGGTCATCAGGGAATATGAATTAAAATCACAATGAGATACCACTACATACCCACTAGGATGGCTGAAATTTTAAAAACTGTTAACATGAAATGTTGGAGCGGATTAGAAGCTCTCCTATGTGTGTAAAATGATACAACCACTTCAGAGAACACTGAAGATACCTGCCCTTTGATCTTCCAAAAAGACTTTGAGAAGAATGTTCATATTAATTTTACTCAAATAACACAAAACTGGAATCGACCAAAATATTCATCAGTAGGAGAACTGATACATAAATTATAGTAGATTCATTCCCTGGAAAATCCCTCATAATAAAAAGAAGTGACAGTTAAACATGCAATAGCATGATAAATCTCAAAAACATTATGCCTAGCAAAGTAGAAGACACAAAAGAGCATATACTCTGTTTTTCTCTTTACATGAAGTTCTAGAACAAAAAAACTAATTTTCAGTTAGTTAAATCAAAATAATATAATACTTTATATTATAGGGGCGCCTGGGTGGCTTAGTTGTCAAGCGGCTGCCTTTGGCTCAGGTCATGATCCCAGGGTCCTGGGATCGAACCCCGCCTCGGGCTCCCTGCTCGGAGGGAAGCCTGCTTCTCCCTTTCCCACTCCCCCTGCTTGTGTTCCTGCTCTCACTGTCTCTCTCTGTCAAATAAATAAAAAATCTTAAAAAAAAATTTTGTATTATATTATAATATGTATATAAAAATAATATTTTTTCCCGGAGGAGTAGGAGATTAACTGGGAAGGAACATGTGGGAACTTTCTGAGGTGATGGGGGTATGGATTACATGGGTGTGTGCATTTGTCAAAATTCATCAAGCTGTACACTTAAGAGTCATGCGTTTCATGCTATGTAATTAGAAAAGAGACAAAGGTTTTCCTTAGTTACTTAATTGTTGAAACAATGTTCACAACTATAGTTTGAAAGCAAAGTATGGAGCCGATTTTATACGTCTAAGGCGCCACAGGGCTCCTACGCACCCCAACTAAGGCATCTTTTTGTTCTCACCACCTGGAGACATGTGATCTCAACTAATTTCTCCCTCTTTGACCACTGGTAGGCTTTTCTGGCTGTGGACCAGCAGCACCTTCATCCCCTGGGAACTTGTTAGAAATGTAAACTCTCAGCACCCCCAGGGAATCCTCGGGCTGGGGTCCAGGAATCTGGGCTTCACCAGCCCTGGGAGTGACTGTGATGCGCATTACAGTGTGAGAAGCTCCTCTGTCCTGTAATCGGAGGTGGTGAATGAGGAAAGAGATCTTTCCGGCAGCGGCACACCACCAGGAAGGTGCTGCAGCCTGGAGGGCTGAGGGCTGAGGGTCGCACAAGCCCTCGATTGGGAAGAACCATTTGGGAGCCGGAGCGAGCACGGGTATTCTGGGCACAGCGACTCCACTGCGAGGCTACCAGGGCCTCCGTCTCCGAGAAGCACCAGGACCAGCCGAGAAACAAATGCCATTTCCCCCACTTCCTCTTTCTCCTCTTTCCTGCCCCAGTGGCCCTGCTGACCTGCCCACCAGATTTAATTACAGCCTGAGAGAGAGAGGCTAGTGTTTGGGTTTGGTTCCCTAAGGAAACAAGGACTTATTTCAGCTGATGGGAGATGGGTGCTCAGAAGGGCAGAGGGATGAGGCGCCTGGGTGGCTCAGTCCGTTAAGCGTCTGTCTTCGGCTCAGGTCGTGATTCCAGGGTCCTGGGATTGAGCCCCACATCGGACTCCCTGCTCAGTGGGAAGCCTGCTTCTCCCTCTTCCCCCTGCCTCTGCCCAACCCCTGCTTGTGATCTCTCTCTCTCTCTGTCAGATAAATAAAATCTTTTAAAAAAGTCAATAGACAAATAAGCATATTTATCTAAAATAATTGACTACTTAATCAGCATAAAAGGAAAATGACCAAGTTTCCGCTTTAAAGAGGTTTAAATTGAATACAAATTTATTTATAAGTAAGCCTTTATTATTTGAATACTTTTCAGTATGCAATTCTGTGTGTTTATACACTGTTTCACATCATAAAAGATACTGGAGAGACACTTGGAAAGATATTTGACTCCCCATGTTTATTGTAGCTTTATTCACAATAGCCAACGGTTAAGTAACCCAAATGTCCATTGATGGATGAATGGATAAAGAAAAAAATGGCATATACATATTATAGAATATCATCCAGCCTTTTATTTATTTTTAAAGAGAATGTTACTTTTTTTTTAAGATTTTATTTATTTATTTGACAGAGAGAGACACAGCGAGAGAGGGAACACAAGCAGGGGGAGCGGGAGAGGGAGAAGCAGGCTTCCTGCCGAGCAGGGAGCCCGATGCGGGGCTTGATCCCAGGACCCTGGGATCATGACCTGAGGCTAAAGCAGATGCTTAACGATTGAGCTACCCAGGCGCCCCTCATCCAGCCTTTTAAAAGAAGAAGGAAATTTTGCCATATGCTACAACATAGACAAACTTGAAGACATTATACTAAATGAAATAAGCCAGTCACAAAAAGACAAATATTGTTTGATTTCACTAACCTGAGGTACTTAAAGTAGTCAAACTCATAGAAACAGAAGGTAGAATGGTGGTTATCAGGTGCTGAATGTTAGGGGAAATAGAGTGTTGTTCGATGGGTACAGAGTTTGGGGCGCCTGGGTGGCTTAGTCAGTTAAGTATCTGACTCTTGATTTTGGCTCAGGTCATGATCTCAGGGTTGTGAGATCGAGCCCAATGTCCAGCATTGTGCTGAGTGTAGGGCTTGCTTGAGATTCTTTCTCCCTCTCTCTCTGCCTCCCCCCACCCCGTTCTCACTCATGCGCTCTCTCTTTTCTCTCTCTCTCTCTCTCTCTCAAAAAAAAAAAAATGGGTACAGAGTTTGAACCTTGAGGTAGAAAATTCTAGAGATCTGTGGTGCAACAATATGAATATACTTAACACTATTGAACTGTACACTTTAAAAAGGTTAAGATGGTAAACTTTATGTTATGTGCTTTTCACCACAATTTTCAAAATGTGCCCATAAGAAATTCTATCTTTCTCTTCAATTTGGAGAAGGTTTCTGTCACAAAGAGAAGTAAAATGAAGCATGAAAAGTGAGTATTCATTTTTCCTAACATTTTAACGTACTCTTCTCCATGTTTACAATGACAGAACTTAACTAAATGAAGTTAAGTTTTAAATGGAAAATTAATTAGAACCCAGAAATGCAAGTAGTAAAAACTCCTTGATGTTCAGTTTGGTCTTCGCAATTGCTAAGAAAGAAAATGTTCATTTCCCACAGTCCAGTACAGGCTGGAAACCAACTTGGATGAGTGACCTATTATGATAAGAAGTTTCTGGTTACACCTCTTACAAAACGTCAATTTTCTTTCAACACAACAAGCATCGCTTTTGACAGTCCTGCTCCACAGGAAACAGAAGCCCTTACAAATTTGCTATCACTCAATCAGCCCCATTCTCTGCATTAGAGGTTAGAGGTCCAGAGGTTTTAAAGTTAATGTGAATCTTTTGATGATGTCCAGAGGGCGAACCCAGCCTTACCTGGAAAGAAAAGCTATGAGAGAATTTATTGCTTTGGAATATTCTGGGTAATTAGTTATTGTTCCCTATAGAAGCACAATGGAACAACTGGTACAGTGGGAAATGCCTTGGATTTGACATTAGAAGTCATTAGTTCCAGATCTTCTCACTCATTTTTTGAGCCTGAATGAGGCATATAAAATGTTCGAGTTTTCATTTCCTCACTCTATAAAGTAGGTCATAACAAGATCCAGCACCACCTTTAGATCCTGCACTTTGAAGACTTCACCTGAAGTTGTGTCCCTCCCCACACAGCTAAGAGTCAGAGGGAGCAAGGTAGTCTGGGCCTGTTCACACCTTATGCATCCCTCTTCTAGACTTCTAGACCATGGTCTCCTACACAGCTTTCCAGAGTCCTCTATCCCAAATGGGCCCAGCTCTACTCTAGGGCTATAGGAACATGCTCCCTGGTTTTCATGAAGGGGCAGTGTGATGTTATTGGACACTCTAGACCTAAGAAGTGACCAAGTGGGGTCTAACTGCACGGGGTGTGGACAGACCCTAGACATATGGGCTGGAGTGTCCACATCCAAGTTTTAAGTGCTTGTGCTATAGGACTGAGCGGGGAATAAGAAAAGAAAGGGGACAGAACATGAACTGGGAATTTCACACTTTTGGCATATCTGCCTCTTGTTGTATGGTTCATTACAAAATCAGATACTGAACAGCCATACTTTGTCATACATCACAATAGACTCCATTAACAGAGAGATAAAGAAGAACATGCTTTAGAAAAATAGAGAAATATAGAAAATATAGAAAAAATATAATGCAATGTTCAAAATTTCTTTTTACGCATAACCTTTTAGTAAAAAACCATTTGAATGACATATTTTGGAAATGTTAAGGCTCAGATAATATCTTATTCCTTTTGTACCCAACTTGGTTTGGTATAAAAGTTCTGGGTCTTTTATTTTCCTTGAGGGAAATGTAATTGTCACTCTGTGACCTTTCAGAGTTGATGTTTACAAAGAAGAAATCTGAAAATAATCTGATTTTAGATCTTTTTTTTTGAGAGAGAGAGAGAGAGAGCACATGAGGGAGCAGGGTGGGGGCTGGGGGAGGGGCAGAGGCAGAGAGAATCTCAAGTAGGCTCTACACTGAGTGTGGAGCCCGACATGGGGCTCAGTCTCACAACCCCGAGATCATGACCTGAGCCAAAACCAAGAGTTGGACACTTAACCGACTGTATCACCCAGGCACCGCGGATTTGACCTCTTTTGACAGTAAGTTGTAATAGGTGGTTTTTTTCCTGCTTAGATGCTTGTAGATTTTACACAGTTTAAAATTTTGTCACATTCTGTGCTGGTGTTGGTTTTTTTGGGTGTGAATTTTCATTGGATTAGTCCGTGATATAAACAAATGTGAAGGGACCCTGCATCCAAGCTGGAGGCAAGACTATGTATGAGTAGAGGGGCAAGCTTGGGGGGCGCGGAGCAAGGGCAGGGGAGGTATTCACTGTATATCATTTTGTATGGAGGCTTGTAGAGAGTAGCGGTGTAAGTTCCGAGCTATGACACACTCTGGGATGAAAGGGAGAGCACCCCTGACAAGCAGGAAAGTGACGGGGAACAGAGACCCACAGGAGGATCCCTCCACAGACAGGAGTCAGCAGGATGGAACCACGGTGGAGCAGTGAATGTGAGTCTTAAGCCAGTGGGCACTGATGTGTAAGGGATCAGGAGACCTCAGTGGGGGCTTCTCGGCCTCAGTAATAGTTGGAGTCTGAAGAGTACTTGATCATATGCCCTGGGAGGTCTGGGTGGACATAAGAAATATGTGGAAGGCAGGGCAGATTTGTGTTAAGACAAAAGTGTAAGTTCACTAAAACTAATGCCCCCAAAATTTTAGGCTTGGAGCCCCAGAATAATACCGACCCCTATTGATGAGTAAGGAGGGGCTCAGACCTCAGTGGTGCAGTGTCAGCTGATGGCCAGCAAGTGGGGTGAGCAGAAGCTGATGAAAATCTTAGTGGGAGGAGTGCACAGTGTGCCAATTTTAAGTGCTGCCTATATACGGTGTACTCTGCCTGCCTCTTTATGTGCCTTAATGTTTAATCCTCACCACCCTTTTATGACGTGAGGATCATCATCCCATCTGAGAGGTGGAAAACTGGTTTTTTTGAGGTTAGACACTTGTAAAAATGTCATAGCCTGGTATACATTTATTTCCTGTCATTTATTGCTCATTTATTGCTGTTGGTAAGGATATTTTCAGTGTTCGATAGTTCTGTTCCATTTCGTTGGAATTTCTCTCGAGGAGATTCAGCCGTCTCCTTATTTTGCCATCTTCAGAGACGTCTCCAGTAGACTTACTTTTTGCTGTGTGTGTAGTGAAGTCAGTCTAGCCATCTAGAACAGTGGATCTTGAACTTTAGTGTGCATAAGAAACACCCAAGTAGCATGTTAAAATTGCAGACACCACAGAGTTTCCCTGAGTTCCAGTATGTCTGGGATGGAATCCAGGGGTCCACATTTTATACTTTGTTTGTTTTTAGAAATAGAGAGTGCGCATGAGTGCTGGCCAGGGTGGGGGGGCGGATGGTTAGAGGGAGAAGAAGAGAGAAATTCTTTTTTAAAAAATATTTATTTATTTATTTCAGGGAAATGGGGGGGGGGCAGAGAGAGTCCCTAAGCTGACTCCCCGCTGAGTGTGGAGCCAGAGGCCCCTCAATCTCACAACCTTGAGATCATGACCTGAGCCAAAATCAAGAGTCGGAGGCTCAACCGACTGAGCCACCCAGGCATCCCTTAGGGTCCACATTTTAAACAAACACTAGACGTGAATTCAGATGCAAATTGTCTACAGATTATGCATTGAGACAGACTATAATAAAGCAGTATAAATCTGGAGTAGCATTCATCTCCACATTTAGCCCATGGTCCTTGTTCCTCCAGCATAATTTTATTATAAAATCAAAGAAGTAGTAAGTAGAAGAAGCTGCAGGTAGGGGAGGAAGTGAAGGAAGGGTAGACAAGCTGGTGAGATGTAGGTCAAGGAAGAACCACGGGATGCTCTTACACAATGCAGCTTTGACTGGCAAATACTGGATTACAAGGTCAAAGCCAGAATGGTCTGGAACCTCTCCAAGCAGAACAGATAAACCCACAGGCCAACTTTAACAGGAAATATCTGTAAACAAATTTAATATTTTGTATTTTTTAAAATAATTCTGGGGCAAAGGCTAATCATTTTTAGCTTAAGTAAAAGCCTGGAGGTTTATTAGGGATTTCCTTATGTTAAAATAATGAGTAATATTGGGTTCATGCCAGAAAAGAATATAGATTTACCATTAAATGTTTATTTACTCTCAAAGTGTTTTATTTGATAAGAGAAGTGAGTGGTTCAGGCTCATACATTTTCCAGTAGCAATTTCTTGTTTTCAGATACAAACCCCCAATTTTTTAGGTAGGACACTTTTGACTTAATGCAGCCACACATACTTTGGTTAATGTAAGAGATTGATTCCGGAAATTTGCTAGAACACGGACTTCTAGAAAGGTGATCATATCAAAAGCTTGCCGTTTATAGGAATTCTATAATCAATTTTTCTGTGGAAAAGAAAAAAAGTAACCACCCACTAATTAGTCCCTCTTGGCAAATCTGGACTTAATTGTGTGTCTATATTTTAATGCAAATTTTGGCAGCATTTGAAATAGTGCAAAATGAGTAAAGGCAAGGAAAAAGTGCTTTTGAATAAAGAATTTGAAAGCAAGGGAAAAGATCATATAGAAAATTTTATTTGAATAAACAACCCTGAAAATAAGCAATCTTGACTTATTAAGCAAACTTAACTTATAAATCGATATTTACAGTAAGAAGAATACTAATGTAAGTTATAACAGCAAAGTATAAAAATCAGTGCAATAACCAACTTTATAACATGTTTCTCATGACGGAGTATACTGTTATCTGAAGACCAGGACAGTTCCACCAAAAAGAACACAGCTGAGAGTGCCAGGTGTCAAATTAATGAAGGACTTTATCAAAGAAGGTGGGTTTGGTGCATCTGGCTTCTCTTTCAGGGAAATTGGCAAAACATCACTAGTCCTAATCCTACAAATGTGGATGTTTAAAACAGGTTGAGGCAGCAACATTTTACAGGCCAACATAAAAAGAAAAACAATCACAGGAATGATATAATTACAGGGTAATAAAAACATAAACACCATTATTGCATTAATTTTGTATTTGGGTTTTCTTCCATGGTTGGCCTACCAGCTTATAAGTGCAAGGTTTTGATTACAAAGTCAGTTAGATATTTTGCCATTTATCCATCTTAATACACACACACATTGGATTTGATCGTTTTGACAAGAGTTTGGTGTAATTGGCCATTGAAAAGAATAGAGGATTTAGAAGGATTTTTACCAAACCTAGAGAGAAAGAAAGAAGTAGCAACCACTTTTGACTTCTTAGATACTTACAAATTAGTACATTATCAGGAATAACTGTTCCTTTATATTGACCTCTCAAGGCCATCAATATGCTCTTTCTTCAACTTCTATTAAAGGAGAGGCTTATTGAGAGACAACTGTGTTCTCTTGGCAAGCTACTTAAACCCTCCAAGATTCAGTTTCTTTGCTTATAAAATGAAGATATAATGTCTACTTCAGAAGGTTGTTTTACAGAGAAGAGGTAATGCCAAGGGGTTTTACACAGTGCAAAGCTCAATAAATGATGGCTATCATTTTAATGTTGGGAGAGAAAGCCAGAGTCAGAGAGAGGTGCTTCATTTTGATCCTCTTATGCAGCCCCTCGTTAATGTGGTTGAGAGCCAGCTCTTCATAGGAAAGTTGGCTCACAGATTCATGACATCAACAACAGTAACAAAATGAGCTCAATTGTTGGATACCAATTGGAAGTATGACTCCTACTGGGGAGGTATTGTGTGTGTGTGTGTGTGTGTGTGTGTGTGTGTGTGTGTTGTGGTGTTATGCGTTTAAATAGAAGTAGGCATTTTAATAAAAATGAAATCAAATTCTTAAAAGAATTCATAGATCACACTTTTTGGAACTGAGGGGCACCAGTAAAGCTTGCGAGGCTGCTCAGCAGTCACCACGTGCTTCTGGTGTACAAGTGTGTCTGGGTTGGGGGATGTGCCAGCCATTCAAAGCCCCTTACCTGCAGGTCACAGGACAGTCCTAGCCTTCAGGCTCTGGCTCTGCTCTCCTACTTTCCAAAATCCACTTCACTTCATCTCAGATGGGTGAGCTGATTTGTTCTTACTGTGGTCGCTGAGATGCCACAGATGAATACAGATCAACTTTACTCCTGAAAAAATGACACATTAAAAAATAATCACATGTTTTAATATGTTTGGAAAAGGTGGCAGATTAGAACCTCACTTCTGGATATTCACACTCTATAGTAGCATAAGAAAGGCTTTGAGATGTCCGGTTTCACTCAGTTTTCCCCTACTATTTGCTCACTTAAATTTTTCTTGTGACTTTATTTGATATCCTGTATAATTACTGTCCTGCAGAATGTACTTTGGGAAACACTAATTTAGACTTAACTGTCTTGCTATCACAGAGGTTACATTGTTTTTAGTGCAAAGATATTACTATACCAACAGAGCATCTTAATAAATATCTTGCATTTTTACTCATTTGAGTATTTTCCATACATTCTTACTTTACCCAATCACTTCTCTTTACATAAAGGCTCCAAGGTGCCTAAAGAAATGGACTGGGATGAATTTCCTTTTCTGGCTTCTGTCTATTTTCCCCACATTTTATGGCCCATGCATTGAGTTTTAGTATCTCAAATCTTCTTGAGATTAGATCTGAGGGGGGGGGAAAGGACGACATCTTAGAAACAAGAGAACAGAAACAGTCCTGATATTTTGAAATTTACATATTTACAAACCAGAGTTTATCCATCAGACATAGAGAAGCATGAATCCTCCATGTACACAGCCCCCAACTACTATGCATCGTACTCAAAGGTAACCTTGACTGTGGGGAGGATGGATCCCCCACATACTCACCCTTTAGATTCTGAAAGGGTAAAGAATCCATACACAGCAAGGCTGTCTGAAGATTCACAATTCCACCCTGATAAAATCAAATTTTATAGTGAATGTGAAGAAGATATATATTATTGCTTCTCAGAAACAACATGCTGAACTTTGCCATTTACATTATAGTAGCCACTTACAGTGGCCAATGGATGTGGATCTAGCTGATGAAGACATTCTGTTTCCAGCTCCCTTCAAAATGGAATACTGTATTTATTGTTACAGTATAATAATAATTATATTATTATTGGGCTAGGGAGAGGCAAATGAATGTAAAGGACATTCTATAGAAGTTGGTATGTGGGATAAGAACCCCCAGCCTACATACCAATTTTCATATGGTGTCAATTATCTAAAATGGTCTCAGTAGAAAGCTAAAGAATACTAATGCAGGGAAAAAATATCCAAAGGCAAATCTAAAGGGTAATAAACACAAGGAGATCAAACAAACCTGACAGGAGATATTGTTTGAACTATTGGCAATTTTCCCCTAGACCTATGGTTTCCAACCACAGTCTCCCTCATCAGAGCAAAGGGCAAAGAAATTCCAGTGGAATTAACTCATAATATTTCTGAGCACAAGAAGTGCATGAAGCAAATCTCTGATATAAGCTATGCGTTAGCTGAACAAGATATTAATATATCTTTTAGTATGTAGTTCAGGTATTTTCCAAGCTGGTACATTTAAAGAATAGTGTCCACAATCTATAACCTCATATCCCAATCTGATGGCTGAATGAAAGGAACATTGAGTTGTAGGAAGATCAAATGCAAATATAGATATGACTTTTGTACTTGTATTAAGGAACAAATGTTTTCCTTTGAGCAAATAATTTCACTTCTCAATTTTTGCATCTGTGAGGTGAGAAAGCCGTACTAGATAGTATTTAAAATTCTTTCCATCTTAATTTTCATGGTGCAATTACTCTATTTTCTATTGTTTTTCTCTCTTTATTAGAAAAGTAGTTATTTCCAAACACCACTATATGGACTGGTTGTATTGAAATCTTCTAATGAGCCTTGTAAAAATACAGAATCTTAGGCTTTGCCCCAGAGACTCTGATTTAGTAGGTCTGGGGTGGGGTTCAAGGTTGTGCAGTTTTTCAAAGTGATACTCACCCAAACATGTGGCCAGGCTTGAGAATCACTGACCTAGACCTACCGCAGCCAGGAGTAAAATCAATATTTCCCATTTGAAGCAAATCATTTAGGATGTTTCAATTGCTAATAACAGAAAAATTATCAATTTGATTTAGACAATAAAGGAAATTTACCATCTCAGATGACTGGAAGCTTAGAAATTGGGCAGGCTCCATGTTTTGGTCTGCTTTAGTCTCATTTGGAAGCTCTGTCTGCCTCTGAGATATTTTCAGCCCCAGACTTTCAGCAAGTCTCTTTGTCTCCTGTTTTTTTTTTTGCGGGGGGGGGGGGGCGGGGGTGCAAGAACTCTTTTCCCAAGGCTTCCCTGCAGCCTTGCTTTGCATTTTGTTGGCCAGAATTGGATCACATGCTCATTCATAAACTGATTATTAGCAAAGATTATGGCATTTCTAAGATCAATGGTTCTCAATCTTGGCTTAACATTGGAATCACTGGGAAAAATTTAAAAATTAGAGTATCTAGATCCAACCTCCAGAGTTTCTGCATTAATTGGTGTGGGGTGTGGCCAGGGCACTTAGAGTTCAAAAAGTTTCCCAGGTTATTCTAATGTACAGCCAAATTTGAAAACCACTGTCTTAGATTAATCATCTGGAGGTGGAATGCTGCTGGGGAGTCAACTACCATGACCACTAAAATCCTTTAAAATCCCTTAGACAAAAAGAGTTTCTACCTTATACCAGTGTTGAATCGCTAGAAGCCTTGCAGACTTACCAAGGTAAAACCAACTAGAAAGTGCCATAAACATGTTTTTTGACTCAGTCTAATGTGCTTTCTACCATGAGACACCTACTTCTGTGTCTAGAGTCAGTGTGGAAAGGAAGAGAGTCATGCAGAAAGCATTGCAACACACCCTTGGTGACTCCAACCACATCTACATCTAAATGATTTCAACTAGAACTTGCTATAGTCACTAATTGGGGACCAGTAAGCAAAGTAAATATATACAACAAAAAGGAGTCACATCATAGGATGGCAAAAGATAGATTAAAAATCATAGAAAATGTTTATTTTTGCCATAATATACCATCATGTCATCACAATAAGAGCATGTTCTTTGATATGTGCAGAGACAAATTCTCCTTCTTTTAGAAAATCTCTTCTATAGGGGCACCTGGGTGGCTCAGTCAATTAAGCATCTGACTCTTGATCTCAGGTCAGGTCTTGATCTCAGGGTCGTGAGTTCAAGCCCTGTGTTGGGCTCCACACTGGGCATGGAGCCTGCTTACAAAAAATCTCTTCTACAAAAATCTCTTGTTGGTGAAATTTGACAGGCTCTGTAAGAGAGCAAAGACCTCAGTAGGGAGGGAAGAAAAACAGTAGTTTTTTTACATGGTCTTTAAAATATATACTTTCCTGGGGCCCTGAGTGGCTCAGTCATTAAGCGTCTGCCTTTGGCTCAGGTCATGATCCCAGGGTCCTGGGATCAAACCCCGCATCGGGCTCCCTGCTCTTCGGGAAGCCTGTTCTCCCTCTCCCACTCCTCCTGCTTGTGTTCCCTCCCTTGCTGTGTCTCTCTCTGTCAAAAAAATAAATAAAATCTTTAAAAATATATATAATACAAATAATAATAAAATATATACTTTCCCAACAGTAGTCATAGAATTTAGGAAACTGGCTTTTAACCAAGAGAAAACCATCCTGAGTTATTTACAGACCTGAGATTACCAAGTGGATTTTCCTAACTATACATTCACTTTATGTTTACAGCTTTGAATTTTTTAGCTTGCATTTTATAACTAGTCACGATTCATAAATGTGAATCAAAATGCCTTTCTTGGCCTCTTAGTTGTCTTGGTCTCATTTTATACGGTTATAATCAAAACATTGAAAATTCTCTCTCTCAGATTTCAAAGACAGAAAAAAACAAGATAAAAAGTTGTAATTCCTTAGGCTAGAATGATTTCAGCAAAGGAGCTATGATTAAAGTTTAACAAATCAGGAAGAAAACAAGAAGGGTAGCTATAAACTAATTCACTTATTAATAAAACCCTTCCATTAAATCTAGGTGGTATCCCCTTAAAACTTGAATAGAGATGATTTGGGGCCTTCAAATTAAATACTATTATGTAGCTGATATAAATGCTTGACCTTTTTTTAAAATTTAATTTAATTTTATTATGTTATGTTAGTCACCATACAATACATCATTAATTTTTGATGTAGTGATCCACGAATGCTTGACCTTTTGTTAGCTTAAAGAGTAGATATAGGTTGAATATATGGTTTTGAGATGTTAGATAAATTCCTTAATGACTCTCATTCTTTAGCAGTCATTACGAATGATTAAAGACTTATCATTATAAGAGACTTTTATTCTTTCCAAAACGTATACTGCTATTGCTGGAACCAAAAGTCTTGCCTGGGATGGTATGATTTTCTTATCCTTATGTTCTAAGGTACTCGCTCTGGCTGCCACATTGGTAACATGGTTCCCTGCCGAGGAAACCATCCGCCTCATGCTCATTCGACAAGTTACAAACATTAAAGGACTACCAACCATGAGCTAAGGGCTGTATTAGACTTGGGCAATATTTAGATGAGAAACACAGATCCCAACATTAAGGACTTTTTATCCAGTGGGAGAAACAGTTAAGAAAACCATGTATAGCAGCAATTCAGTGTGTTATACATCATAACAAAGGTAAGCATGGAATGCTGTGGAAACCCAGGGAGGGAACTACCACCTTGAGCTGGAGGGTCGAGGTGGGGTGAAGAAGGCAGAGCTTTTTAGAGGATATAGTGCCTACATAGGAACTAGCCAGGCATAGAAAGAAGAAAAAGACATATCAGTGTCATGGGAAAATATAGGAAGGAGGGATACAAGTAGCTACGTGTAGCAGCCATGTAAGGTTGCAGTTAGGGAACAGGTGAGAGGGCTGAACAGAAGCTTAGGCTCGGGTCTCGTCCCAGAAGCCTGGGAGGTCCCAACATTTTAGCCTGAAGATAGTATCTTGAGTTTTTTCCTCAGATTCTATAAGTTTCCCTACTTACTATGATAAAAGAACCGAATAGCTTGAGAGATGTTATAGTAAAGGGACAGAGGCCCCCATCAGTGCAAAATCATAGCAATCTGCTCAACATAGAAAGTAAGACAGAAGTGGTTGAATAGACTTCTCTAATTGAGCACCTCATGTGGGACAGGCAATGTATTCGGTGCCTTGCATACATTATTCCTAATGCTCATAATAACGCTGCGAGTTAAGTATTATTCCTGCTTTACAGATGAAACAGCTGAAGCTCAGAGACATTGAAGGGTTTATTTGACATGGACCTGGCTGCTTCTGGTGAGATGAAAAACGGGGCTTATCAAATTGTATCATAAAGAAATATGGCGGGATTTTTTTGTTCATGGTACATTTCTGAGATTAAAAAAAATAGCGTAGAAGACTATATTTCCTCCAGAATCAGTGACCAAAGCACAGCTTGAATACCCGTAATTCAGCAAATTAGTAAATGAGTCATCTTTACTCCTTTTTCCTGGGCTAGAATCCAAAAAAACCTTCTCATCATTTTAAAATGAGGAGGGTGTCAACTTGAGATTAAACTCTGCCCACATCAGTTAACTGCATGTACATTCAGCGTCTGCTGACTCTTGAGTTGATTATAATCAGAATCTTCTAGTCACTACATAAGGGGCAAATACCTTTGTCATATAGTCATAAAGCTTTGTTCTTCTAACATCTTTATAGCAGATGCATGGACAAGTGACCTAATGTGCTCCCAGGACTTTTCTTACAAAATTATTGTTGATTAAATGAGAAAATATGTTTAAAGCACTTAGCATTGTGTTTGAAACATAATAAATCTGTGATCTATGGCAGATATTATTGCTGAGAACCAATCGAGACATCTCTCACTTCTGCTCCCTCCCTCCAGCCCCACCAACACACACACAGAGATGTTTAAGACTCAGCATTCCATTTTAGGACAGAACCACTCCATATGTTCACTGGGGTATAGGTTGAAAGAATGAAGGGATCACCCCCATAGTTTGGGTCCATCAAGATAGAAAAATCTTTCAATAACCAGATAATAAATTGTCAATGCTTCTATTATAGACAGAGCACTCACTGTACTCTCCAATTGTCAGTAAATCATCCCGTTGCTTTAGAAGAGTAGTTGAACCTTAGCTTTATTTCCGCATGAGGAATCTAAAACACACAGAGGTTATATAATTTACTCAAGGACTCACAGCCAGAAGAGGTTGGAATTGAATTCACACCTCTTGATTGTAGGTCATTGGCTAATCTTTCTAAAACACGGATCTGAGATGATCATTACTTGCTCACATTTTTCTTGATTCGCTATTACTTGTTGAATGCAATTCAAAATTGTATTACAATGCAGTCCCAAGCTCTGTTTCCAGGCTGTCTACCACCAAGCTGTCAAGCAACCAGAACCGAGCCAAACTCAACTGTTGCAATTCTCTAGATAAGCCCCACATTGTGACACTTTGACGCTTTTGCTCGTTCAGTTCTCTCCGCTTGAGGTACACTCGAATCTTCCTTACCTATCCAACTCATACTTGTTTTCCAAGTGTCAGCTCAAATGTTACCTTCTACCCAAAAACTTACTGGGTCTACCTACCTGCAAGTGATCTAAATCAAGGGATCTAAATTCTCACATCTGACTTCTCTATACTGCTCTTTCTGTGTTAAGTCTAGTTTTATACACTTAAGTTGCTATGTATTTCTCTTTATTAATTTAATTGTAAGCTCCTTATGGTTAGAGGCTGTGTTTAAATCATCTCTGCATTCCCATAACCTGAAATATTTCTATATATTATAGATGATTTTAAAAAATGTGTTTTGAGTAAATGAAAGACTGAATGAGTGCAGGCTCAGATTTCCATTTGCTTATCTAAGTTACTGATAAAAGTGTAAGTAAGGATGATTTGCTTATGTAAAGAGACACGTTTCTATTTCATATTACATATTCAAATATCTCAGCGCTACTGAACAGTGGAAGGACATTGTGCTATTTGTGTTCTGTCAAGAAAGATTTGAGCACAGGAAGTTTATTAGGGATGCTCTTGGGAAAAGCAGCTGTGAGAAATGAAGGGGACAGGATTGGTTAGAAGGGGGAGTCGAAAGTATAGAGACTTGCTATATACCTTCTCACCCAGCTTCCCTATTATTAGCATTTATGGTACATTTGTTACAATTAATAAACTAACATTGATACATTATTATTACCTAAATCCACAGTTGATTCACATTTCCTTAGTTTTTATCAAATGTCTTTTCTACTTTTCTGCAAGTAATAGCCACATTACACTTCATCATGCCTTCCTAAAATTAGTTAGGAAGTATTCCTTTTTTCCTTGTTTTCTGAAAGAATTTCCATGAAATTGGTATATTACTTATACTTTAAATATTTGGAAAAGTCAAAATGTGATTTGGGCCTGGAATTCTCTCCGTGAGAAGATTTTGAATTGTATATTCAGTTTCTTTAGTAGATACTAGACTCTTCAGATTTCTGGTTCTTCTTGTGAGAGGTTTTGTTCTGTTCTGTTTTTTTAATAAAGATTTTATTTATTTGAGAGAGAGAGAGGGAGAGCACAAGCATGGGGCAGGGGCAGAGACACTGAGGGAGAAGCAGACTCCCCGCTGAGCAGGGAGCCCAATGCGGACTCAGGGGCTCAATCCCAGGACCCTGAGATTGTGACCTGAGCTGAAGGCAGACGCTTACCTTACTGAGCCACCCAAGTGCCCCAAGAGAGGTTTGTTTTTTTTTTTAACTTGAGGTATAGTTGACATACAGTGTTATATTAGTTTCAAGTGTACAACATAGTGATTCAACAATTCTATATATTACACAATGTTCACCAGCGTAGTCACCAATTGCGCCACACAAAGTATTACACTATAATTGACTATAATCTTTATGCTGTCCTTTTCATCCTTGTGATTTATTTCATAACCGGAAGTTTGTGCCTCTTAATCCCTTTCACCTTTCTTGCCCATGCCTGTTAGAGTTTTAATTAAGTTGTACTTTTTCAGGAATTTGCTCATTTCACCTAAATTGTCAAATACTTTGGTATCATGTATGTAATATCCATTTGTGCTTTTCGTGTTTTGTTTTTATTTCTGTTGGAGCTATCGTGACATCACCCATTTATTTTTTCATTTACTAATTTGTATTTTCTTTCTCTCTCTCTCTCTTTTTTTTCTTGATCAGTCCTGCTAGGTCTTATCAATTTTTTTTTTTAAGATTTTATTTATTTGACAGAGAGAGACACAGCGAGAGAGGGAACACAAGCAGGGGGAGTGGGAGAGGGAGAAGCAGGCCTCCCGCTGAGCAGGGAGCCCGATGTGGGGCTCGATCCCAGGACCCTGAGATCATGACCTGAGCTGAAGGCAGATGCTTAACGACTGAGCCACCCAGGCGCCCCTAGGTCTTATCAATTTTATTAACCTTTTTCAAAGAACTTACTTTAACATTATTTTCTCTACAATACACTTTTTTCTATTCTTTGATTTTTTTTTCTCTGAACTTATTTCCTTGTACATATTTGGTTTGATTTGTTATTCTTTCCTAGCTTCCTGAGATGGAAATTTTCAGCCTTTCTTCTTCTATTCTGATACGCATTTATGTTTATTAATTTACCTTTAGGCTGCTTAGCAAACCTGTAAGTTTTAATAAGCTGTGCCTTCGTTATTATTACTTCAAAATATTTCCCAATATAGCTCACCCTTAAACAACGTTGGTTTGAATGACGTGGGTCCCCTTAAACATAGATTTTTTTTCAATACAGTGTAATACTATAAATGCATTTTCTTAAGAATATTTTCTTTTCTCTAGCTGACTTTATTGTAAAAACACAGCATATAATACATATAACATATTAAATATGTGTTAATCAACAGTTTATGTTATCAGTAAGGCTTCCAGTCAAAGTATACTGTTAGTAGTTAACTTTTGGGGGAGTCAAAAGTTATGTTAAAATTTTCATCTGCATGCAGGGTTGGCACCCCTAACTCATAAGTGTTCAAGGGTCAACTGTATTTTGAAACACAGTAGTGTTTTTTAAAAATCCATGAATTCTTAAGAGATATATTTCTTAAATGCCAAGTTACTTTCCAACATCCATTTTCTGACACCATTTGGGGTCCTTCAACTCAGTTCCATCCTGACATTAACTACACAGAGTTAGCACAGTCCTCACAAGTTAAGGGCTCAGTTCTGTAAGACTGCCCCACTTCAAGCCTTAAGTCTTGAGTGTCCTCAATTCACCTGCACTTCTGCTTGGCTAGCGACAAATTTCAGGGCTTCCCATAATAGCCTTGGCTTTGATAGTTGGCTAGAATGACTCACAGAATTCATCAAAGTGCTGTACTTACACTTACTATTTTATTATAAAGGATACAAATGAAGAGCCATTCATAAAGCCACATGGGGCAAGATTGGAAGGGTCCCAAATTCAAGAGCTTCTGTCCTCATGGAGTCAAGATGCAGCCACCTTATAGGTACGTCTATATATTCACCACCCAGGAAGCTCCCTTGAGCCTTGTGTTCAGAGTCTTCAATCAAGGTTTCATTACGCAGTCATGATGGATGAGATCAGTGGCCATGCGATTGACCTCTATCCACAGCCCTTTTCCTGTCCCTAGAGGTCAGGGCCTGGGACGGGCAGTTCTTCTTAATCAGGCACTTGGGTTTCTGATATAGGGAGCTCCTCCCTTCATACTATCTAAGGGCTCACTGTGAGTCACCTCACTAGCATAAACTTGGGAAGAGTAAAAAATGAGTTATTATGAAAAACAAAAGACAGGAGATTCCAAGGGTTTTCGACTCTCTATGCCATAAACCAGGAACCAAAAAGAGATCAGATACATCCTTTAGTATATTATACAAGTAGTTGGGGATTTTCTAGTTATCTTTTCTTAACATTTTTCCTAGCTTATTTCCAGTGTTTAGAGAACATGCTGCGAATGATTTCAAGTATATAAAATTTGCTGAGAAATGCTTTTTGAATCAGAATATGATTGATTTTGATACTCCCTATGCTCATGAAAAGAATGTGTTCTTTACAGTAGTTGGGTTTGCTCAATAAACGTCGGTAAAGTCAAGTTTGTTATCAATTGTTGGTTAATTCACTGATTTTTGTGCAGAAATTTGTAGTAGCTACTGGAAAAGACATTGAGACATTGATTCTCACTGATTATGGAATTATCTATTTCTCCTAGTTCTCAGAATTTTTGCTTTATACATATAGTGAAGCTATATTATTGGGACTTACGACTTTAGAATTCTAGCATTTCCCTGGCAGATTGACTCTTTCATCATAATGAAATGCTCTTTCTTTCTAGTGGTGCTTCTTGCCTGAAAGTCTACTTTGCTTGATGTTAATATAGTGACAAGATTTTTTCTTCTTTTTGCATTTTTTATAAAATTTCAATTCAATTAATTAACATATGTATTATTGGTTTCTGAGGTAGAGGTCAGTGATTAATCAGTCTTATATAATACCCAGTGCTCATTACATCACATGCCTCCTTAATGGCCATCACCCAGTTACCCCATACCCCTACCTCCCTCCCCTCCAGCAACCCTGGGTTTGTTTCCTAAGATTAAGAGTCTCTCTCTTTTTTTTTTAAAGATTTTATTTATTTATTTAACAGAGAGACACAGCGAGAGAGGGAACACAAGCAGGGGAAGTGGGAGAGGGAGAAGCAGGTTTCCCGCACAGGGGGTAGCCCTGTGCGGGGCTCAATCCCAAGACCCTGGGACCATGACCTGAGCAGAAGGCAGACGCTTAACAACCGAGCCACCCACGTACCCCAGATTAAGAGTCTCTTATGGTTTGTCTCTCTCTCTGGTTTTGTCTTATTTTCTCTTCTCCTATGATCCTCTGTTTTGTTCCTTAAATTCCTCATATAAGTGAGATCATATGATAATTGTGTTTCTCTAATTATTATTAACTAATTATTAACTTTTTCCCCTTAGCATAATACCTTCTTGTTCCATCCACATGGTTGCAAATGGCAAGATTTCATTTTTTTTTTATGGCTCAGTAGTATTCCATTGTATATCTATACCACATCTTCTTTATCCATTCATCTGTCGATGGACATCTGGACTCTTTCCATAGTTTGGCTATTGTAGACATTGCTGCTATAAACATTGGGGTGCAGTTGCCCCTTCGGATCCCTACATTTGTATCTTTGGGGTAAATACCCAGTAGTGTAATTGCTTGGTCGTAGGGTAGCTCTATTTTCAGCTATTTGAGGAACCTCCATACTGTTTTCCAGAGTGGCTGCACCAGCTTGCATTCCCACCAACAGTGTAGGAGGGTTCCCCTTTCTCCGCATCCCCACCAACATCTGTCATTTCCTGACCTGTTAATTTTAACCATTCTGACTGGTGTGAGGTGATATCTCATTGTGGTTTTGATCTGTATTTCCCTGATGCTGAGTGATGTGGAGCATTTTTTCATGTGTCTGTTGGCCATTTAGATGTCTTCTTTGGAGAAATGTCTGTTCATGTCTTCTGCCCATTTCTTGACTGGATTTTTTTGTTTCTTGGGTGTTGAGTTTAATAAGGTTTTTGTAGATTTTGGATACTAGCCCTTTATCTGACATGTCATTTTCAAATAAGATTTTTTTTCTTTTCCTCAGCTTTATTGAGGAAGCTGCCACCACTATCATAATGCAGGACAATTCAATTACCCTAAAAAGTTTCCTGGTGCCCATTTTCAGTTCTCCCTCATCCCCTCAATCCCAACCCCTAACAACAACTGATGTGTTTCTGTCACTATAGTTTTCCTCTTTTTGTTTTATCTAAATGAAATAGTATGGTAGGGAGTCTTAGTGTCTCCTTTTATCTCATTAAGCATGCTTTGTTCTTAGGCTCAGATATAATTCTTCTTCCATTCTCTTCCATTGATTTAAAAGTGTGTATGTGTGTGTATGTTGTGTATGTATATGTTATTCTCATGCTCCACAGCACTAGATGTTTTGTACCTGGAGAATTTCAGGGTCTTTGTCTGTCATATTACCAGAAATGGATACCTCTTATGGCTTTCTCATAAGATGTTAATCCATCAAAATCCTAATCACATGTCTTGGGCAATAATTTTAATGGATTTTATTTACTAACTGAATGCATCATAATATCTGTCAAACATGTTTTGTTTCTTGTACATTAATAACTGCTTATTTAAATAATGGAAAATATTTGCATTCAATATCATACTCAGAATAAAAGTGCTTCAAAATATCAACCATTATTACCCATGAATGAATTTATTATGTATGTAATAAGATCCACGTATTGTCTGAAAGAGTGTTTTTCAGACTTCCTCTTTGGAGCCCTGATAGTCCCATCAGTTTGTTTAAGGGACCCTGCAAGAGAAAAAGAGGATTGAATGAGGGGTCTATTCCAGCTTCCAGCTTGTATTAGATTTATACTATTGGACTTCAGTATAAGGTTTTGTTTAAAGACCAGGTCCATGGCTACTAAAAGTTGGCAAAGCCTTTTTCATCTCATTTGCCAACTCTAGAGGCTGAGAGATATAGCTCCTAACAGAAAGTAGGGCATATTATAAAGAAATTGAGTTCCTTAAGTGGGTCTGTGTTTATTCAAGCTGCATGTGCTCACTTGTACAAACCCCATCCTACCGGAAATTATCATGATAGGAAGAGCTGGTAAATGTTGTAGCTCATGTAGGAAAAATATTCCTGGGTCCTTAGAACACTTGACACTTTTCTATGGCTCTTGCAGACAATTTGCTGCCCTACGGATCTTTTTAAAGTCAGCTGAGAAGCGTTTTGAACATCTCATTTTCCATGTTGACCTTCTTTGGAGTCTCTATCAAACAGAGAAATCGTCAAAGGGATGATAACATGAAAGGGTTCCCTTAGCAGGAGAGAAAGGGAGAAAAGAGAAATCCACAAATAACCTCGCTTGCTCTTAGAAAGTGAAGCCCTGACTAAGCTCTTTTCAAAGGCATAGGTAGCTATTTCTCTCTGAAGTACCCACAGAAGGTTGTTTTTTTTTTTTTTTTTGCTTGTTTTCCAAAATTTCAGCATTTGATGCTTTAAATGCAGTCAAGTGCACAATTTAAAAGTGGGACTTGGAGGTAGTGGGTCAAATAAGAGCCTGGCCATCTTCTGTCCCTCAGGACATCTGGGGGCCCACTGCAGTCTTGGCATAATTGGGTCACGATTTAAAACCTCATAAGGTTATGGGGCGCCTGGGTGGCTCAGTTGTTTAAGCGACCGACTCTTGGTTTCAGCTCAGGGCATGATCTCAGGGTTGTAAGATCAAGCCCCGCAACCCCCCGTTGGGCTCCAGGCTCTGTGTGGAGTCTGCTTGAGATCCTTTCCCCTTCCCTCTCCCTCCCCCTCTGCCCCTCCTCACTCATGCACATGCTCTCTCTCTCTCTCTCTCTCTCCCTCTCTCTCAAATAAATGAACAAAATCTTTAAAACCTCATAAGGTTCTGTCACTGCTCAACCTCTCTACACTCTCTCTTACTGATATCAACCGATCAGTATTTTACAGGGCTATTTTTTTTTCCAAATGTTTGGTACAGTTAATATGCTGCTTATATCAGAACTTAAGTTCCCTCAGTTATTCAGTCCACTTAGCTCAACAGAGTGAGGAAAATTACACTTGGAGAAAGAGAACTAAATATACATGTATGTGAATGTGTAATAACTAGCTTTGATGAATTTATGCTTGCTAAAACGGGGGGTGGGATGGAAAACTACTGTCATCATCTGAAAAGTGGAAAGTGGTTTTCTTCCCCTTGCAATGCTGCTATTGGCCAATGGCAAACCTCCTTGACCCCTCTAAGTGCCCAGACCAGGGGCCTGGGCAGCATCATTGCCTTTGTTCTCTTCTCTTCCTCCAATGTGTGTGTTAGTCAGGGCTCCCCGGAGAAACAAAACCAATAGGAGATACAGATATATATGACAAAGAAGCCCTTGATCTCTGCTGGCATAACCCTTCTTTGTTTAAAAGAAACAACCGGAGAAAGAGACAATTTTATTTATAAAATGAGTCACTGTTCATTAAAAAAGTAAAGACATGGAAAAATAGCATCCCTTGCAAGTATGTTTCTAAATAACTCCCCAGGCTCACTTTTAGAGGTTATTCTGTGCTATTTTAAATCGCACAGGAGAATTGGAATAGAATCCACTTGACCTTAGAAACCCTCACCTTGGTTTTATCTTTCATACCTTTGCATTTCCCAGATTTCCTTTGTGGATCTCTTAAGTCGAAGGAAGGTTAAATGAATTAATTAGATGTAAAACCATTAGAAGCCCTTGGGGCATGTCCGGTAGGTGCCCAATATTAAGGCTTCTCCTACATTACCTTTTTAAATTATTGCAGTAATCCTGTAAGGTAAGTATTAGTAAGATCCCCACTTTCTAGACAAGAAGACCAAGGCTCAGGAAGAGTAAGTGAGTTCCCAAGAGCACACAGATACTAAATGAAAGAGGCAGTGATCAAACCCAGGTGATCTGACCCCGAAGTCCCCACTCATCAACATCAGGCTCTACCTCTCTGGGCTCAGTAACCTTTTACACAGCTGTTCGCTTTGTAATAGTTTATGAAGCTGACATTTAAGTTTTCTCTACGTGTGTGATACTTCACAATAAAAATGGAAACCGAAGGCGGGAAACCGTTAGAGATAGTGAGCAGCGAAGAACTGTACAATAGTGATGAAATCACTACTCTACAGTGATGAATCATTTGAAAGTCTAAATGAGGGTTTCTCAGTTGTGGTTGGGTAGGAGGACCTCCTACAGCAGAAGCACCAGGGGAACTTTTAAAGATACAAGTTCCCGTCATTCCTCTGTCCTTTGATTCTCCTTCATTCATGCCACATTATTTCTTGAACATCTGCTATGTTCCAGGCTCTGTAGGTCTTGAGGGTATTGCAGGGAACAAAATCAACAAATCCCTGCCCTGATGGAGCTTATTATGGTCCAGGGCTTTAGAAGGACCCAGAAATCTGTATTCTCACAAGATTCCTACGTGATTCTTAATGTGAAAACAACTGGTCTAGGTACTAACTTTTCTTTAAATCCTTTCAAGCCCATACTTACAGAAATACTCATTTGAATGAAGTTAGAATGTAAAGAAAATTAGTTCCTATCACATCACAGAAAATCTGAAGCATTTTTCCATGAACTGAAATTCTTCAGCTGATATGGGTCAAAAGAACATCCTGGCAATTATAATTTATTTTCTAATTGTCCTTCAAGCCTTCAGTTGCCATCTCCTTCTGTCAATCTTTTGAGCTCTAAAATGATTCTACCCCCACCTATTCTCATCTTGTGTGTTTTTTTTTTCCCCTTAGCATAAATGGGACATGTTAAGCCAGTGATTCTTTAAAGACATAGTAAAGAAACTTCCTTGGCTTTATTTTAATTCCTTCTCTATGACAGCTTGGGCAGCTGAAATTTCATTCAGGGGATCCAAGAGCTTCTTGAATACCAAGCAGAACTCCTAACTCCTTCGTTAGAGAACGAAGGAATCTAAATGACATTAAAGCAAATAAAACAACAATAATATCAACAAAAGCCCACAAAGATATAAGACACTTCATTTAAAAATCTCTTATTTCCTTTAAAGAACCAAAACGATAAAAATGGGAGAGCTGAGGGTATTATGCTAAGGGAGATAAGTCAGTCAAAGAAAGACAAATACCATATGATTTCACTCATATGTGGAATTTAAGAAACAAAACAGATGAACAGAGGGGAAGGGAAGAAAAAATATAATAAGAGAAAAACAGGGAGGGAGGCAAACCATAAGAGACTCTTAATCATAGGAAACAAACAGGGTTGCTGGAGGGGAGGGAGCAGGGGGAAGGGGTAACTGGATGATGGACATTAAGGAGCGCACTTGATGTAATGAGCACCGGGTGTTATATGCAACTGATGAATCACTAAATTCTACCTGAGACTAACAATACACTATATGTTAACTAAATTGAATTTAAATAAAAAATTTTTTAAAAAATGGGAGAACTGAATGTATCCAAGCCCCAACTCCCATTAAAGAGACAAAGGAACTAACAGAGAAAGGACAAGTGATCTCGCATGGGGTCGTCCTGCTAAGATAAATAAAACTTCATTCATTCATTCACTCATTCATTCAGTGTATCAATACTCTTCTAGGTTCTCAGATTACTGCTGTAAACAAAAACCTCTGACCTGATGATGCTTACATTCTAGTGTGTATGTGTAGATGGGTAAGAGGTAGGCAGATAATACATAAATTTAAAAGTAGGTTATTTAGGTAATCTTAGCAACAAAAAACATGAGTGGTTGCCTGGGGGCAAGAGTTATGATGTGGGGGTGGGGAAGTTCCAAGTGAGCAAGAAGGAACTTTTTGGAGTGATGGAAATGTTCTATACCTTGATTATGGTGGTGATTACATGGGTGTGTACGTTTGTCAATACTCAAAACTTAGAGTGTATAAAAATCTGATATCGGGACACCTGGGTGGCTCAGTCAGTTAAGTGTCTGCCTCCAGCTCATGGGGTCCTGGGATCAAGTCCCACATCAGGTTCCTTGCTCTGCGGGGAGCCTGCTTCTCCCTCTGTCTGCCGCTCCCCCTGCTTGTGCTCACTCTCTCCCTCCCTCTCTCCCTCTCAGACAAATAAATAAATAAAGTCTTAAAAAAAATAAAAATAAAAATCTGATACCATGCTGGTGCTCAATGAATATTAGATAAATAAATTACAAGTAACATTTTTAAAAGTAGGTTATTTAGGGAATTAGGGTATAATAACTGCTATAGGGAAAAATAAAGCAGGCTGTGGGGATGGAAGCTGATGGGTAGAGAGAAGGTTTGAAATTTTACAGAGGATGGTTAGAGAAACCCTCAAGGAGTTAGTGCCATTTGAGGGGTGCTGTGTGGCTCAGTCCTTAAGCTTCTGCCTTTGGCTCAGGTCACGATCCTGGAGTCCAGGGATCCAGTCCCGCATCGGGCTCCCTGCTTGGCGGGAAGCCTGCTTCTCCCTCTCCCACTCCCTCAGCTTGTGCCCCCTGCTCGTGTTTCCTCTCTGTCAAATAAATAAATAAAATCTTAAAAAAAAAAAAAGAAATTGCTATTTGAGTAAAAACTTGTAAGAAGTGAGAGTGAACTGCGATGACATGGAGGGAAGAGCATTACAGACCAGGTGTTTTCAGGTGTGCACGTGCCAAGTAAGGTTTGCAGGCAGAGGGTGTACTTAGTCACTTTTCAGAATCAAAGTTATAAAATGGACATATTAATTCCCTTTTACCAGAATGACTTCAAAGATTAGATGAGATCATGGGTTTAGTTACGGATGTGAAATTTGGCATGTAGAAATTTCAATCTCAAAATGACCAGACATTTGTTTAGCATCTAATATATACCAGATTCTGAGCGCATCACTATAAACAAGCACTGTTTAATGATAGGAAGGAATTTATAAGAGTCTTATAGAGACAGTGGTAAGGGGACAATTTTAATATGTGGCATTTTCTATAATAAATGTAGGGTGCTAAAGGAAGGAGGTAGAGTAAATAATATGATCCACATTTTAAGGGTGAAGAAATTGGTGGTTGGTTTAAGTTTCCAACACTGGCTTTCTGACAACAGATGCTATGCTTGCATTAAAACACTCCAAAATAAGGAATAAGTCACAAGGATGAAAGGTATGACATAAGGAAGATAGTCAATGGTACTGTAATAGCGTTGTATGGTGACAGATGGGAGCTGCACTGGTGGTGAGCACAGCATAATACATAAAGTTGTCCAATCACTATGCTGTAGACCTGAAACTAATGTAACATTATGTATCCACTATACTCAATTTAAGAGAAACCGGAAACACTTCAATATAGTGTTCTCCTGGGGTAGGGGGGATGGATTAGCCCGGTGATGGGTATTAAGGAGGGCACGTATTGCATGGAGCACTGGGTGTTATACGCAAACAATGAATCATGGAACACTACATCAAAAACTCATGATGTAATGTATGGTGATTAACATAACATAATAAAATTAACAAAAAAAATATAGTGTTCTCCCAGGTTAACAATGTGCGTGAGTGGGACCTAGGGCCAAGCTCATTGCTCTTCACTGCTGGTGCTGCCACTTTGCCCACTGCTCCAACACAGTGAGGCTGAGCAGGGAAGAAACAGATCCTCTAGCACATGGGCCTGAGGGGGATGGATAGAGCTGTCAGGATGGGGAGGAAATAATCCCAGTTTTCAGTTGTCCTATCACACCCCTTTTCCCATCTGGTCCTTAAAACAGTCTTGCTAACCCAGAAGAAATTGTTAGTTCCATTTTACATATAAGAAAAAAAAGCTTAAAGAATGTAAGCACTTTTTGGCTACGAAGGGGGAGAGACTAACATGAAGCCCAGATTTCTATCGCTAACTCCATTATTCTTTCAGCGATCTTATTTAGGTAAGGTATTGAGGCTGCTGGGCTTGGTTGTCCTGAAAATGAAATGGGGAGGGAGGAGGTGAGAGGGCTATGATGTTGGTGCCTTTGCATGCATGCATCTTCCCTGCTCGTCTTCACTTTTCTGCGTGCATGCTTTTAAAAAGCCTACATAAGAAAATAATGTTATATTTAAGAGCAGTTTTAGATTTACAGAATTATTGCATAGATAGTACAAGAGTTCTCATATACCCCAGACTCAATTTCCCCTATTATTATTCTCATCTTACCTTGTGTGATACATTTGTCACAATTAGTGAGCTAGTATTTTTAATTCTTTTTTTTTAAGATTTTATTTATTTGAGAGAGAGAGAAAGAGAACAAGCAGGGGGAGTGGCAGGCAGAAGCAGAGGGAGAAGCAGGCTTCTAGCTGAGCAGGGAGGTGGATGTAGGACTCAAACCCAGGACCCTGGGATCATGACCTAAGCTGAAGGCAGACGCTTAACAGACTGAGCCACCCAGGCACCCCAACGAGTTAGTATTGACACATTTTATTAGCTAAAGTCCATGTTTTATCTAAATGTCCTCGTTTTTTACCTTAATACTTTTTTCTGTTCCCAGTTCCCATGCAGGAAACCACATTGCTTTTAATAATCATGTCTCTTTAGGCTACTCTTGGTTTTGACAGTTTCTCAGACTGTCCTTATTTTTGATGACCTTGGCAGTTTTGAAGAGTACTGGTCAAGCATTTTGTAGAACTCCCTTCACTTGTGATTTGACTGCTGTTTTTCTCATGATTAACTAGAGTTAAAGGTTTTGTAAATGAAGACCACAGAGGTAAAGTACCATCCTTACCACATCATGTCCAGGGTGCATGTTATCAATATGACTTATCACTGTTGATGTTGACCTTGATCACAAACAAAAACAGAAAAAGCCAAAAATATATATATTTTTCTCTATCTCCCTTTCTCTTTTTCCTCTCTCTTCTCTGATGTCATTGGGAAGAGTAGGAAAAATGAAAATAGGATGAGAAATCGTGAAAAATAAATATTTCAGAAAAATTTAAAAAAAAACTGCATCAGAAAATTGCAAAGAAGTATGTAATTTCTGTAGAATTATGACTAGGGAAAATAATTTCTATATTTTACCTTGTGTGTACTTCACATTTACTTTCTTGTTTCCCCCCAGATGACACTATGTCAAGCAACCAAAGGTAAATTTAAAATTTTAGGAAGTAAGAAGAAAATGACCTTTTTCATGTTGAAATCTAGAGACTATTTAGGATAACTACACGTCATTCAGTAAGATCAGAATGGAATTGATCCTCTCCTCAGAGTTAGCGGAGGGTTTTCCACTCAACCTTATAAATTTCGTTCTGTCAATTTGATGTACCAATTTCCCTTTTCCATTAAAAATTTATTTCTATGGGGGTACGTGGGTGGCTGAGTCGGTTGAGCATCTGACTCTTGATTTTTGGCTCAGGTCATGATCTCAGGGTCATGAGATCAAGCCCTGTATTGGGCTCTGCACTCAGCTGGGAGTCTGCTTGAGATGCTCTCCCTCTGCCCCTCCCCACTCTAAAATAAATAAATAAATCTTAAAAAATGTACTTTAATGGAAATTCCAATTTAATACTGATTTTTTTATTTGTAATGAAACTTGACTGAGGCTTTCTAAATAAGGGAAAAAATGAGGCTTTAATTAAGCCTCTTTTGTACTATTTATGTGTCATTTATCATGGATTTGGGAATCAGAATGCTCCTCACATATTACAAACATCTATTTACATTGCCTTGTGACTTTTAAATGGTCATCACCTTAAAATAGTCATCACCTTAAAATAGCCACTTTGGCAGGAGTCAAGACAAATATATGGACATTAATATAAGAACACAACTGTACCTGATTGAATTTAAGATTGTAACAAGCATTTATACCATCCACACTTTTCTTCACAATGTTAAAAGCCCAAGAGTGTTTTACTTCTTTCAACACTCATGAACCTGATAGAGTTTGTTCAGTCATAGCATCCTAAAATGGAAAGGAGCATGGCTTAATGCAAAGAGGGAGAAAAGCTAAACCCGCCTCCGCCTCAGCTCTCAGATTTGCTTCCACCCAAGGGCATCCTGGCCCTGGGCAGGGGCCTCTGGGCCGCAGATGCCAGGGGGGTCCCATCAACCCACCACACCTCTCCTTTTTGTGTGTTGCTTTCCCCAAACTCCATTTCTGTCACATTTTTTTTTTAAGAATTTCCCTTATTCTGTGGGCCATAAACCTATTTAGTCTGGAGCCAAAGGGATGCCCTAAGTGGAGGAAAGGGGCCTGGGGTGGGGGATTCCAGTGGTGTTCTTTGGTTTCGAGGAGGCTGGAGTGGAGGGTGTGGTTGATCACCTGGAGCTGAGCTGGGAGGGAGAGACCCGGGCTCTTAGCTCTTGGACTCTTTATTCCCTACCACATGGACTTCAGATTCACTCTTGTGCTTTACTCCAGAGGGTTGTATTCCTTGGAAAAAGAGGGAGAGACTTTGAATTTGATAGGAACTTTTTAAACCAGACTTGGCTGGATGTACCCCATGATGGGGGCACGGAGGTAATCGAGAAAAGTCTCAACCGTCCCTCTCCCCAGCTTCCTTCTCAGCTCCAACGATCAGAAATCCCCCCCTTTGCTGACTCATTCCATAACTGGAGAAAGAAACTCCATTCACTGAAGCCACAGGGTAGCAAGGAAATCTAAACTCTTTTAGGTTCAAAATGTCAAGGATCAAGTAGCCACTGTGGGGAAGGGGGTGGGGGAGGTGGGGACAGGGATGGAACTTCTCCAGATGAACGGACCATAGTTGTGTTACTGGCTCTTTGCCCGTAGCTCATTTTACTTTGATCTTCTGTGCCCCTGACGTAAAGAGGTCTGTGTACTGTACCCACTTCCCAGACGTCCTTGTATCTGCTATTTTCTCTGGAATTGTATTTTCTAATAAATGACACTTGAGGAAAAAAAAATTTTTTTTTATATTTATTAACAAAAATGGTCCAGAAAAGGATTGAGTAAAAATTACAACGATAAGGTTTAAAATAAGAGTTGTTTTTAGTTCTGTTGTCTCTAGGGGAGTGTAACCAGTCTAGAAAGCTGTTTAATCTCCTAAAACAGGACTCAGATCACACCACTCAAGTGTTAGATTTCAAAAGAAATTTTCCCTTTTCTCTCTTGTCAAAGCAAAATATAGTGGAGGTTTTTACCCACAAGCCTGCTTTCCAGGGGAGTGAATGATCTGGAGTCACTCATCTGGGAGCTATGGAATTCTGTCTATAAAATCAAAGCATTGTACTAGGTGGCCTTCAAGATTTATACCTGCTTCAACGTTCTTTGATTCTAGAGCATCATTGCTAACCATCCGCCCCCAGATCATAAACCAACCACACAACATCTTTCTACAAAGATTTCTATAAAGAAAACAGAAATTCCCTGTTAATCACTGAATTATCTGCTTTCTGTTGGGAAATTGATAGTTCCAGGATACTTTGATTTTATTGTTACCAAAACAAAACTGAATTAAATTTGGCTTTTGCCTGTGAAGGTATTTATCTAGTCAGAGTGATGTTTTTAGAAGAAATGCTTTAGTTAGCGTATGGTTATTCCCATTCAAAATAAAAATCGAATGAGAAAAACCAATCTCCCTGTTTCTTTTTGTGAACTAGTTTGGTTGTTTGCATTATTTGAAAATTTGAGCACTCATGCAAAATTACCCGTGAGTGTACAATTTCCCTTGTAACTAATAGAAATTCATAGACTGTTCCAAGATGGGCATACTCATAGTTAGTCATTTGAGAGACTAGAGTTGTGCATACCTATGCATCATAGAAAAACACCCACACATACAAAGGCTGCATTTTTTACCCAGACCTGAAATAAGAAATTACCCAGACCTGAAATAAGAAAATAAAAGAACTAGAATGCCTTCTTACCACCTCCACCCTAACCACACCTTCCTGCCCTAAGCTTATTACCCAAATCTGGCTATGCCCCAATGTTTGCCTCTTTGAGATTTAAAAAAGATGTTGAGGGAAAAGGTGAGAGAAAGAATAAGCTCAGGAAGAGAAATTGGTGAAAAACAGATGAAGAGCAGGAAATTCTGGTGGGCGTGGCTTTGTGAAGTGAATTGCTGTCATTTGGAAACGTAAGAAAGCAATTAAGGCTATAAAAATAACTAGGATGTGGCTCATTCTCTTATTTCCTTTGTTATGCTCAGAAACTAGATGAACATTGAACATTTCAGTTGAATTAGCCAAATAGGGATTGTCTTAATGACTTCAAATAAATTTTTATCTCTTCAGCAACCAATGGTAGTTCAAGAAATTCAAATTCTTGCTTTGATCATCTGGCTTGGACCCCTTAAAAGACATAACTGATTCAATTTAATTTGCTCATCTTTATACCTCCCAGATGGTGCTTGAACACTTCCACAGTGATTCTCTTGGAACTATCTTAATTCTTCCTTCCTTCCCTCTGTCTCTCTGGACTTTGCTTTTAGAGTGTAAGTTAGCTGATAGGGCGCCTGGGTGGCTCAGTCGGTTAAGCATCTGACTCTTGATTTCGGCTCAGGTCATGATCTCAGGGTCATGGGATCCAGTCCCGTATTGGGCTCCATACTCATCAGGGAGTCTGCCTCTCTCCCTCTCCTTCTGCCATGCACCCCCCCAAATAAATAGATAAATCTTAAAAAAAAAAAATTGAGAGTGTAAGTTAGCTGAACCTTTTCAGCCCTTGCATCTACTTTGAAACCAAGCAAAGCAGCCTGCTGAGTCCTTTAAAGGAGCAGGTAAGTTCAAAGACAGACCCCAGAAAAATTGATAGAAAGGAAGGGTGGATGGTTTCCAGAGATAAGCACTTCTGACAGGATGTAGCCAATCAGGACTCCAAGCATCTGATAAGCCTGTGTAGATAGGGCAGAGGGAGGTGCCCATGGGGCAGCTGGGAGGTGGGGAAATATGCTGAGACTCTAGTTCCTAAGGTGATCACGCTGGGTAAGAGCCAAGCCGGTCGCCACCGTGATATTAACACCAAGATTTGTTGGTTTGGATGAGCCAACCTATTTTGCATCTATAAAATATATGTGAAGCAGAAATTTGAGCCAATTATTTGGCTTCAGTCACTTTCAAGCAGATTGACCATAGTAATTAAATTCTCAAAACGATTGCCTGTTCGTTACTGTATCTCTTGTTACAAATTTGGTTCATTTCTCCATTTTTCATTCTGAAAAGAAAAGAAAAGCTTAGACAAGGAAGAACTTGTAGCCTGCAGAAGGTACATAGTCCTAGGGCGTTTATAATTAATAATCAAGCCGCAATTTGTGCAAGAAGAAAGGGGGCCATCTATTACATTAGCATGTACAAACAGTTTGGTTTATTAAACCTGAGCTGAGCCAAAATGTTTGTCATACAACGGAGGCGTTGTCAGCACTGCAGAAGTAAAAAAGTGAAAATTTTACCAGCGTCAGCATTGATTCACTCACTTCTCGTACAGTGACTAATTAATGAGGAGTATATCCCTCGCGAAGAGTTGGAGTTAAAGAGAAAAATATCTTAGTTGAAAAATATCTTAGTTGAAAGTGGCTGGAAAGGAATTTGATTGAATTTAATTACAACAAACATTTATTGAGTATTTACATATGTAACACACTGTAATGGCAACAGGCATCCAAGATAAATAATACCTTCCTTCAAGTAGGTTATGGAAGATACAGTCACATACATTACTACAATGTGAGGTATTGAAATAAAGGTTAGATGGAGGCCCATCATGGTAAGTCAGGAGATCACTAGCCCTGATCCACAAATAAACCTCAGTTTGAATCATTTCTCCACCAGCTATTGTCAATATGATACTGGGCAAGTTACTTAATCTCTCTGAACCTCAATTTACTCATCTATAAAATGGGGACCATAGAATTGCTTTATATGGTTATAAAGATTAAACTGGATAGTGTACACACAGCATTAAACCAGGATGCATTATATTCCTTCCATTCTTCCCAGGATTAGGAAAGAATGAAGCTAATTCCAGTAAGAAGAATCAGAGAAAGTATCACAGAGAAAGGTGTAGAACTTTAATAGAAGATGTGATGAGATGATTTCATATGCAGAATAGAATGAGCGGAGGCACACAGTTGTGGAAGTATATACACCTCTGGGCAGTGTTGAATGGTCCAATAGGACCAAACCAGAGAGCACAGGGAGAAGGTGTGAAACCCAGAGCACAGATGAGTAATTAGTGATAAAACTAAGAACTAGGAAAAATCACTTTTACAAGGCAGTGTCGAAAAGATAAAGGAACCCGATTTGACGTAAGTTTCAGAAAGCTATTTTGAGTAGCTCTATGAAGGATGACCATCCGTGAACATTGAGGAGACTACTAAATAGCTTTGTAAATGATGATAATGACATAAATTCAGGTAAGAATAGATATGCGGAAATGAGTATAAGAAAGGATTCTATGATAGAGTTTGCAAAACAAAGTAAAAGCTCCTTTCTTTGGGGACCAAAACTTGAAAGATTTAGATCTACTACATGAAAATTGTGTCCTTTTTTCAGGATTTGAAATTGATAATAACATGGCCCACTATAACTGTTGACTGTCATTTTTTAATAAAATAAGTCATTATATCCTTTCTATTAAATATTTGCATATCTACACTGAAAGAGGTTTGATAATATATTTAAGTTCAATGCTTGAGGTTCTTTGGTTTTGCAATCAGTGATCTCAGTCTAGCATGTGTCAGATTCACCTGGAGGGCTTGTTAAAACACATTGCTGTGCGTGTGCCCAGAGTTTCTGTCTGATTCAATAGCCCTGGGGCAGCACCCAAGATTTTGCTGATCTAGAGACTACACTTTGAGAACCACTAGTGTGCATACCTAGAGACTTGTCCCTTTGATTAAGGCCCAGTGGGTTTCACCTAGGTAAGGGCTAGTTGTCTTAGTCCATTGGGAATACCAGGAAAAGTATTTCCATCTCTGTTCTGAGAAAATAATCAAGGAATTAGCCCACCCTTTTCTTCTTGCTGGAGCAGAATTCCCTTTAGAGTTTCAGTTTGCAGGTTTGGGTTACTGAGTTCTGTCATTTGCCCCAATCATGAATAAGCCATATTAAATTCAGGCTTAGGACCACTCGGACAGTTAGCAGTTTCCACACTGAAGCAAAATGCTAAAAGTCATGTAGGTAATATCCAATTCTTTGTGGGTATTGCATTTGACAGGAAATAAAAGTTCATGTGAGGTTCTTTAACGGAACTCTGTCTGTTGGGACGCTGAAATTTCCATCTCGTTGCAAAGAATGTAAGAGAACGGTTTAGCCACACACATGTACACCAAGTGGAGTTTTCCCTCATTTGCCAGTATTTAAAGCAATTGAACATGATGTGTGAGGTAGAAATATGTATAGAGATGACCGCCGGGTTTTAACTTGAATGACCGGTGGACAGAGCCAACAACCAGATAGGAACCCCAGGAGGAACAGTAGGTTTTGGCAAAGGATGAGGTCGAACTGATACTGTCACAGAAGCTTCCAAGTGGACACTTCCCACATACAGCATGGGTTTGGTGCTCAGGTGTTTATCTGCATAAAAATAATAGTTACACCGAAGGGATTGATGAACTTGCCTAGGAGAAGATAATGGAGTAGAGAGAAGGCATAGGAGTCTTGTTCTTAATTTTTTAAGAAAAGCATAACTATTTAATTTTTTTCTGAAAATAACTGTAGGAAGTGTTTGGGTAACTCAAAGTACAAAAAACTTGATTGTTAAGGCAATGCTATGGGCTTTAAAGGGCCATCTCTATGCTTTGGAATTCTTCAGTGTAAGCCAATGCATATGTTTCACCATAAAGTGCCCTTGGAGTATCAGAGAAAAAAAATTGGACTAGTAAACTGATCCATATTGGACTATTTCTTACCACATGTATTTTTATGTCCTCTGTAAACTAATAGAACATTAAACTTAAATCATTCACTTTCTGGTTAATTGACTATTTTTCAAACATTTAAAATTATTCATAAGACCTCAAACTGTTGGATCAACTCTGCTGTGAAATCCAATCATGTTATTAGGAACAATGACTTGCCTCTTTGTATATCTGGGTTTTTTTCTACATTTTCAACCTACACATCATGAAAAAGAATCCTAGAATAACAAAAGCTGCAGGATACCGTTAAGGATGATTCAATCTAGCATTTTACAGGTTAGAAAATGTAGAAGCCCAAGTGGTTAATTAACTTGCTAAAGATGATCTCTTAGAAAAGAAAAAGAAAGGAAAAGAAATAAAGATGATCTAAGTAAATAAAGGCAGAGTCAGGATAAGCATCTAGGTCTCCTGACTCCAATTCTGGGGCTCCTTTGCCCGATAGCATGCTGCCTACCTTCCAGAAGCACCCCACCCCAAAAGCATCTCACTACACATAGGGATTAGTCTTTAAGCAGGCACACTTTCTTCCCTATTTCTCTTTAAAGCTTAAAAAAAAAAAAAAAAAAAACCCTAATCCAGAAACAATATAAATGAAACATTCTCGGAGCCACCTACATAAATAAGTGGGGTGGGGTGGGCTTACCCCAATATTCTAAGTTGAAAATGGACAGAACACATTAAAACTGTGACAGAAGAACAATTTCTTTCTAGTCAGTACTTCATTTCCACCTTAAAAAAAACTTAGACTGTTCCTATACATAATGCCAGTTTATAAACTGAAGCCAACGAAGGATTATTTTGCCAATAATGATGCCAGACTTATCTGACTCTATCATTTGAGCTTCATGTAGACGCAACTTTAGACTACACACACACACACACACACACTTTTTTCCCTCTGTTCGTTCTAGAATGAGTTCCTGAAGAAGGCAAGGCAAGACAACAGAACCAAACCATTGTGTTGCTCACACATCCTGAAATACCTCACATGAGGAAGGAGAAATTAGTAGGAGGTTAAAAAAAAAAAAAACTTAATTAAATGCCCCATTCAGTTGAAGAGCGCCAAGTGAGTCACCTTCGGATGGAGGCCCTCTGGCATCGTGGATGGGGGTCCGCCTCCTGTACTAGGCTTGGACTCTGCTGATAAAAATTGCTTCTGTGAGCCATTCAACAGCCCTGCTGGCTTTTCCACAGCACGGCTCTTCCTCTCTGGAGAGCCATGATCTCACAGGGCCACCAGGAACAGGGTGGGCGCAATGGAGTTTATGTTAGACTATTGGAGGTCAGACAGCCCTTCCCCTCTTTCGCTGTCCATCACATCAGTTCTCTCTTAGGTATCTTCCAGTTTAATTTTTTTTTTTTTAAAGATTTTATTTATTTGACAGAGAGAGACACAGCGAGAGAGGGAACACAAGCAGGGGGAGTGGGAGAGGGAGAAGCAGGCTTCCCGCTGAGCAGGGAGCCCGATGTGGGGCTCGATCCCAGGACCCTGGGATCATGACCTGAGCCGAAGGCAGACGCTTAACGACTGAGCCACCCAGGCGCCCCTCTTCCAGTTTAATTTAATTATAATTTGTCATAATGGGTTCAAAAGGCATCTCCTCCAACAATTGTGTCCCAGCCTCTCTCATTTTTGGGGAATAAACTGGTACACAAACAATGTAGGTGCTACCAGCAAATTCCTATAAAATGAATAAATCCAAAGATATTCCCATTCCAGGGTTTCTGATATGTAAACAAAACTAAGTCATCTTTTTTTAAAGAATAATTTTTACAAATAGTTATGTCTTTTCTTTGAATCCAAGGATGACATATTCAAGGACATTTTATCTCTGGCTCCACTCATAGGCGGCAAAACTGGCTCTGTCGTCTGCATAAAATTTAAATGTTGTGTTCCCAAGTCAAATTCTTCAGGAATGTCCTTTTCCCAAGAGCCAGGCCATCATACACCTGTGGATCTTGCTCTTTTGAGCTCCTTGGATCAGCCTGTTTCTTCAGGTGTAACGTCTTCTAGATTCACACACATGGAAAGAAGAGTATTCTAAGGACTAGTTTTATACTACATTTCAAGGGCAGGTGAGAAAATATAAACATGAGTCACCTCGACATCCCTGCTTGTTCAAGGAAGCATCAACATCAATGTCAATTTGAGTGAAATAGAGAAAAGACAGGATCATCCCACAGCCTGAATCTACTTTTCAAAGTGCTGACTCATTACCAGTTGCACTCTCTTAAGTCCTGCACAGTTGGTTGCTGGCTGGTGCCCCATCAAGCTTGCTCAGCCCTGGACCGCTTAGTCCTTCTGGAGACGACACACAGAAACCTGAGCCTTGGGTTTCACGGGAGGCTCTCCAAGTGAGTCATCCTCTATAGGTGAACACAGCATTTTATTTTTCAACACAGAGACAGGGGAAAACCCACACAGGGCTGTGGGCACACCGTCAGCCGGCTCCTCACTCCACCTGCGTGTGAAAACTTGCGTGTCAGTGTTGGCCACAGAGTTTACGTGAAGACACTGCCTTTGAACCGTGTGCTGAAGGCAGGAGGAAAGAGCTTCCTCTCTGTGGCCCATCCGGTCTCCTCACTACATCTGGTCAAAAGCCAGCCAATTCATCTAAGTCAAAGACCAGGAGTTAACTGCTCTGTGTAAAACAATTTTCCCCGTGACTCATGGTTCTTGATGAGGTCTTACACATGCCAACTGTAACGTTAGAACAAGTCCCGAATTAGTGCGAGTCTGCTAAGCGTCCTAGGAGGCAAGAGGCAAACACCTATGGAATTTTACATAATGCACTAACTTCTGCTCTCGGTAGGTCGTCTCTGCTTTTAGGACAGTTGTAGAGGTGTTGCAAATAGACGAACTGAGAAACTTTGAAAATGATTTCCGGAGAAATCGGGAGTATAAATTTAAGTGTAAAAGTAATATAGAGTGTATTTTTAGATTGAACAGATTTATTTCTTGGGCCATCTATGTGGTTTATGTGCCTTCTAATTTCTTCCAGCTTCACTGCACTTAAGTTTCCTATTGTTTTCTGCGTGTGATCTGTGATGAACTCTTGTAGCTTACCTCCTACTGGCTCTCATCTTATGCGTTTGGTATTTTGCATTTGCAAAGCACTTCCAAGTTTACGAAGGAACTTTGCTCACGCATTCCTTTTCATTTTCAGTCCTATAACCTGTGAGGTCTGCAGCTCTCCATCCCCCTTGTCTGGTTGAAAAAGACCTCCAATGATTTGTTATAGGTCACACTGCCGGCAAATGACAGGACTGTGACAAGAACCTTGGATTTCTAATGCCAAGTTCCCTTTTAACCGCAGCTGCTCCCTGGTGCCCGCCACGCCACAAGCTTTTCTGTCTCAAAGCCTTTGCATACACCAATTTTACCCTTGCTTACTTGGCCTCTACCTCTTGTCCTAGCCCCCAGATGCTCCAAGGTTCCACACTGTTTGGGAGAGGATTGTGCAGTGTCATGAAGCTAGTTGGAGCTCTTTAATTCTTCATAAATTAAGGCTGGGGTGGGGGCCGTGTGGATCTCAGGAGAGATGTGGAGGTGTGACCCGAACAGATTGACCTTGGTCCATGCGAACTGTCTCAGCGTGGTGCGGTCTGAGCTAGAAGCCTTCTTTAAATCATCTCTGCAGTGTAGCCAGGCTGTCTAATACGCCTCACAGCAAAGGGCACTGCTTAAAGGCATGACTTTTGTGAAAATCTTTTTGTTTTCTCTTTTTTCTTTGTGTCTTTGTTTTTTTTATTGCCCCCTTTTTCTTTCTTTTTTCTTTTTTCTTCCTATCTTCCTTCCTTCCTTCCTTCTTCTCTCCCTCCCTTCCTTCCTTTCTTTTCTTCTTTTCCCAATATAGGGATGCCTAGTGTGGTAGTTAATCTTTAGAGATGGCCCCAAACAATGTTAATGTTTACTACCCACGAATGTAGGTGGGCCTATGAAGAAAGTGATGTGCTGACACTTCTAAGCCCAGGCAGTAAGAAGACCTGGAAGCTTTTGCTTCCTTCTTTTTGGAGCCATCATCTACCATGTATAAAGCCAGGTTACCCTGATGGAAAGAGAGGCCATATGGAGAAGTCCTGGAAGATGAGAGGTTTTTGGAGGAACAACAAGGAATCAACCACCAGGTCCTATCTGCAGCCCAGTGGCCTCATAAAAAACCTCAAGGGGGGGTGGTGCCGGGGTGGCTCTGTCTGTTAAGCATCCGACTCTTGATTTCAGCTCAGGTCATGATGTCTGGGTTGTAAGATTGAGCCTGGCATCGGGCTCTGCCCTGGGTGTGGAGCCTGTTTGAGATTCTCCCTCTCTCCCTCTCCCTCTGCCCCTCTCCCTGCTCTCTCTCTCTCTAAACAAACAAACAAAACAAAAAACCAAAAAACTCAAGTGAGACCGGTAGAGGAACACCCCCAAAGCAGGACCTAGCCAACCCGGAGAATCATGAAATATAATGTTGTTTTGAGCCACTAAGTTCTTAAATGGTTTGTTATGCAGCATAACTGGTCACCTATCCCCTAGTCTGAATCTTCAGTAACCTTCAGCAAGTCCTTGAAACAGCTGGGCTGACACAGGCCAGTTTGGAACAGATGTGGGTGATAGTAGATGGGGGTCAGTGGATAAGAGAAAGAGAATTTATGCCAAAGACGGAATAAAAACCCTGAAAAGGGAAATACAGAGGAAGGAAAAGCACTGCTTCTTAGGATCTTGAATTTAGTTCTACATGACTCTAAAGCAATCTCTTGTGTCCCAGGCTTTGTTTAAAACAGACAAAACTGTTGCTCATTGCACAGGTTGGCCTAGGCCTGACACTTCAAAAAGTGCGTCTATTTCTTTTTTTTGTGGTCATTCCTGGGTGTAAGAATTAAAAACGAGACTCAATGAAGAAAATTCACCACGTCATGCTTTTTGGGGGTTGGACCAAGCAAATAATCACCATAAGCCAGTGGATCTTTGTATTTCTAGAAAGGAGTACATTGTTTGGAACATTGGAAGCATTTGAGGCCTTTTTTTCCCAATCGAACTGACTAGGGGCTCTGCCAGACCCTTGAGTAGGTAATGTGCAGGCAAAGAAATCTCGTTCTGGGCCCCGTCTTCCATCCACAGGAGAAAAATTGCATCGTTACTTGTTCATCTAGTATTTATCCTTGGGGTGTCTGTCTATCTAGAATGCCCACAAAACCTTGGATAAAACTAAGAAATTTGGAAGAAACATGTAAGTTAAAACTAGCTCAAAGTCACTCACTTCTTCAATTTATTTATTTGGTCTGAGATGATTCCCACATTCACTTACCATATGGCATTAAATCATTCTGGTCCTTGAGTTATTATTACATGATTCAAAGAGTATAATTTACAGAATTGCCAGCCCAGGCTGCACTCGGTCCCACACCAAAAAAAGACCACAAGGAGGGGAGAAGAAAAATGACTGTTTCCTGGTAGCCCATATTTACGCAATTTTCTCCACCACAGATTGTTTTGGCAGTCTAGACAGAGTCTTGTAAAATCCTTCCCTGATGTCATCCACATCCTTCCTTGATAAGTTCAAAATGAGTCCGGAGCAAGCATGGTTCCTCTAGCAATGTCATACAAATAATGAGTGCAGTGCCACCCCAGAGAGGCCTTTGGACTCCGGCAATTTCCACATGAAGGACCGGACTGATGAGCCGGCCACCAAATTATGTAAATATGTGGCCGAGAATGCAGCTGCTGAAGGAGAGAAAGAAACACACATATGGACATTTCGTGTTTTAAAAGAACTTTGTGGGAAACAAAACAGATTCAAGGAAGAAGTAGGCTAGATTCAGGGAAAGAAAGACTGAGGGAATTATTTTCTTAGTCAAAACCAGGGAACACCCTGAAATGAATGATTCCTTAAAAGACAACTTAAAACTGTGTTTTAGGGGCACCTGAGTGGCTCAGTATGTTAAACGTCTGCCTTCGGCTCAGGTCATGATCTCAGGGTCGTGGGATCGAGCCCCACATCGGGCTTCTTGCTCGGAGGGAAGCCTGCTTCTCCCTCTCCCACTCCACCTGCTTGTGTTCCCTCTCTTGCTGTGTCTCTCTCTCTGTCAAATAAATAAATAAAATCTTTAAAAAAAATTGTGTTTCAAAGAGAATACACTGGGTCTTATTTCTATCATTTTTGTGGAGAGGAAAGATGGTTCCAGGTTAGGGTTTGAAATTCAGGTTATAAGAGGGGATTTATTTTGTATCACTTTATTTATTAGCAGATTCCACACCAATGCATGTATAAATAGGGCAGAAGACACAAATGCTATTCTTCTCTAATAGAAGATAAAATATAAAGGACACATTCAAACAATTATCAGACTTATAGCCTCAATGAAAATCGATTCCAGTTTGTTAGAAAAGAATTTCCTAATCAGAAGACGTAAGGACAGACACATCCCCCTATTTATTGTTTGAAAATTTTCTGTGTGCTAAATCTTTATTTTTATGTGATTATATTCATCTAGCCTTCAGGGGGAATTGGAAGAAAAATGCTTCTCACATTGCACTTTCTTTTTTTTAAGTATTCTTTTTTTTTTTAACATTTTATTTATTTGAGAGAGAGAGAGACAGAGAAAGTGAGAGAGAGCACAAGTGGGGTGAGGGGCAGAGGGAGAAGCAGACTCCCCGCTGAGCAAGGAGCCCAGGACCCTGGGATCATGACCTGAGCCTAAGGCAGACGCTTAACCGACTGAGCCACCCAGGCGCCCCCACATTGCACTTTTAATATTCTCTTCAATCTGGTTAAATTCTCCAAAACAAATGAAGTAGTATAAAAAGGAGAAATGTTCGATTCTGTTCTCACATTTTCTCTGCAGTTTGGTATTCCAGAAGAGCAGGAAATACTTTGACATATGTTTTTTTTCTGACACGTTTACCAGCTCCTCAGTCATTCCTCTCCCTGTCCATGTCTTGAGTGCTTTCCTTCAGGTGGTCTGTTTCTCTTCTTGCTGGGCGGTTTTACTATCTTTCTAAGCGAGCTTCTGTGTGGCCTCCCCCTGGGTAACGGAATCACAGACCTAATCATGTTCTCTCCTAACTCAAAGCCATCTGGTGGCCTCTCAACTTCCTATAATGCCTTCCCAGCAGCCTCTGCCTGCCGCATACTGCTACCTACTGTCTGCCACAGCCAGGTCTCTCGACATCGCCTAGACCTCTGGTCCTTGGAAGTTTCCAGGGCTTGGCCAGTTGCTGTCCCTCCTTCAGGAATGTACCACACTTCATCTGGTACTACTCATTCTTCAAGCAACAAACCCTGCGCCAATCTTTCTATCCATCTGTGTGGGTCCCACTTTCATTGACCAACTCTAATTACACATTCCAGAAAATAGGCCTTTGTCACCCTTCTACTGGTCACCGCTTCTGACTAACCTCACTACTGGTATGTATTTCAAGCTCATCTCCCCCAGCTCTGTGCCTTCCCAGGCTCTGACCTCCACTCCATCCCTCAGAGACACTTGTCTCTCTGACTCTGACCTTTTTTAAGAATTTTATTTTTTATTGAAATATAATTGACATATAACGTTGTGTAAGTTTAAGGTGTACCGTGTGTTGATTTGATACATTTATATGTTGCAAAATGATTACCACTGTAGCATTAGCTAAGACCTCTATCCCATTAGGGTCACGAAAGTATTGTTTCATTTTTGTGGTGGGAACATTTCAGATCTTCCCACATTTATTGCAGCATTAGTCACGATAACCAATCTATGGAAACAACAGAAGTGTCTATCAACGGATGAATGGATAAACCTATTTATAAATATATACATACAATGGAATATTATTCAGCCATGAGAAAGAAGGAAATCCTGCCTTTTGTTGCAGGGTGGATGGACCTTGAGGGGATTATGCTAAGTGAAATAAGTCAGACACAGAAAGACAAATACAGTGTATTATATGATATCACTTGCATGTGGAATCTAAAAAAGCCTAACCGGTGAAAACAGAATAGGATGGTGGTTACCAGGAGCTGGAGGGTGGGATGAAGGGGACTGGGGAAGATGGTGTTTAAGGGTACAAACTTGCACCTAGTAGATACATAAGACCTGGAGATCTGAAGGACAGAGTAGTGATTTTAGACAATACTGTATCACACACTTCAAAGTCCCTAAGAGACAAGATCTGACTCTGAGCTTTGATGTTAGTCTCCAGCTACCATTTGTTGTCATCTGCTTTGATTACCCCACTCTCAGTTGTGGGGCTTAATATTTTATCAGACTTCCTAGGCTGGCACACGGGCTTAAATTTACCTCAGTCCCAGCCAACAAGGAATTCCCCAGTCTCCCTAAGGATACCATAAAATTGTGTGCTCTGTTCTTCTCCAGGAGATCATCTTGTATTACCTTTATGTTTTTACCCAGCAGTAAGCTCTTAAAAAGCAATCATGGTGTCTTTACTCATTTTGGCATCCTCGGGGCATGATCTAATGTCTGATATAGGCAGTGTTTGTTGAGTGGGTGAGTGTGATTCTCCGATTTCTTACCTATACATTTCATTATATCCATTTGCTTTATCAAATTGCTTGGAATATACTGGACCCCTAACAAATATTTTTAGATTAATTGAATAAGGTTGTTAATTTCCCTCTATACTGCTTGACTTGTTACAATGAAGTGAAAAAAAAAGAGAAAAATGAAGACATTTTCAAAAACAAAGAAATATTGTAGTTATGTCCTTTCTAAGTTCAGCATTGTGAACTTGGGAATAAATTAGGAATACATAAATTGGGAAAACTTCCTTAATTAAAAATTTGTGACTACGTGGGAGAGAGTGCTGAAGTAATTTTCATGATAAAAATAAGAGAGGCTTTCCAAACAGGTGCAGCACAGGAGCAATATTGAAAAGCAATTATTTTCAAACTCTTTAGGATAATCCATTTATTTAAATGTATTTTAAAGTGATTTAATAATAGTTTGGAGAAAAGTTAACAATAACTTATTTTTGTTTTTATTCTTTTTCTTGGAGGAAATTTCTTTAATCAAAATGTGGAACTGTTTGGGGAGCAAGCTGTCTTGAGCTGTACAAGTCATGAGGAAGTGTAAGCCAAGGCAGCAGTGGATGGCGGTCAGCAAGAACCCTGCACAATGCTGCCTCCAGGAAATGTGGCCACAGGCTGGCAGGAGGCAGATGGATGGAAAGGAGCCTGGTCTTCTGGTTCTGTCCTTACAAGCTGTGTGACCCTAGGCAATTTATTCACCTTAATTCTTCCTTTGTGAATATAGGGGGTGACCATCAAATACCTTGCTGAATTCTTATGAGAAACAATTTAGATATATAAAAAATGCCATGCACAAACTTGGCCTATGGTAGATGCCATACACAACTATTATTTTAAATTCTATTTGACCATAAACTCTCCGACTCTGAAAAACGACCTGATGAACATACAGAAAAAAATTGAAAATATGTTTATCTTATGACCCAGCTGTTCCACTTGGGCATATTTCTTTAAAACCAAAACCAAAAAACTCTCAATCTATATATACAAAGAGACATGTTCATGAAAACATTTTTGTATCAGCAAAAACAAAAACAAAAACAAAAACAGGTGTTTTGTTAATGCCTACCGGTAGGTAAGAAAATAAATAAATTGTGGTATGTTTATAAGATTGTGGTATATTTATTTATAGACCAATTAAAATTATCATGGATGTATTTAAAAATAGTAATGATGAGGGAAGATTAATTACAAAATTATATATTGACTTGTGTAAATTTAAAAGCACAAATAAAATAACAGCATATGGATACTACTATATACATGTAAAAGGATTGAAACTGATTTGAAAGTGTGCATTCAAAACTTATTTTGTTAGCCTTTGGGACAGGAGGAAGAGAGATGAGCCTCAACTTATCATATTTAAGAGATATTTAGGGGCGCCTGGCTGGCTCAGTCAGTGGAGCATGTGACTCTTAATCTGGCAGTTGTGAGTTCAATCCCCATGTTCAGGGTAGAGCCTACGTTTTTTAAAAAGAGAGAGATTTAGATTTATCAGTCAATTTTTATTTCTTAAAAAACACTGGCAGCACCTCCTGCCCCCTAAAGGGGACACTTACCTTATCCATGGAAACTTCCATGACTCCCCAAGCAGAAATGATGGCTCCCTCCACCTTATAAAAACCCTATTGTAAAGAATTGTTTGCAGGTCTGTTTTCATGCTAGACTGATTTCTCCAAAGTCAGGGATTCCATATTATTAATTTCTGTACCCCTTGTGTAGTACAGGAAAAGACCCCAAATGGGCGTTCACTAAATATTTGATGAATTAAAATAAAGGTTCATCTGCAAGAGGAAAGTCCAAGAAAGCACTGGTTTAAAGCCAAATAGGAATGATCTTCAGCATTAACTGTTGTTTTGGATTATCTGTGGTCCTTACTGTTCATTAATGTAGCTAATCAAGAGTCATCATTAACCGTAAGACTTTCAATCAAAGAATGCAAGAAAATAGCTTTTCCAAGAGGAAATATTGAAAACATGAACATTATAGTAGTGGAAAGACCTCAGTGGTTGCAAACTATTATAAGAAATTATTCTAGGGGCGCCTGGGGTGGCTCAGTCGTTAAGCGTCTGCCTTCAGCTCAGGCCATGATCCCAGAGTCCTGGGATCGAGCCCTGCATTGGGCTTTCTGCACCGCAGGGAGCCTGCTTCTCCCTCTCCCTCTGCCTGCCACTCTGCCTACTTGTGCTCTCTCTCTGTCTCTCTGTCAAAAAAAAAAAAAAAAAAAAGATGAAAAAAACCTTTAAAAAATAAATAAATAAAATCCCCCACATAAAAGAAATAATGTATGAAGATGCCCTCTAAAGACATATAGGTTCTTACAAAATTAGCTGACACATACTATGTGCCAAATATTCTCCTGAGGACTTTGCTTCAATTATCTCTCTCAATGCTCATTATAAGCATAGGAGGTATGCACCCATTTCACAGATGAAGAAACTGAGGCACAGAGGCTGAGCAACTTGTCGATGTCATACGACCAGGTAGCAATCATTTGAATCCAGTCAGTTTGGTTCCAGAGACTGAACCTCTAGTTTCTATGTTATAGTACTTCTCATTACTTCCTGTAACTAGTTTGTGTTGTCAAGATTTCATTGTTTTGTTTTGTTTTTCAGGAAATTTATTGCTGGATATTCATTTGCTTTATACAAGTATCACTTCTTAAAATATTAAAATAGTTCCCTCGTGGTTGGTAAGCAGGCACTGTCCTGAGACTCCTGAGTACCATTTCATTATTCTAGTCCTCTTGGCCACCTCTGTGATATTGACATCTCCTTTGTGAAACACACACACACACGTACACACAGCCTGCAGTCACCCTGACCCCTGCTCCAGGTCTATGGCCCCCGTGGTGCTGATGGGTGAGTCATCCATGTATTCAGGTTGTTAAATATTGTGACTACCATCCTTAAACATCAAGTCAATTTATGAGCCTCAGGCTGCAGAGAGTGGTAAGGTAGCCACGGAGAGGTTCAGTGAGTTCCTTAACAAGAATTAGAAAAGAATCACAAATCCCTGTCCATCTTCCGGGGGTTGCTGCCTGTGGACAGGACATGGGCTCTGGATTTGATACAAGTGAGTTTGCCTCTCAGCTCCATCACTCAATAATTATATGCTTTTGGGCAAATGACTTAACCTTGCAGAAACTCGGTTTTCCACTGAGGGATGATGCTCATCTTTCACGGGCTATATGAAAATTAAATAGTAAAAAGTACATGAAATGCTTAATTTAGTGTTTGGCACATAGCTGTTGCCCAGAAGATATTAATGTGCTAGACATTACTTTTATTACCTAAACTAGCCATGGTAGTAGTGTCCACTTCACAGTTAATAATCAGTTGGTAAAAGCAAAACTATCAGAAACATGCCTGATACACAATAAGCTCAAAATATACATGCTAGTTATTACTACTTTGCTATAAGCCAATTCTATTTAAAGTTTGTTAAGTTGTGAGCTATATATATATATTTCTTCCCTTTTCTTTCTTTCTTTCTTTTTTTTTTGAGAATAGGCCTTCTATTTTAAACTTTTTTCTCTTAAAAGAATTCTTTCCAGGCTGAAACTCTGTGAAAAAAAAAATTCTGTAGAAATAAGAGTATTTTGGGCACCTTTGTATAAGGATTCAAATACTAATATAGCTGATATCGCAGCTCAATGATGTTTATGGCTTCAGTGTGTAAGGCTGATAAAACCATTTTCAGCTTAGGAAAAGCCACCTAAACATCTCACTTATGAGATCTGCCACAAACATGTTTTAATATTTTGTTTTAATATTTTGAGGCACTGGTGAGTGGATTCTAATTTTGAGAGAAAATTACCCAAAAAGAAGAGGGGAAAAACCTCCCACATTAGTCTAAATTTTGTTTTCAATTGATTTTGACAAAAAGGAAATGAATGTCCAAATGGAAAGTCAGGATGGGAGGAATTTTTATTTCCCTTCTGGAACATCGAAGCAGAGTTTTAAGGAGTGGGCTGGAGAGATCAGGGAGGTAGCCCTGTGCACTCCCACAAACGAGATGAAATCCCATTGAAACCTTAGTTGCCAGGAGCAACCAACAGAAACACTAACACTGAGAGAAAGGGGTTTCTGGTTTGAAAGTCATGTTTTTATTACATATCATCTGAAAATACTGAATGAAGAGTCGGATCGCTGATACCGGCCCCACCTCCGCCATTGGTCAGAGCTGCGACCTTAGGTAATGTGCTTAACCTCCCTGCCTCCCAGAACTATCATGTGTAATGTTTGTGGGTTGGACATGGTGTTTTTTAATCTCCATTTTAAGCTCCTCTAAATTTAAGCTTTGAGTAAGCAAATGCAGAAGGTAACAAATGTCTGAAACATTTCTAACAACCGCACACGCTGGGCTTCGAGAAGAGCACACAGCTTAGTTCAATTAACTCACAGTTATGAAACACCTATGTACTATATAGATATAAAAAATGTAGATATAAAATGCAAGGATGTAGATATCAAAGGCAATAGAGATATAAAAATACAAAGAGAAGGGACGCCTGGGTGGCTCAGTTGGTTAAGCGGCTGCCTTCGGCCTGGGTCGTGATCCCAGGGTCCTGGGATCGAGTCCCGCATCGGGCTCCTTGCTCAGCGGGGAGCCTGCTTCTCTCTCTCTCTCCCTCTGCTTGTGCTCTCTCTGTCAAATAAATAAAATCTTAAAAAAAAAAAAAAAAATACAAAGAGAAACAATGTCTTCTCCAGGAGCTCCCATTCTAGTAGAAGAGACAGTGGTGTCCTTGGATGATTTACAACACTGTGCAATTAAAAGATACTGCCAGGGACGAGGGTCCTGAGATCATTCCGAGATGGCCATGAGAGGAATTTTAAGGACAAATGTTGAGCATTTCAGCCATCCTACAATCAATAAACTTCACACATAAATGAACTAGCTGTCTCTCTCAGTTGATGGTCTCGTGTGGTCTGTGTGAAGGGGTTGAAAATAAGGCAACCCTTCGGGTGGGTAGTGGACTTTTAAGTATTGTTGCTACTGGGCAAGGAGTTTAGCGCTCTCTCCAGACAATTCGTGCAGGGCCATATTTATAATTTTTTGTAAACAGCAGGCCAAACCTCCCACTGCCGCCGTCGCCTAGCCTGCATAGCGCTGAGTTCCTCTCCGATCCCACCAAGCAGGAACGGCGCGGACCCAGTGCTATTTCCAGCAGTGGCACCTCTGAGAGGAGTTACCAAGCCAGCCAGAACATAAATTCCAAAGGAACACACTCAGGACAGCAGACAATTCTTACGTGGTATTCTTTAAAGAACCAAAATTGCTTCAAGGACCATACCAATGTCATTTAAAATTTCCAGGGGCCATTGTTTCTTGTACCCCAGAAAGCGAATTGCTTCTTATAGAAGCTAGCTTTCCCCACCCAAACTCTGGCCATTAACACTTGTCTCAAGTAACTAAAAACAACAGATTGCTTAAAAGATGGATTTGCCTTTCAACCAGTTGTTTGCCTTATTCTGGCAGAATATTGGCCCCCAGAGGGACATGTTATAACCTGTCTCCTCCCAAGTTGGAGAGGGTTAATAATAACAGTAACTACCACTTCGGGAGTCCTTTTCTGAGCCGGGCTCAGACATTGGTTAGCTAAATCCTCTTGGTTATCTACGATGGCAGGTACTATTTTCCTGGGAACCTGAGGTCCAGAGACATTAAATGACCCAATGGCAAGAATATGGTAGTGACATTAAAATATTTGCCTAGCCAGGATGCATCCTAAATCCTGGTGGAGTGTTTTGGTTTCTTACAGTAAAATCTGTGGGAATGGGGGCTGGGGATGCAAGTTCATCACAGAGACCCTCTCTTTTCTCTGTAGAGGAGTCGTCTGTGATCCAGTTACCTTGGAGCTGCAGCTGGGGAGAAATGTAGGTCAGATGAGATCGATATTTTGACAAGGCAAGAGAATCTTTGGACATTTGTCATGTGTTTTGTTAATCTTACGTTTGTTTGTTACTATTCATATTTACCTATGAATCATGACCCTAAGAATACCCTCAAGCCATCAAGTACATTTTTCCATTGCTTTTAGTGTTAAAGTGGAAATACATTCTGATAGAAGGGGGAAAAGTTTGGATTCTGGACGTAACCCAACGATACTTTTAGATTCTAGCACACTTTTGAAGAGCTTTCTTAAAAATATTTTCTTGTTTACAATGAAACACAATCTCAATACATAAATAAGAACCCAGAGGGATGTACAAAGATATTCACAAAATAAAATCAATGGTATTTAAACTATGAATACTCTATCAGAAGCTCTGATTTCCTATTACATTTTCTGCAGTGTCAGCAATAAAGACATAAACATTTCACCCGTCTCAAACATTTCAATGTTCTAAAATTTATATGTATTCCTAATTAATTTTCTTAGTCTATTTCTTGAAATTGCATCACTTGATCTCATTGGATATCTTTTCCCAAGAACACCTGTAAAATTTCATTTGTTTTCTTATATGTATATATTTAATTATATTCTGCCTGTTTCCTAATACGTATCGGGAGGTTTGCAACGGATATAGAAAATATGATAAAGTGTCATAAGTCAAAAGTGGAATAAAGGAAATAAAATCCGAAACAAAGATTCAACAGAAATAGAATAAAAAATGCTTATGCTCATGACACGCACATACACTGGAGTAGGGAATAAAGTAAGGAGGCAATTTGGCAAAAGCTTGCCAGCAACTAAGTGAAGAAAATGTGGTCAGTTATATAGTTCGGAGTCCGTAAGGTAAAAACAGACTGACTGCTCAGAAAAATTACTTCTATTCTTGGTGGTGAGATCAGGCAGGAATTTCTCCCAGGAGTGTCATAAAGAGGACGATGTATGATGTGGAAAATACATTTTGATAACAAAGAGTCAGAGGCTCTTTCTTATAAAGACCCCCAATATAAACTGATTAGATCCTACTGAAGTTCAGCTTGCTGAAAAGATAATTTCAGAGACATTTAAATTAGTTACAGTTTTTCTGAGCAGAAGTGGAAAAAAAAAAAAAAAGCCCAGAAAATTGGGGTGGAAAGTTTTTTTTGTTTTGTTTTGTTTGTGTGGTTTTTTTTTAAGCTTTTATTTATTTGACAGAGAGAGACACAGCGAGAGAAGGAACACAAACAGGGAGAGTGGGAGAGGGAGAAGCAGGGAGCCCGATGCGGGGCTCGATCCCAGGACACTGGGATCGTGACCTGAGCCGAAGGCAGATGCCAAATGACTGAGCCACCCAGGCGCCCCTGGGGTGGAAAGTTTTGATCCTTCCTTGGCAATGAAGACTCACGCCAATGTTTTCTCGGCAAACTCAAATCTACAAGCTTTTAGGCACCATGTAACGGTTTGTTTGCAATTACCTATTGGTTCATGTGGTCAGTAGAAAGATGGTTTTTAATACAGGTAAAGTTATCCATCATCGGATGTCTGTAAAACACTCTTACCTATAATGTTGGTTAAATATAGCGTATCTGAAATGGGCACTCGTAGCTCATCGTTAGAGACAGGGCAGCTGGGAGGTTAGCATTTCTCCACACTTCTATATTCTGTTTACAGTGCTGGCACTGGGCCCCTGCAAACCTCCATTCTCCTTCCCCAGCTCTGACAACGGGGAGCCCCACAGGGAGATGGAAAGCCTGGAGGAGGAGGAAGGGACAGGCTCCTTCCTATGTGTTTGCTGGTCCTGTCAGAGCTGATTCTCCACCTCAAAGCAGCTGCTCGGTCCACAGAAGCACTTTGCTCCGGTTTGCAATTTTCCCACCTCCCTAGACCCAGCCTTCACCCCCTCAGAGGTACCAGCATTAGCATGCTGGTGCTGCCTCCTCAGACACCCGGGTCCCAGAGCTGCGAGGGTCCTCCTTGGACCCCTGAGACACCAGCGCAAGTCACACAGTATCTTCTCAGAGGTTTGGGTCTTAGAGGACCCTTCCTCTAAGCTGCTAACTTCTTTTTTTTTAATTTCTTAATTTAAATTCAATTCAGTTAACATATAGAGTATTATTAGTTTCAGAGGTAGAATTTAGTGATTCATCAGTTGCATACAACACCCAGTACTCATTATATCAAGTGCCCTCCTTAATGCCCATCACCCAGTTACCCCATCTCCCCAGCCCCATCCCCTCCAGCAACCCTCAGTTTGTTTCCTGTGATTAAGAGTCTCTTATGGTTTGTCTCCCTCTCTGGTTTCATCTTATTTTACTTTTCCTTCCCTTTCCCTATGTTCATCTGTTTTGTTTCTTAAATTCCATCTATGAGTGAAATCATATGGTATTTGTCTTTCTCTGACTGACTTATTTCGCTTAACATAATACCCTCTAGTTCCACCCACATAAGCTGCTAACTTCTAATAATCCCAACCTGTTCCTTCCTTCCCCAGCCTCAGTAAGTGGGAGCTTCTTCCTGCGGTCATCACTTTTGAAATACCCTAGTGCTCCTTTATTGCCTTTTCGGTTCTCAAAACTAGAGTAATATTTTATTGGTCTGTTCTCTCTTTCCAGGACCCTGACTGACACAGTGGTAAATACAAGATCGCTTCAGGGGACCCCCCCAAATTCCATAAATTGAGGAGATGATGTTCCCTTAGAGTAAATGTATAGTATAGTTCAATAATACCTTTAGTTCCTGATTTCTTTTGGGCACTGGCAGAGGCATTATCTAGAAAATAACCTGTCTTTGGCCATCTTTGAAGAAGTAGCAATTTCTATGATCAAGGTTATAATACCCATCAGGTGTGCACCAGATTGGTGGGTGCCCATTTTGTACCCATTATTGCTAGATTTTTTTTTTTAGATATTCTAGGGGTCTATGGTTACATTTTATTTTATTTTCCAATTATGTACTTTTGTAGGAAATTGCGAAAAAATGGAAAAGCATAATACAGAAAGTTTTAATTATTTGTAGTCCCACAGTACCTGTTTATATTCCATTATCATTACATGTATATATGTTACGTATGTTTATATATATTCAATAGGTTTCTTACTACACACATTTTTATAACCTACTTTTTCATTCAATCAACACATTTATTAGGATTTCCCGAAGTATTCTTAATTGACTGCATCTTCTTAGATGAAAGATTGATGTAAAATTAAGTCCACAAAAGAAAAAGACTCAAGCCTCATCTTGAAGATGTCATATTGTTAACTTGCATTTATTTTTAATTCAGAGGTCTTTTAAAGAACAAGAAGAAGAAAGGGTGAAGTTCTGAGAGGGGGATGGGAAATAAGCTCTAGCACGTGTGTGCAGAGCATTGGCTGCATAGACCCCTGCAATGACAGGAGATCAGGGTGCTCTCCGTGGGACAAACTTCGGGGATCGATTAGCAAAGTCTTCAGTGGGTGTGGTGGCACATGAGCCATGTAAATGCTAGCCACGCTCTGAGGCATGTTAGTGGATCTTTCAAAGTGGGGTCTTTTCTAGTCACCATTAACTGTCACAAGAGAACCCCGCTCAAGGGAAGACTTTATTCATTCATCTAATAACAAACACACAGTGTATTTTGGGGATCTGTTGCTACATAACGAATCACATCAAGTCTTAATAGCATAAAACAATCCCCACTTTATTATGCTCGTAATTCTGCGGGTCAAATATTCAAGCAGGGCACAGAGAGAAGAGCTCATCTCTGCTCTGGGATTTGGGGGTCTCAGCTGGAGAAGCTGGACCGGCTCCACTGGATGTGTGTGCTGTCATCTGCATTCCTCAGTTCTCCGCGTGGTGTCTCCGGGGTCGAATGTACAAGGTGCCTCCTTTACTCATACACAGGGCTCCTGGCCTGAGATGGCAAGGACAAATGAGAATTGGCTCAATCTCTTTCTCTCTCCTGGCAGCTTCTCGAGGTGGTGAGCTTGGGCTTCTTACAGCGTGGCAATCCCAGAGTAGGCAGACTTCTTTCATGGTGACTGGCTTCCCCTCATGAAGCATTCTAACAGTATGCCTCAAGGCTTCTCATGATCTAGTCTCAAAATTCACACAGCGCCCCCTCTGTCACATTCGATTGGTTACACAGGGCCAGTCCACATTCAGTGAGGAGGATACTACATTGAGAGTTGAAGTTCTTCGAGAACCCACTGTTAAGGGATGGTTACCACATACCATCTTGCAGATCAGTAGGCTCTCCTACTTGAATTATCTTCACTGACACTCACGATGCTCCATATGGTGGAAGTTTGGGATTCTCATAATTGGAAGCAGAAGATGAAAAAGGGGATCCCATGGTTTTCCGAACTAAGAGGTCACCTACTGCTGATAACTCCATGTTTGGGAGTATTTTTCTCAGAGAGTGTGAATGATACTTGGGAGTTCACGTCATAGGATAAAAAGCAGAGGCAAACATTTGGATATTGAATATGGAAGGTATTGGAGAGGAAAGTTCAGGGAAGAGAGAGTGCAGTTAACTACCACATATTGTATAAAAGAATACCAATTGTCCGAGGGAGAAGTAGGGCATTTTGGAACAAAATCTTTGAACACCACTCATAATATGGTCCTTTTCCATAGACTTTTTATATGAGTCGGGGAGAAGGGACATTAAACAAAACCTACCAGAGCAGACATGTAGAAAAGGCTTTATTATTTCTATGTTATAAATGAAGAAGGAAGCATATTAAGTGACTTGCCCGAAAATACATAGCTAGTTAAGTGGCAGAGCCCCGAGGAAAGCTCAGAGTATATAACGGGAAATTAGTGCTCTTTTTTGTTGTGTCACGAGATCTCCTAGATCAGACATCATACACTGGCCAGTTAGAGTTCTTGGTTACAAACACAAAAACTTGCTTTGGCTAGCGGGCACAGAAAAGAGATTTATTGGAAGGCTATCAAGTAGCTTACTGTATGGACAGGAATGCTGAAGGATTAATTTCAGAAAATATTACCTGAGACAGTCATGGTCAAGGCAGAGGAAGAGACTGGCGAGGACACTCACAGGTTGGACCCCTGCGGTGAGCAGAGGCTACTACCATGCTGTTCTAGTAATGTCACTGATCACAACCCTGGGGAATATCTTGGAGTCTTTGTGTCATCCCTCAGATCTAAAGTCCCAGGTGGGAGGGCGCCTGGGTGGCTCAGTTGGTTAAAGTCCCAGGTGGGAGCATCTGATCAGTCAAACCTCAATCATACACTCTAGCTGTCAGGTGGTTGTTTAAAAAAAGAAACATCTAGGGGCACCTGGGGGGCACAATCAGTTAGAGCCTGACTCTTGGTTTTGGCTCAGGTCCTGATCTCAGGGTCGTGAGATCAAACCCTGCAAGGAGCTCCGTGCGCAGTGGAGTCTGCCTGAGACTCTCTCTCCCTTTCCCTCTGCTCCTCCCCACCCTGCTCTCTCTCTCTCTCTCAAATGAATAAATAAATCTAAATAAATAAATAAATAAGGAACATCTCGGCCTGTGTACCTACCTCTTATGAAGGCACATACAGTGGGGGAGGGGGCTCCCCAAAATGAAGTGGGGTTTTGACTGCTGGCTAGCCAGAAATACTAGCAAGAATTTGCTCTATGCACTTTTCCCTGCAGTGATCACAGTTTACCACTATATTTGAAGTTCCAAATGGAACACGCCATTCTCATTAGAAACCTGAGGGTTTGAGGCAAGGATGCTAGGAGATGAGGGGTTCCTGGGTGGTTCAGTGGGTTAAGCAGCTGCCTTTGGCTCAGGTCATGATCTCAGGGTCCCTGCTCAGCGGGGAGTCTGCTTGTCCCACTCCCTCTGCCCCTCCCCCTTGTTCGTGCTCTCTCTCAAATAAAAAAAAAAAAATCTCAAAAATAAAAAGGATTGCTAGGAGATGAAAAGTGAGGCATGCTGGGCCAAGCCCAGAATATTTGTTAGTGCAGTCCACATTCTGAGACTTAGTCTCTGCTCTCTGCAGCTAGTAAATGAAATAAAGAAAAAAGAGGAGGGAAAAGCTGGATGTAGGCTGTAACTTTTTCCTGTGCCCATGATAGCAATGCCTGTGTTTAATTGTCTATTGATATAAAGCAATCAGAAAAGATGATGTTGTGAAAGTCAATACTACATCGACCCTTTTCGAGGCCAAGTTTACAACAGGATGATCTGAGTAAGAATTGTATTTCTTAGAATGACATGCAAGAAGGACTTTCAATGAATTCCCCGCATGACATCCTTAGCAGAGTATGAGTCTGATGTGTGCAGTCTAGCAAGGAATTCTTTGTAGACTACAAGAGAAGGCTCAGAATGGAATGGGGGCAGAGAACAGGACAATAGTTTTAGGGGGTTTGGAATTAAATCAGAGGAAGGGAATAAGTATATATTGATTTGCTTTATGAATCCAACAGGGAAACTCAAGAAGGGAGTTTATAAGAAAGGGAATTCCAGGGTCCAGATTAAGTTGAGAGGAGAATTACTCAGAGGAGATCATGAGTGGATTTGGCTAAAATAGAGATAAATACAAACTCAGATGATGAAGGTTTTGTTAGCAGAGAGAAGTTAGATTTGGCATTGAACTAAAGGGATCTGATGAAAAGAATAGAATGAAGGACTGGATCAGTTATCAAGGGAAGAGAAAGACTACAACAAGGAGTCAGTTGTGGAATACATGTGAGAGGGTGAAAAAGGAAAATAAATTCTTCAACATTGTATAAGATTGCCTAGCACATCCAGTCTGGGTGGTACTGAGTCCTTAAAAAGGCAAACCAGTCTGGGATGCCTGGATGGCTCAGTTGGTTAAGCATCCAGCTCTTGATTTTGGCTCAGGTCATGGTCTCAGGGTTATGAGATCAAGCCCCGCATCAGGCTCCATGCTCAGTGGGGAGTCTGATTGAAATTCTCTCTCCCTACCTCCTCACCACCCCGCTCACTTGCACACTCTCTCTCTTTCTCTAAAATAAATAAATAAATAAATATTTTTTTTAAAAGGCAAACCAGTCTGAAACCAAGCATTTTAAATTTATTGTCTCATGCCAACCAAATGCTCATCCCTATTTTACAAATGGGCAAATTGAGGCTGAGAGGTATTGACTTTTTTTTACCAAAAACACCTATTTAGCAGTGAGCTAGCTGAGATTTAAGCCCAAATCTGTGTGATTCAAAAGCCCAGGATCTTTTCACTTTACAATGATGACTCTTGAATTCAGAAAATTTAAAGTCAGAGGTTATCTGCTCTTGCATTTATTTTTAATCTATGCATTAAATAGAAGAAAGAGGCTATTGTGAGACTCTTGGTAAATTTTAGAGGAAATACAATATGAGCACTTTTTTTGGTGAGAGAGAAGTAGAATAGGGGATACTGGCAAGGATAGCCCCTTCCAATTCCCCTGCCCCCCACGTATATGTGATCTATTCCAATTTCAAGACTTTTTTTTTATCACTCATCCAATGCTGATATAGGAGAGACAGACGGCTACCCCCCAAAGATTTATTTTGGGCTCCTTTCCTTGGTGTAAGGTTGCTGCTGGGACAAAGCTGCCCATCCAAGGACTACGCATTCTAGCCCCCCTTTCATCTAAACAGGACCATGTAATTAGTTAATTCCAGGCTAAGGCTTTTAGGAAGCAGGTGTGCCTTTTTTCACCATTCCTCTTTCCCTCTCTTCTAGCTGGATAGTATCACCCAGAATGACCTTAAAAGACACTTGTCAAAGACAACAGAGCCGGGGCGCCTGTTAAGCTCAGGCGCTTACGACAGGCTCAGTCGTTAAGCATCTGCCTTCGGCTCAGGTCATGATCCCAGGGTCCTGGGATCGAGCCCCGCATCGGGCTCCCTGCTTGGCGGGAAGCCTGCTTCTCCCTCTCCCACTCCCCCTGCTTGTGTTCCGGCTCTCTCTATCTCTCTCAGTCAAATAAATAAATAAAATCTTAAAAAAAAAAAAAAAAAGACAACAGAGCCTCTCTCAGCCTGGCTTCTGAATAACCACCACCACCTCCACCTTCCTCTTCTCTCCAAACGTGAAGATCAGTATTGAACTATTACTTGAGTAAGAAAGGTTTGTTTTGTGTTAAGCCATTGACATTTTGGGGTTTATGTCTTATAGCAGCTGGTGTAGCCTGAACTAACACAATCGAATTGAGTTATTCAGTCTCTTTAGCGGTCTTGCTTCCTTTTCTTTCTTATTTGAATTTTGATGCTCTCTGTTAGAACTTGCTTAATAATTTGAACTTCATTCATAAGTCTGAGATTCTGCAGCTCCTAGCTCACTGTTCCATGGCTGAGTTAGTCCATCTGTAGCTCACTGAGCAAATATTTAATACACATGTATCTTGTGCTATATGTTAAGTGTCATATGGGACGAAAAGTAAAATTTTCAAAATGTCCTTTTAGATGTGACAGTGTTGCTAACTGTAAGGATATTAAGGCAGCATTGCTCATAATATCAAAAGAATGGAAAATATATAAATGTTTAAAAGTAGAACAATGGATAGTTAAGTCTATGGTGTATTTGTCTAATAAAACACCAAGAACTGTTTTTAAGGGGAACTGAGTTTGAACTTTATTCAGTAGATTTGGAGATTATTGGAACTTTTTGAAAAGATAAGTGAAATGAGCAAATTGTATTCAATGAGAATAATCAATATGAAGGGTCAATTGAATTAGTGAGAATCATGGATGAGATGATCAATTGCTCTCAGTATTTGCTCTCTCCTCCTTTTATTAGCAAGAGAACTCTAGAGTATTAGCTGGCCAAATAGCAGCCCAGCCAATGTCAATATTTCCTAGTCTCCCTTGAGATAGATGTCACCAGGCAACTAAGTTCTGACCAGGAGTTGCTGTTACAGAAGAGAACACTGAAATGTCACACTTACCTTGGCCAGATGGTGGGAGCCAACCCATTGGCAGGGTGAACTGCCTTCATATCTAAGCCTGTTGTTTCAGTGACCATCAGATACTGAGAAAGACAGAGCAGAACAAGCAGAACACAGAGGCCAGTAGTTGCTAGTTTTCAAGCACAAAATTTGTGCTTGAGCTGCAGCTAAGCTGCAGGGTCTTGACATGGTAGTGCCTTTTCTCTGTCTGGATGCTCTTGATCTTCCCTCGGTCCCTTACAATGCCCTACAGGCATTCTCTCATGGACAGGGTCCCTTTTCAAATGAACACATAGCCAGGTCCCATTGAGGCTTGTTAGAAATTAAGAGCCGTCAGTGTTAGAAGGTTGAAATGCCTGCAAAGAAAGCCTCTCACAAACCCTCTCTTGCTCTCTACTCTTTCAGCTTTTTTATAGCCTAATGTGAGTGAGGGCATTCAAAAGTTGTGTCAAAAGTTTACAGACATGATAGGTTCCTCTCTCAACTAACATTGAAATATAGCATCTATTATCTTGCCTTGGCTGAAACAGAGACAGGACAAATTCCATTTTAACACACAACCCCACAAAGAACAGAAAGCCAGAAGCTAGAGAAAGCACACAGAGAAATCAAGAGATTTTCTTAATGAAAAAATTCAGATGTACAATGGAATGTTTGTGTCTCCCCCAAATTCATATGTTGAAATCCTAACCCCCAATTATAATTTTATTAAGAAACAGGATCTTTAGACTATGGACTCTGAGAAACAAACTGAGGGTTCTAGAGGTGAGGGGGGTGGGGGGATGGGTTAGCCTGGTGATGGGTATTAAGGAGGGCACATTCTGCATGGAGCACTAGGTGTGATACGCCAACAATGAATCATGGAACACTACATCAAAAACTAATGATGTAATGTATGGTGATTAACATAACAATAAAAATTGGGGAAAAAAAAAGAAACAGGATCTTTAGGAGGTGATTGGGTCATGAGGGTGGAGCCCTCAGGAGTGGAATTAGTGCTCTTATAAAAGAGAACCCAGAAAGCACCCTTGTCCCTTCCACCAAGTGATGACTCAGTGAAAAGACAGTGGTCTATGAACCAGGAAGCAGGTCCCCATCAGACATAGAATCTGTCAACACCCTGCTCTTGAACTTGCTAGCCTCCAGAACTGTGGGAAATAAATGCTTGCTGTTTAAGCCACCACATAGTCTGTCTTTTTTTTTTTTTTTCAATTATAGCAGCCCAAAAGGACTGAGATGATATGCTTATGCTTAAGTGTATTTTTCTGGGAAAAAAGTCCCTGGATTTCAACAAAATCTCAAAAGGGTACATGACCCCAAAGAAGTGAAGAATGATAGGTACAAAACTGTATTTAGGCATTAAAAGAAAATGTATGGAAAGAACAGTTCAGTGTCTTGATGTTAATCAATGATGTTCATCAATGCTGACAGTATGAGAGAATGCAGAAAAGCCAGAGAAGAAGCAGTCAAAGACAGTCTAACAGAATAAGATTTTGAAACATTACCCAATGTATTGTATTTTTCCTTCTTGCCAATTCCTTTTATGCACAGTTGACTATAAACCCTGAGGCTGAGGCTTAACGTGTTAAGGAAACAAAGAATAAAGGAACAGGGAGGGGGGATCCTCAGCAAAAAAGAGATTTATTCTTTTTGAGTTCCAAAAGAAGTTCTTCTTGAAAGCCAGTGATAGAGACACTAACTCTGAAAGAGAAAACTGCTTTTTTTTCACTCCCCACCCCTCCAACACCCAGCTAAGAGTCTGGTGGACTCAGAGTACTTTCTTCTCTAAACTATAGAATCTCTAAGAATTTATGATCATTGAAGAGCAGATTTGCACTATTGAAAGAGAAGTAGGAATGATTTCTGGGATAAAGAAAGAGGAGGCCTGGAGAGGAATAGGGAAGAGCAAGGGAGTTTGGATACTAGTGTGAGCTCTTCTCTCAGGGTCAAAATCTGGGTGAGAGATAGAAAAGCACAGATGGGTTTGGGGACTGAAAAACAAGGGGTCCTAAGCTCCTCTTTCAAACTCTGGAAGGAGATAGATTTCCCAAGTGTCTTCTGTCAATATGAAGTAGCCAGAAAAAGGTGGAAATGTTTTCTGGACAAGTCTAAGCAGAGTGTGGATATAGATAGCCTCCCCCCAACTCTCTCCACCCAATCCCAGTTTCTTTGGATTTCTTTGAGACATAGAAGAAATCCCAAAACAATTTTGTGTGTCTGGTGAAGCATCAGAATAGCTAACAGCTGAGAAGTAGACTTCCTGAAAGGGGTTACCACGAAAGATAACAGGTCGAAGGTCAGCAGAGCTGTTAGCAGAAGCTGAAGGGTGCTTAGTCAAAGCCCTGAATGAAAAGAAGATATGCGTAACTCTGAAAGGATCACAGTGCCAAGTATTGTGAGGTAGGGGTGAGTCAGCAGAGGCAGAACACTGAGTTTCTGGGAGCAGTCACCATGCACTTGCAGAACAAGAGGAGTGTCATCAAAGGCAAATTCCAGCAAAAAACTATCTCTTCTCCGATGAGAAGCAAAGATAAGCCCCTGAGAGCTTAGATCAGTCTGGGGAGAAGGAAAAGAGATGCAGAAAGCAGGAATCAACCAGATTTGTGCTTTAAAACAGAAAACCCTAAAACAACAGCAAAAACAAATAAACCAAAAATCCAGAGAACCCTCAATGATCCCAATTTGATAAATTTAAGTTTTTCACCATTAATGGACATGAAAGTGACTAAGTGTATTTGGAATGAAATAAAATTTCAACTTTGTTTAAGCTACATGGTATACAAAATTTATACCCATGCCATAAAAATTAGATCAGGAAAGTCAGGTATCAGAAGAGCCTGGCAGAAGAGGGTTTCAAGAGAGAGTACATGTTCAGCTCCATCAAATCCTGAGAAGGTTGAACAAAAGTTTTGTACCTTGGGGAGAGCAGAAGGGAGATTGCTAGTAAGGACTGAGTGCATGGTGGACAGAGAAAGGGAGTATTTCAAAAAAGATTAGCAATTAAAGAAAGATGAACAGTAGCAAAGTTCTTGTAACCTCTGCTTTCTTATCTGGGAAGTAAAGGGAAACAATACTTAAAAATGTAGAGTTGGTATTAGAATTAATGAAGTAATGTTAGAAAACATGCTTAAAATAGTGTCTGACAATAACAGATGCTTTATAAATATTAGTTTTCTACCTTACATTCTAACCTCCTTTCTTTCCCTTCTGGGAATGAAAGAAATCAGCATCCACATCTGTTTGAGCATTATTATTGTCACCCTCAGCCTAATTTATATGAAGAAGTAATACATACTCACACATGATATGGTAGGGCTAAGAGGAGTCTTAGATCACATCATTAGAACTTAAGAAATTAGAGGTTTAGGTAAATGAAGCGAGGTCTCCATAATAACGTGAATAGGGAGTAGAGCCAGGACAAGAACCAGGGTAATTGTTTTCCAGTGCAATGTTCTTCCATTTAGTGTTTGATCATTTTCCAAATAGTCAAGCTTGTTGTATTAGTCCAGTTTCCAACTTGTACAGACACCAGCATGGCCTAGATCCTGGGTCTCTTCCACATTGTTTAAAGTGTTGGATTTAATCAAAATTCAAAAGATGCCAAACTACGTCCCTCTATTAAGTCATCCTTCCTGCATGGCATGGCAGTCTGTGTGGCTTGGTTTGAGCAGTTCTTCATTAAAGATTGATCACTATCCTGTGATCAGTTCAATCTGGCATTAGGAAATGCTTTCAAGTGCAAAAGAGGGAACACCAGAGACCATTTGTAGTGCACATAAGGTATTTGGCACCACTAAAAATTAAGGCAAACTGGGAAAGAAGAAAACTATGCCTTTGTCATACAGCCACCTCCATGAGCCTCCTCCATTTTTTTTCAAAAGAAGACTTTTGTAAGTAGAGCAACAGATGGAGTCTCCAGTTTCCACTGAGATGTCAAGTTTTCACAATTAGTCCTGGGCTTAAGCTAAATTCGTCATTTATGATCCCTGGTCACTGGGCTATGGAGAAGCCCAAATGCTTCATCTCTTCCTGGGACAGGGAACTAGAGAGATTAGGCATGAGTATCTCTAAACATAAATTAAGATAAAGACAAGCTAAGAAAGATCAGACTTCGTTTCTTTTTCATTCTATTTATTTATTTATTTATTTTATTATGTTCTAATGACTGTCCATGATTGTTATTATTTAAGATAGCTGCATCTTTCTAACGTTTGGAATTTCCCCCTCTTTAACTATGCTGACCTAACGGATTAGGTAGTAATAAAAACAGTTGTGTCTAGCTAATTGGGGGTGCTGGCTGCAGACTGGAAGGAGGAAAGAGAGATCAGGGTATTTCTTCCCCAGTCTCCTTCTGTTTGGTGCTGCTGTTTGGGTGTGACTGCTGTGGGGGTATTTTGCTGGATATTCTTCACTTTACATAATTTGGTATCTTTTGAGTTTGGCTTATATCTCTTTGGAAATATTTCTACTCTTCTCTGCCCTGCTATGGGCCTTAGAAGACTGACCTCTGTGGACCGTATCACTTGAATGCTGTTGCCCTTTGCCTTCCAGTTGGGTTCAGTTAGTATGGGGATATCAGGAAGGAGACCAGAGCAAGGTGTTTCTTCCTTGCTCTCTTCCTTCCTTGCTCTCTCCCTTGCTATGGTTATAGTTTCCTTCCTCCATTGACTACAGTTCTAGTCAGACAGCCCCTCTTCTATGGCTCCAGTTCCCTTAGGCTCCCACAACATTATTTCCTCTCCATTGGAATGGCTTCCCGATGTTGCTTATTGAATTTCTTAGAACTATGTCTACTCCTCTGTAAATAATCCTTCTATTAAGTCATTTTGATTAAAACGTCTGAGAGGAAATCTGTTTCCTACTGGGATCCTGACTGACACATCTGGGAATGGAAAACATGACCAAAAGTCAAAATACTACACTTCATTCCCCACAAGATTTGAGAGAAGAGAAGAGACAATCAGATGGAAGGATTTTGAAGAGGCAGCATTTGGGAAAAACGGGATAGTCAATCCCCAGGACAGGGAGATGTGCTTGAAAAAAGAAAGTGACAAGTGTGAGCATATAAATCAACTAGACAAAGAAATATCTCTCAGGATATTACACTGGCAGGTCCTGACATACTGGTCATCTTCTATGGTTCCTAGAATCCAAAGTCTTATTGAATCCTTGGAACATGACATTTCCGCATCCTATAATAAAGCTCACTCTCTTGTATCCTTCCCATTGCCATCTCCTGATCAACCTCGGGTCCAGGCTCTGATTATCACCTTCTAAGTGCTATCTTATTAGGTAACCCCTCCTCATTGGTCTAGATTTCAGGTCACTGCTTGTGTCCTTTATAAGGTTTATATATAAGTTTACATTAGTTTATAACAACGTGTAATTATTTTATGCATTGGTTTGTTTATTCCTTTTGTCTATTATTCCCACTAGAATATAAGTTTCATGAAGATAGAAACTATGTCTGACTTGTTCAAATTATATCCCTATAGTCTAGAATAGAGTCTAGAAGATGAAATATAACCAGCAAATATTCATTGAATGAATGAATGAACTAATGAATGAGAGAGTTTGATAGCATGCACACTATGTTTTTACCTTTATCCCAGCTAATTGCAGCAGGCTATTTAAGACATTACTCTATGAAACTATCACTATGTTCCAAAAAACTCATTCTGCAAATACAGGGAACAATAGCTGGAAATGCCTGAGCTAAGAAGAATGTTAGAAGAATGTCTGAAGGAGGCGCCTGGGTAGCTCAGTTGGTTAAGCATCTCATGATTCTCATGATTTTGACTCAGGTCATGATCTCATGGGTCATGATCTTATGGGTCATGAGATTGAGCCCTGAGTTGAGCCCCAAGTCCGGCTCCTTGCTCTTCAGGAAGTCTGCTTGAAGATTCTGTCCCTTTGCCCCTCGCCCTTCCCCCACCTCTCAAAATAAATAAATAAATAAATAAATAAATAAATAAATAAATAAATAAATCTTTTAAGAAAAGAAAGAAAAAGAATGTCTGAAGAACAGTGAAATGAACATAGACTTTGGAACCAGTAGCCCTGGTGTAAATTGCAGGTCCCTCAATCAGTAGGTGTTTGGCTTTGGCCACGTCGATTATTATTTCTGAACCTCAGTTTCTTCATCTGTGCATGGGGATAATCATTCTAACTTGTGTGATTGATAGGCAATGTACTTGGCGACAATGTGCACTCAGTAGATGCTACTCTTAATGGCAACACAATTACTCTTTGATAAAATAAGGTTGTTGACATTCCCACTGGTTAACAATCTTGTCTGTCTTCTCACAGCTGTATTTATCTGCCTATGATAGTACCTGATGCTTTCAGGTGCTCGCTAGATGGTTGCTGAATGCCTGTTGTATTTGTGCTTCAAGAACAATAATTAAAACAGGCAGGATTTATTCAGATATTCTGATAAGCACTTTATATACATCATCTTATTTTACATCTGCACAAAGTGCATACTATTATTTTTTCCCATTTTATAAATAAAAAAGATGAATGTTAGAGAGAAAAAATAAGTTACTAAGTAAAGACTCTAAATGCCTCCCCGCCCCATCCCATCAGCTCCCACCCCTTCTGAGAAGGACACGTATCAGTAGCTTAGGATGCCCTTTTCCGAAGGTTGCCACAGTATGACCTTAGTGTTTTGAAATTGGATTATAACTCCTTTGGGGATTTTCAGAGGTCCTAAATCTAATCTGCTTTGTATTGCATTTCCAAGGCCATTTAGTGCAATTATGCACCTTCATTTCAAACCTGCATAATATGTAAGAGCTTTGAACAATAATGTAGCCACTGAAAGAGTACTTCTGCAGAATGAATAAATTATTAACTTTACTTACAATGCATTAAAAATGCATTAAAATAAGATATTCCTGATTTCTCATTTTGGTAGCTCAACTACATCTTGATACATAACCAACATAATGAAAGAAGATGGAACATGGAGTTAGATAAAATTGGGTCTGTAGCCTGCCTCCTCTGCTTATTTAATGAGTGATCTTGTCCACAGATCTTGGGTTCCCTGAGCCCCAGTTCCTGATCTGTAAAATAGAGTTCATAATGCCAATGTCACCCAGTGGCTATAGGTATTAAATAGAAAATCTATGTGAAAGCAATTTGCACATAGTCCAGCAAATGGTAAGGTTCATGGAAATGTTCAATTGTCTTCACTCTCATGATTTTACCTGTGGTCTTAACAATTAAGTAAATATTCTGTATTTGGTATTTTTCACAGGTATTTTTATTTAGTCTTCAAGGTCAAGGTAAAGCATTTTCATGCAGCAGTTTTGGAGAAAGTTCCCCCGCCAGTTTTTATTCTGTCTTTTTCTCAACAAATTACAAAACATAGCCTTCAGATGTACACATCAGATTTCTGTGAAGAGAGCATTTACTAAAACATAAACATGGAATGATGAAAATCTTTGGCATTTGCTTTTCAGCATATTAAGTGTAAAGAAAAACTCCTCGAATCTGCTAAAATCTTTCCAGAATTTGGAGGATTTGTGTTGGTTTTCTCTTTTATTTTAAGGCCAGAAGTGGAGGATTGCATTATCTAAAGCAACAGGAAATGATTCAGATCAGAGCAATCTCTGATCCCTCAGGTTCAGGACCTTTTATCAGAAGGTGTTTCCTTTGTTAATTCATTTGTTCAAATATATATATATATATATATATATATATATATATATATATATATGGAGAGAGAGAGAGAGAGAGAGAGAGAGAGAGAGAGATTTTATTTATTTGACAGAGAGAGACACAGCGAGAGAGGGAACACAAGCAGGGAGAGTGGGAAAGGGAGAAGCAGGCTTCCTGCCCAGCAGGGAGCCCGATGCGGGCTCGATTCCAGGACCCCTGGGATCACGACCTGAGCCGAAGGCAGACGCTTAACGACTGAGCCACCCAGGCACCCCTGTTCAAATATATATTAAGCATCAGTTATGTTGGTGCTTTGTGCAAGGCACTGAGATGAGCATATTCTCAGGGAATCTCTCATCTGGAAGGGAGAGAACATGTATTTAAGTAGCCGTAATGCAAGGTTAACTTTGGTAAACACCACAGGGATGTTGAGGTAGAGTATTACGGGATATAAAGGAAGGAGAAATTGTTTTCCATTGAGGAGAGATGGGGGAGCCTTTTAATGTTTAGTAAATTATAAAGGAACTGCTCAGGAGATGATGCTATTAGGTCAGACTCTGGAAATGCATGAGTGATCTAGAATCTCAGTCATGAAGACAGAGAACTTTAAGAAAGTCTCAAAGGCTCTAAGGACCCTGTCAGTCACCCTTGGTATGGGAGGCGCTTCTGTGCACCTGGGTCCATCCTCAGCTATGGCGCAAGTAAGTCATTGACTTTTCTGACTTCCTGGCTAGCCAAATGAACTGGAGAGCAGAGACCATGTCTTCCTCTTCCAAAGAAGCCAGAAATGAAGAATGGATTTCGATGTTGCCTGTGCAGTTTAAATTCGTCACAGTCAGATGTTTTGGGATTTGGCAGGGATTGTGCACTCAGGAAGGAGTCTGGGGCTGGACTGCTTCCAGAATAGGCCAGGACCGGCTGGGGAAGGTGGGACTGTGGCATCAGTCAGCCTTGCTCAGTGAAGAAAAAAACTCCATTCTTCTCTCCTAGTCTCTGGTTTGAGGTTAGTGGTAGTGACATGGGGCTTGAATTCAGGCATGTAGGTGTAAAAATGCCTGAATGGGTGATGGGTATTAAGGAGGGCATGTGATGTGATGAGCCCTGGGTGTTATATGCAACTAGTGAGTCATTGAACACTACACCAAAAACTAATGATGTACTTACATGTTGGCTGACTGAACATAATAATAAAAAATTTTTTAAAAACCCCAAAACCAAAAACAAAAATGAAAAGCAGTGGAATAAAGAACACACTAAAGAGTAGTCACTTAGAGAATAGCTTCATTTTTCTCCCAAACCTTCTGACTGCATAGCCTTCTAAAATGGTAAGTGCTAATTCTGAAACTATCTGAAATTCTAGAGAGGTAATAATATAGAAGAGTAATCTGGGGAAAGTCTGGGCTCATTCCTGTCTTCTGACGGGTGAGATATTGCAAAAACATCATTGGCCACCTAACGGGGTGCTGTAAGAATTCAATCGTGAAAAATTTCTAACCCTGGAGGAAATGTTATCTCTACACACTCCTCCTTTTCACTGTTCATTTATTTTGAAGCACGATTAGCTGACCCAGTGCACAATGCCTTCCAGAGTACAAGAAAGTCGTTCATAGGAAGAGGTCAGCACAACGGGCTATATATTCAATGGCAGAGATTTAGTCAGGTTAAGTGTCTCTCAAATAAATGTTCTTGGACTGCCCGCATCAAAATCACCTAGCAAGTGGACTAAAATGCAGATTCATCATGTCCATTTCAGACTTAGTTAATCAGAATCTTTGGGAAAATGGTTCAGGAATCTGCATTTTAAACACACCCACAAGGGGCACCTGGGTGGCTCAGTCGTTAAGCGTCTGCCTTCGGCTCAGGTCATGATCCCAGGGTCCTGGGATCGAGCCCCGCATCGGGCTCCCTGCTCCGCGGGAAGCCTGCTTCTCCCTCTCCCGCTCCCCCTGCTTGTGTTCCGTCTCTCGCTCTTGCTGTCTCTCTTTCAAATAAATAAATAAAATATTATTTAAAAAAATAAACACACCCACATTTGATTCTGGTGTCCACTAAAATGTATGAATCACTGCTACATTCTCTAGCCTTTATGAACCAAGGGGGCTTCTCCTTATTTTTGAAGATAAAGCTACGAAACTAATGTTTTCTAAGGCCTCCTTCTGCTATCAGCTTGGAGCAAGGAGCTCAAGGAAGTGGGTGTGAGGCTGAAAGAGACAAAATAGGCTAAATAGGAGGGTCAGAACAAGCTGGAAATCATAATTTTGGCAGACAAATAGTCAAAAAGAGGAGGATACAGTTGCCAAATGGCTAATCAATGTATGTGTTTAAAAATCCAAGTTAAAAATGAGGTATCAGCCTGCAAAAATTAAACAGGGCCAGGTGAGTTGGGAAGCAGAAGACCAGATCGGGGACAGCAACAACATGCAGGATCCAACTACACAAGGCTAACGTTTGCCTCAGCCAACGGCCTTTAAATGCTTTCTGTAATAATAGAAACCACGACCCAAATTGGGCTAGACTGAGACTCATAAGCAATGAAGACATAGGTGAAGTAGAAAATTAGAATATATAGTGATAGGCAGACATTTCCCTGCCAAGAAACAACATCCACATGTGTCAACTATACTCAGAAAAAAAGTTATATTAAAAAAAAAAAAAGGAAACAATATTCAGTTTGAGTTCCCAAGTGCTGCAGAATTGCTTGACCAACAATGATAGTTAACTTTTATTGGGCACGTCTATGTACCAGGCACAGTTTGAAACATCTTGCAAGTATTAATTCCTTTAAACCTCACAACCACCCTTTGAAATTGTTACCCATGACAAGGGCTGTTCTACAGACAAGAGAACTGCGATACAGAGAGGTAAGCCACTTACTCAATGCCATTTGGCCTCCAAGGGCAAGGTCAAGATTTAAACCGAAGCAGTGTAGATCTAGAATCTGAATTCTTAACCACTATTTCATGCTGTCAGCTGCCAAGTAGATACTTCTATGGATTTTACACAAAATCAAACTCTCAGTTGCAATGAACTATTTATTGACTCAGTCATTACGGTCACTGTTACAGTGTCTATAAAATCAGGAAGGGAATTTAGAAGTTCTCTGTACAGCATGAATACCATTAACGCTTAAAATGCTTAAAATGCATGCAGTGTCCTACTGCGATCTGTGGTATGAGGTGGTTTTCACAAAAAGCAATGCCAACAGAATTTTCATGATAAATAGATAACCAAAGAACCTCCGGAGACCCAAGTGTGTGTGTGTGTGTGTGTGTGTGTGTGTGATTGACCTCTCTTTTGTTCTTTTGCATTTTTCTTCATTCATTTTTGGCTCAGGTTATGTGGACTTGTTCAAACATTTTTTTTCAAATGTACTTGTGCATGTACACAGAAGAAGCTATTTCTTTGATCTCACGTCTCTAGAGTTTGTCTTCCTGCTTGAGGCTCCCCATGGCCACAGGGAAAGGGAGAAATCAAGCAAGCAAGCCCAGGTTTATTAAGAAAGTCTTGTGATTACAAAACAAAATGGAGCTACCTTCAAACTGAATGAAAAATAAACGAAACCAAAGAACATTTCCTAAAGATTTTATCATGCTTTTGTAACACCCAGAATTTTCTTTACATTTATAGATCATTTTTTCTTCTGATTGTCCAACATTCAAAGATGTCCCTGGTAAAGTCTAATCTTTCAAAATGCACTGACAGTTGTTAATTACTGGTCTTTAGTTACCTGTAACTAAAAGCTATTCTCTTATCCCCCATGCAGATTTGAATCCCCTTTTAAAATAGCAGCAACTGAGACCACACACACACACACACACAGTCCCAAATACATTAATAAAATAAACTCTGGCTTATTTGGTAAATTATAGGAAGTATAATAATGTGGTAAGAAGGAACCAAGAGATAATCCATTTGATCAAAGATATTCTTAGATATCTCTTCCTATAACCTTCCACAAAGCAAAAGAAAACAAAAAGCAGTGCTCTGAACACCATGGGAAGTGTTCTCATAATGATATCAGATAAATAATGTGGACTGGCTTAGCTTTTTAAAATTTAATCCTCCAACGTTTTTCAACCTTTCCTACCCTTCATTTTATTTTTTACTCTTTACTGTTAAAAACACCTGTCAATATTATGAATTACAAGTTGTCAGGGAAAGATGTGAATTAAAGGGAGGAATAGTCAGCACTACTTTTTATATTTTTCAGAATAAGCTGAAACTAAGAGAACGAAGTGAGAAAGGTCAAAATAAATATTTAATAAACCATAGAAAGCAAAAGTGTATATGTGAATCACATTACGGCTACTCTTTAGAATATGTTAGAATTAGTTTGAAATTACATAGCACTCTTTCTAGATCATTTGGAATCATTTTCCCCTCAAACGTAACCACTGTACCGAATTCTGATTGTATCATGCAATTCTGCTTACACATGTATGACACGTTACACGTGCGTATGTTGCAAGTCGTATGAGGGTGCAAAATGAGTGGGGGTAGGAATTGATGGTGGTTCCTACCTTGATGTACAAAGAGGTTATTACCTTAAAGATGTGACCGGTGCTGTTGGTGATATTATTTGTGCAAGTGTTTACTTTGGCTTTTATTTATAAAAGGACAAGGATCCAGCAAATGCCTCGCAAAGGGCATGAATGGCTATACTCAGAAAATGCCAGGGCGAAAGATTTCTATCACTTTATGGGCTTCTCTTTCAAACGTCCTACAACCTGGCCTTGAGAGAAAACGCATTTGCTGGGGGCAGTGATGGAGTGTTTTGTGGAAGTTTCGGAAAATAAGCAAATTAATCAAAACACATTTATATCATCCTAAGTTTTTTTTTCCTTTTTTTTTTTCTTTGTTTTTCCTTTCTTTTCGTCTCCTCCTCTCTTTCCTTTTCGTTTCCGTTCGTTACTTTTTTTTCTTTTTAATTTTCCTATTCTGCCTGACCTCTTAAATATCCGAGACTTGTAAACCAGACTTTTAATAATGATGTGTCTAGGGCGCCTGGGTGGCTCAGTTGGTTAAGCGACTGCCTTCAGCTCAGGTCATGATCCTGGAGTCCCGGGATCAAGTCCCGCATCGGACTCCCTGCTCAGCGGGGAGTCTGCTTCTCCCTCTGATCCTCCCCCTCTCATGCTCTCTGTCTCCCATTCTCTCTCTCAGATAAATAAATAAAAAATCTTAAAATAAAAATAAAAAAAAAATAATAATGATGTGTCTACCCATCAGACTGCACAAACATCTCCCAGATGGTCACGTACACAGCTGAGTGAGAACCAGAGGGTTTAAAGCATAATGGTAAAAAAGTACATTCTACAGTTCACTTAAGCTGTAGCTTTTAATTAAATATTGGTAATATCATTTGGAAGCACCAAACACTCACCTGATGTTTAAGTGGTTATTTTTTTTCAGGAAGAAAGAGCCTCCATTGAAATTATTTAATGTGTCTGAGTCAGGTCTATTTTTGGAAATAATGAATAAAAATGTTCTGAAATCTAGTTGATCTGAGGTTCTGAAAAAAAAATAAGAATGCACAAACTAAGAGACATGAAAAGCAGACCTCTGTTTCTCTTGTAAGTATCCTTCAAATTAAACTTTTATCCTAGTTTAAGAAAATGATTCCCTCCCCTTTTTAAAAAAATTCAGTGACTCCTACGCTGGCAATTAGCATTTTGTAGGTCATAAAACGTAAGTTCCTATTCTATTAAGTAAAACAAGTCAAGTAGGTGAGAAATAATCTCCTCTCCTGCCATTCTTCTCTAAGACTTCCTTTTTCAGTTTTGTGAAGCCTTAAGAATACACATCTTGAAAATAAAAAGTCATTCTACAAGAAAAATGTGAATCATAAGTCCACTAAAACAAATTCATAAAAGTTTATTTTACTTACTATTAAAAGCAGTGTCGTTCCAAGAAACTTGAATTTATGAATATTCCACAGAGAGTTATGTGGTCAGTAATCTGCCCTGTGCATGAAAGATGGAGCAGCAGTTCTTCTGGGACCAAATGGTCTACTCTTGTTATTTGAATTTTCTTTTTTGGAATATCTTGTCAGCATCACACACATATAAACCATTTCTTCTGGCAATAAATGGTACCACGGTGTGCTATGAGGACCCGTCTCTATACTCAGTTGACTTAATAAATACATATTTTCCCTGATTCTTCTGGATTATCACATGGCACATTTGCAGAGTTGATCTCACCCATACCATAGTGCCAAGTGGTCACTGTGATTATTTCTTGTTTCCAGGGAAATCTAGGTTTAGCGCAGCAAAATAGCTGTAGACCTAGTGGTAAAATTAAGTTGATGAGTATTTCTCCGTGTTTATTCATGATGTTCCAGTACTGTCTTATCAATGCAGGAAGAGAGTTTTATTATTCTCTGTATGACCCGTACTTTATACAACACTAGGCACACATTTGATTCTTGAGAATGTTTGGGGCGCCTGGGTGGCTCAGTTGGTTAAGCATCTCCCTTTGGCTCAGGTCATGATCCCAGGGTCCTGGGATCAAGCCCCCAGTAATTCTGGGCTCCCTGCTCAGCGGAGAGCCTGCTTTTCCCTCTCTCAGCTCATGCTCTCTCTCTCTCTCTGTCTCTCTCAAATAAATAAATAAAATATTAAAAAAAAAGAAAAGAAAAAAGAGAATGTTTGTTGAATAAATGAATAATATGCAAAATTCAACCACCACTTATTTTTCCCTTCTGATATCAGCTTGGCATGCTATTGGGGTTAATGACAATATAGGATGCCTGCACTAAGAGGCACATAGGTTTTTTTCTCAGGAACTACAGAGTCTTTCCTAGCTTGAGACAGGAGTGAGAAACAGAGTAGAGAACTGCAACATTAACCTAGCATCTCCTAGGTGCTGGCTCTAGGCTCAATACTTTACATACACTATAATGTGTAGTCCAACAGAAGCACTGCGAAAAGAGCATTAGTATCCCCACTTTACAGATGAGAAAATAGGGTTAGAATGATGTGATTCCAAAATCCTTCCTAAGGAAAACTGGGTTAAGATTAGAATTTTAACAAAAGTCATAACATAAGTTAACATCATCTGATGGTGACTGAGAGGTTACCACGTAACAGAAGAAAGAATTATATGAATCTTATTAATTTCTTTTGATGGTGAAACACACACACACACGCACACGTACACACACACACACACACACACACACGCTAAAATAGGAAGGCAAGTCCTGGAATTCAGTCTTTGCAGGTCCCAACTCATACCCTCAATTACATTTTTAAGTCCTTCGTTTTATTAGAGAAATAAGACTCTTCCTGACTTACTTCTAACTGCATTTGAAAGGATTTATATAAGAGTTATTTAGAGTGAAGCCCATGAAAGCTTCTTTTTCACTTGACTTTTTAAGTCATGTCAAACTGAAAGAGAAAGTAAATCAGGTAAGAAAACTTCTGAATTTTTTACTATCGCAGCACTTAAATGATATGTGTACAGACAGAGCTGTATTTTTTAATCTGTATTTGTTTAATCACAAAAACAATTTAAAGTTCCAAGTAGATTGGGATAAATACTTATAAAAGCTATAACAAATTGAGAATTTAAATTCTTATATAGAAAAGGATTACACAAATTTATAAGAAAATCTGTAAGACCACCATGTACACACCAGAAAAAGATAACTACATTTTACACAAAAGGAAATATAAGTGGTTCAGACATTTTTAAATCTTTAACACTGCTGGTAATTAAAAATGAAAATTAAGAAAATAGCTTATTTCTATTTTCTTGTATCAATCAGCATGGTTTGTTTCTTTAGAATTCACAATGCAAGTAGAATTGTAAATTTTAACTAGCCAAAAATTTTGTGGAACAATTTGTAAATAAGTATCGAAGAAGCTTTGAATATGCTTCTAGGGTTCTCTTCTGAGGAAATATTCTGAAATGCAAGCAAATATTTAAATATAAAGATATTCTTTATACAGTAAAAAAACCGGAAGCCTTAAATGTCCTAGAACAAGAAGTACATATGAAGACCATTTAATGACATTGGAAATTAAATTCTTATGATCTAACAATAATGAGGGAAAATCAGGCTATAATATTACATTACTTAAGCTCAAGCATAGAAATAGAAAATTATATTTAATGTTTATTATATTTAGATAATGGTGGTTATCTCTGTTTGAGTTATTATTTCTATTGGTTTTGCTATACTTTTTTGCATTTATAAGTTTATTTTTATAATCTGAAAAAAAATAATAGAAGAAAGGAGGGAAAAACAGAATGAAAACAAAACCCTTTAAACATATAGACTGGGGGCACCTGGGTGGCTCAGTCAATTAAACGTCTACCTTCGGCTCTGGTCGTGATCCCAGGGTCCTGGGATCGAGCCCCGCATCGGGCTCCCTGCTCAGCAGGGAGCCTGCTTCTCCCTCTCCCTCTGCCTGCCGTTCCCCCTGCTTGTGCTCTCTCTCTCTATCTATCTCTCTGTCAGAGAAATAAATAAAATCTTTTAAAAAACCAAAAAATATATATAGGCTGAATAAGATATAGAAAGGAATTTAATCGCGGACATCCTGGACCTGAGGTTCCTTTGCAGGCCATCTAGGGTCAAAAATCCAACCCAAACCCGGTATTGGTTTAGTTGACCACAGGGTCTGTGCAATACAACACCATGACATAGTGACCATCCAAGAAATGCACTATTAGGATGCATTAGTCCAATGTCCAGAACAAAGGAGGCAGTTGGCTCAGTCCACTCTGAACTCACCAGACCCTGTCTGGAGTGCGTGGCTAGTTCTGTGCCCCACATCTGAAGCGGAAGGTAAATAACTGGAGTCTGTCCAGATGAGGGGGGCCACAATGGTAAAATGTCTGGAAAGCCTATGACTTCCCAGCTTAAAATCATCCCCTGGTTTCTTATTACTCTCAGAATAAAGCCCTAAACCCTGTAAGACCCTGCCTCATCTTGTAAGATTTCCCCCTTTGCTCACAGAGTTCTAGTCACTCATGTTTCCATCCCTTGGGTGCATCAGGCTCCTCCCCACTTCAGAACTGTGGCAGGTGCTGTCTCCCCAGCCTGGACCTTCCCCCATGCCTCTACCCTCACCCCCCTCTGCCCTGCCCTGTCTCCTCCACAAACACACTTTCTTGCCTGGCCAATTCTTGCCTTTTTTCAATTCTCACATCAGATATTTCTTTTCTGGGATACTTCCTGACCACCCACGTAGGAAAAATGCCCATTACACACTCTTATTTTACCCTGCAGTTGCCTTTGGTTAATTATCTTTCTTATGTCTGTATGTCTTGCAAGGTAGCAAACTCTGTGAGGACAGTATTTGGTGTCTTATTATGTGTCTTAGCCCCCATCTGGGCTGCTATAACAAAATACCATAAACTGGGTGGCTTTTAAACAACAGAGATTTATTTCTTAGAGCTCTGGAGGTTGGGAAGTCCAAGATCAAGGTGCTTGCAGTTTTGGAGTCTGGTGAGAACCCTCTTCCTGTTAGTAGATGGCCAGTCTACTTGCTGTGTCTCCACATGGCTGAAGTGCTGAGGGAGCTCTCTGGGGCACTAAAGCCATTCATGAGGGCTCCACTAATAACCTCCCCAAGGCCCCATCTCCTCATACTATCAACATTGGGGGTTAGGATTTCAACATATGAATTTTGGGGGAACACAAACATTCAGTATATAACATAATATATACCCAGAATTTAGTGCAGTGCCTGGCCCATACTGTGGGCTATTTGTTGAATGAATGAATGAATTCTGTGACGTCCATCTGTCTGTATGTTTTTATGACTACCTTCTACTTTTACATCTTAGGGTCTCCTTCATGCTTAGAAAATGGGATTCTCTTTTTGAGAGAGTGCACACACGATGGCGGGGGTGGGTGGGTGGCAGGGAGCACAGAAGGAGAGAGATAATCCTAAGCAGGGTCCACACTTAGCATGGAATCCGACTCAGGGCTCGATCTCACGACTCTGAGATCATGACCTGAGCCAAAATCAAGAGCCAGATGCTTAACCAAGTCACCCAGGCACCCCTAGAAAATAGGATTCTTAATCTGAAAAAGGAGAAGACAAGTAGGAGAGAAGGGAATGTGATAGCTTCCTATCACATAGACATTCTGTGCAACTCGATAGTGAGAACTAAGCTGGTTACAGTTCCAAATTCATAAGGAAAAACTCAAAAATTAAATTAGCACCTTGTGTGGTAATGAATTCTCTTTTATGAAGTGTGTACAAGTCATATTTTAATATAAGCATGGGTTGGAGTTGTTGTAAAAGAAATTCCTATATTAGCTAGTCAGATCTGATGACTTTTAGGATCACTTGAAAGTATATGATTCTGTGACCTAGCAATCTCTTCGGCTGCAGAGGCACTACATAAGGAAGAGAAGATTTAAGACAAAACAGGGCATGGAGCTAAACAAAGAAAAGCTCGGGGAAGAAAAGGGAATGTTACACTGTCTCAAAACATTTGATCTCAATCATTTCGAACCTTCTCTGAGGATGGGGTTGGCAGGCCTCCCAGAGAAACCAAAACAAAGCAACCTAACAGGGCATCACAAACGAAAGGGGACCTAAGCTGGGAGATGAGAAGATGAAAGCCCTGCCTTTAGACTCACTGAGGAGGGAGAGAGGGAGCATGAATGGCATGCTTTCTCTTCAGGGTCCTTTTCAATTCCCTTAAAGGCACACCTCTGAAAGGAGCATTCTCCTTAAAGAGAGAGAGCAGTTCCCTGAATCCAGAAGTCTGGGCATTATTCACCGCAGCTGAAGGAATGGGATGAAATGTCAGCACAACTACTTTCGCGTCTTCATTTTCCTTAACCCAAACGTGTGTCATCATTCTGGAATGAGCAAGGCCTGCTCAACAAACCCAGCTTTTATCATCTCCTTTGTATTTGCTTATTCACAGTTCAGAAATTGTCCAATGGCCTTCTTACTCTCGAATCAAAAGAATGAACATTGCTGTGGAAAGAAAAACCAACTTCCATTTGGTTTGAGAGAAAGACCCACAAGATGTCTCTGCTTGAGGAGTGAAAGAGGAAAATCAAGCTATACTGCATAGCTTGGCCTTAAGGTGGTGACTTCTTCCAACTGCAGTGTGGAGACTCTTCATGAAGTTGAGCATAAATTTTTTTTTATTTTGACTGCTGCTAAAAATATTTAATACTTACTGTGTGCTACGTTTCAGGCAATGTGCTGCGTGATTTGTATACATTATCTCCTGAGTCTTAAAAAACAGTCTGGAAGTATGGGGCGCCTGGGTGGCTCAGACAGTTAAGCGTCTGCCTTTGGCTCAGGTCATGATCCCAGGGTCCTGGGATCGAGCGCCGAGTTGGGCTCCCTGTTCAGAGGGGAGCCTGCTTCTCCCTCTGCCCCTCCCCTCAGCTCATGCTCTCTCTCTCTGTCTCTCTCTCTCGCTCGCTCTCAAATAAATAAAATCTTTTTTTTTTTTTAAACAGTTTGGAAGTAGATGTAATTATAGTCACTATATCTGGAAACTGTGTGCTATTACTATAAGAATTGAAAAAGTGTGATAGTATCCAAGTCAGGGAACATAATATTACATTTATTTTAACTTTATTATTAAAAGTTTTAACATACGACAAAGAAGAGAGAATATTAAAGTCCTACCTATCCGTCACCTCACATTTTACCATATTTTCTTCATCTATTTTCTCTTTGCCCCAGACACCAAGGCCTTTAGCCTCTAAATGTTTCAGTATGCATCTCTAAAAATTAAACATATTTTCTTACAAACTATTATCACTCTTAAAATAATGAACAATTTCTTATCATCTCATACCTAGTCTATATTCAGATTTCCCATATTGTCCCCAATTTTACCATTAGTTTTTCATAATTATTAAATTAAGTTCCTCACGATAATGATGAGGGGTTGTAAGAAAACTCGCTTCTATAAACAAAGCAAATGTGGGAGGGATTTGGAAGCAGAGTGAAGTGGGATCAATACCTACTTGCCCTGGGTTTACCCCAGACATTCTGGGAGCTCACCCTAAGTCATCAACACTACTCTCAGACCCCACCTGGATCTGAGCTCAAGTAAAAATCATGGCACAAGGGTTAAGAGCATGGACTCTGGAAGCAGAGTCCAAATTCATTAGTTATTAGCTGGGCAACCTTGGACAAGCTCATCTCTCTGTGGCTTAGTTTCATTACGTGTAAAAGAGGAATATGAATAGTATCTTCCTTAGAGAGTTATTAGAAGAACTAAATGAAATAATATGAGAATTAAATGACACTGAACAGTGTCGGGTATTTAAGTGCTCAATGATGTTAACCATTGTCATTTTCATCGTCATCATCATCATCATCATAGTTACCCTGGTAGGCACTGGCGTTAGGTTAAAAACTTTTTATCCTACAGTTGTTCAGGATACAGGAATGATAGAAATTGAGAATTAGGATAATGGCTGGATTTCAATGACTTTGTACAATTCTTTTTCCAAATTCCCTTTTTATATTGTCATATGATCCTTTCCACAAGAAATTATCTTAAATCCCCCTGCTTAGAGCTGGTAAAAACAAACACCCAAGCAACCTACTGTCTTGAGCTAGTGTCCAGCCCCTTTGTGCGGTGCCCTTCAACCCAGCACCCACCTCCAGCCTCTGCAGGGGTGGAAACTTTTGGCCCTTTCGAAGCCAAGGACCTCATTTACCTCATAACTCCCACTTTGCTCCGTCAGCTCTCCTCACTTATCTAAACCACTAACCTCAAGTCTCACTTCCTTTCGCTTTCTGGTCTTGTCTTTTCACCCATCTATCAGTTCGGGTTCTCTTATTTGAACTTGCACCACCCTCTTCTTACTGTCTTATTTCCTTATTGTGTTTCAACAAAGGCAAGTCATTCTACAAGCCATAGAGAACAACCTCCTCTATGGTAGGCACTATGGTTAGCACTGAGAATACAAAAATGAATAACACAACATCTCTACTCCAAGGAGCTCGGGATCTAAGGATCTCAGAGAAGCCTTCCATGATCCACCAGCTTCCCATGTATTGCTCACATGCTACTGGCTAGAGAGCTACTTGCCTGGTCTGTTCTTGCTTTATAGGCGTGTCATGGGTAGAGAGACATACAGTCTATATTATCGATCACCAGTGGATGAGTTACATTGCACTGAATTGTATATTTGGGCAGCTATTTAAAAATTTCTTCTCTTTAGTCTACTAATATTTGTCATTGAAGGCAATTCAAGAAGAAGCTCCATAAAGAGAACGGAGTACCAAACCTCGGAGTGAGCCTCAGAGAAGATTCCTAGTAAATAATCAGCCAGCTCTTTGGATGTAACTGGTCTCCTCCATCCCCAGGTGCCTTCACTGAAGGTTTTGAGCTGTCACAGTCCAACGTCTCCTTCTTCCAGCTCAGAGGATGGTTCCATTGACCTCTACTCTGCACTTTTTAAAAAAATATTTGAGAGTAAAATACAAAACACTTTGATTGAGATTGTACCTAAGAAGCCTTAGTCAATTCCTGATATTTTGAGGCACAAGCCTGAAAATTAGAAAGGATGATTCAGAGTCATTAAGCAGGGAACTGGCAGAAGTACTAAGAACGAAGAGAGAACCCAAGTGCAGAACCTGAAGAGTTTTATCGTGGGGCAGGCAGGAGGTGCAGGGAACAGGAGGCTGCCCAGGAGCCCCAAAATTCTGACTTATAAAACCTACCTTGTGAGAGACACAGGGCTATGCTTTAAGTAGATACTATATATTATGGTTCTCAAATGAGTCCAATATAGGCCGGGGAAGTGTAACTCAGAATTGTGCTCTATTGTTAACCTACTAGAAAGGCAGCATAAAGTAATGGTTAGAGGACACCCCAAAGACCGAGGAACTGGACTAAAACTCTGGACAGCCTGGAGCTACTCACTTAACCTCTAGGAGACTTCATTTCCTCATCTATAAAGAGGAGCTATTAATAGGCCCAAATTCATAGCATAATGTGAGCATTTAACGACCATTCCATGTAAAGCACTCAGCACATACTAAGAACTCTGTAAATATTAGCCATTTTTATCAGAGAGACCTTTCCTAATACCCTTTATAAAACTTTCTATCATTCTCTGACCCCTGAACCAGTTTTATTTTTCCTCTTAGATTCAGCCCACTAGATATCTTGAATGTTTATCTGTTTCTAGTTATTCTCCCTTAAACAGAATGTAAGCTTTTGTTTGCTACTTATCCCCAGTATGTAAAAAAAAGAAAAAAAGAAAAAAGTAGCTGAGCTGTATAGTAAGTGCCCAGTAGTCATCTGGCAAGTGAATAGATGAACTTGTCAAGGTCCTATAACTAATGAGAGCTGAGCTAAACAGGATTCCAGCTCAAGGCTGTTTGGCTCCAAGTTAAGCACTTTCTACCATAACAGAAACTGAAATTTCCAAATCTGTTGATTATTACTCCGTGTGAATTGTATCATTTTAAGTATGAAAATACTGCGACTAGAAACAGTACAGCGTACACCGAGCCTGGAGACTTGGGGTCTTATCAGTTTTTAGCTATGTGACCCTGGGTAACTCAATGCATCTCATCGGTCTTTATTTCCTCATTTGTAAAATGAGAAGATTAAATAAAATTATTTCTCTGATTCTATTCCAAAGAATTAAGTAAACCAAATTCATTAGCAAATAGTTTCATACCATGGTATATTTTTGTATTCAAATCATCTCTCTCTGTACTTTTTCCTTCTACAGTGAATAAAGAGGAAGTTAGAAAAGAAATTACAATGAGAATTTTGTAGCAGCTAGCAATCTAATTGTGCTATAACCTACATTGATTTTTCTCCTTGAAATCACCCTTTAAAATCTCAGCTATTCCAGAGAAATCACTCTTTGCATATTTGACTGAAATGACAAGGGCCCAAAGAGCAAATAAGTATTATCACTGGTGACAGAAAGAAGTGTCTGGGAACAAAGCCAAGTGGAAATCTAACCTGTTCCCAAAGGCCACCAGTGTTCTTTGATTGCTCACTTCACTAAACTCCTCTGACTCTTAAGATCTTTAACATTAAAGAAAACTGTCAACCATTGTTTACCTAGGTTAAGTGTGTCCACCACCTAGAAGTGAAGTTATTGAAGGGTCCTAGCTTATGTTTCTGTATTCTTAACCATTGCTTAGTACGGGGCAGCCATGTCAGATGCCCAGTGAGTAATTAACTACTCATGGATAGTTCTCATCTGTGGGATTCCATTTGGTCTACCAACGGGAGCACCCACTCTACTTCCCTCTGATCTTTGGTTCTGTTTCCTTGTCCTTTGTCTTTTACCTTATCTATGGCTCTAAGGAAAGTTGGTTCCTCTTATCCTGACTACCCTCTTTTATGTTTCTCAGGAATAGCCCACCTCTGTGGATGGCAGTGCCATACTAGTTCCTGCGTTTCTAATTCTGATTTTCTGAAGGAAAAAAATGTTATGTTCCAGATTTGGGGAGGAGAGGTGGCTTGAATGTTGGTGGTGGTAAAGAGATAAATCCTGAACAACGTAATGAGAAACGCAATCCTATTTAAGCAGATTTGCTTTTAAGTCCCATTTCCGGGTACGCTCCTTGGGCTTTCTTCCGTTCTCTTACTTGGTCATTGAGAAGCTAGGCACTCCCCTCATTCCCTCCTCTCATAGCTCAAAACGACAGCAGGAGAAGAAAGGACATATGCCATACAAATATGAAGTGATATTTTGACTGCATATGATAAAAGCTATACCTGAACAGCAGAAAAGAAAGTGGGAAAACATCCCAATTATGAGAGCTGTTGGAATCTTGGATAATTTCTAAAAGATTTCAATACATGAAGAAATAGAGGCAAATAATATTCTCTATAGAGCAATCCCATTTTGGTAAGGGTATGGCGTTTGGATAGCCCGCTTGGGCCCTTTCCATCTCCAATTTTCCACGATTAGAGGATTCGAGCTATTTAACATTGAACTTCTACTGTAAGTGTGTCTTAAAAGATTTTATTTAAAATAAGCTGACAAGGCAAATTATGAGAAGAACAGATTTCTGAAGAGGCACTTAGCTTAGCAAACCAGCAGTTGTATGCCAGCCCAGGAAAAGAATGATGTCATATCTCAGCAAGCTGTACTTTCCTAAATGCCAAAGACAGCAATATCTTAACAAGTAAGGAATGTATTGAGTTGGTTAACTAATACTGTCAGTGATTTAATATGACTTGAGCAAACCTTTGACATACTAATTCCAAGATATTGAGGAAAGGTACCAAAAAAATCACTAATTCATTATGTATCAATAATTATTTTCATTTTTTATTGCTCAGATGCGCTTAAATAAAATGAGAAAATTAGAAATAATTTGGTTAGGAGGATTTGATTTCAGAAACTCACTTTTTCTTCACATCTTTAACTACGGGCCAAGGCAAAAAAGTTGTTCCTATAAAAAATGTATATAATTTAATCAATATAACCAGCTTTCTCCTTAATTCTTTTAGAAACATGATGAGTATTTATACATAATCAGATTAGTATATATCAATTTCAAGAGCTTAAATATGAGAAAATAAGAAATGTTACAAGGAGCTAGAGGATACTTTCAGGCTCTTTGCTTCGCCTCCCTTGATGGTATCCTGTTGTTATTCCTAAAACTAGAAATCTGCCCCAAATATGTCTAGGTTCCATTAGAGCCCACTTTACAATTATAAATCCAAGTAAATCACTTTTAAATCTACCTCATTTTTCAGGCTGCACCTACTGAAGTTTTTAAGCTTTCGAAAGTTTACAACCCTCCATATAAAGAAAAATATCTTTCCATCTTAAAGAACACAATAAAAGAGATTTACCTAGTATTTAGCAACTTGCATTTATGTAGCATTCTGTTAACTAGAACTCACTAACAAACACTCATGGCCATGCAGGTTACCAAAACTTTCAATTGTCATAATGACACTCCATGGTGTTCAGCATTTGAAAAGAGAGAGCAAACTATGGTTAAAATAAACACATTATTTTAATTTTTTTGAAAACTGGTGAGTTTTACATATTATAATTATTATTATCACACTTGTGTATTTATTCCTGATTTTATCCACAAATATCATTTCTTTGGTCCTTTCTCAAGTGTCATGAATTCTGGGATTCAGAGAACAAGTCCATACCCCTTGTTGTTTTATAAATGTCGCTCATCTTGCTGATCCTACTATTCTCTCTTCTTATCTTCTTAGATCTTTTTACACCAGAGTGAAAACTGGATGCCCGTTATACAAACTGTATGCATGCATACACACTCACACACTCACACATACACACACACATACACACACTTTAAAAATATTTTCTCATTCTTATAAAAATTTTTATTTTCCAGACGCCTGGGTGACTCAGTCATTTAAGGGTCTGCCTTCAGCTCAGGTCATGATCTCAGGGTCCTGGGATGGAGCTTGGATCAGGCTCCTTGCTCAGTGGGGAGTCTGCTTCTCCCTCTGCCCCTCCCCCTCCTCATGCTTGCCCTCTCTCTCTCTCTCAAATAAATAAATAAATAAAATCTTTTTTAAAAAAGTTTTCATTTTCTATTTTTCCTCTATATCCTGCTTTTATTTCCTATTCTGTCTTATGTCACATTTCTCATGGGAAATAGTTTAAAGTGATCTGTGGAGGGAGAAGAGTGAACAGACTATTCATTGGAGAGAACAGAGGATAAACCTGCTCTGCACAGACAGTCCACTTTTTAACCCAAGAGCAAATACTTATATGCACATCCATAGATCACCCACTAGTTCTTAAGGAAAAGTAACAGCAGACAAACAGAATGGAGTCTTGTGTTGGGGCTGTACATATATCTGTTTGGGGGGTGTATTGTTTTGGATGAAAAGGTCTAGATTGTTTTCAACTCCCATTAGACAATAAAGTTCATTCTGATGCTAGAAACGCAACATATAATGAGTCATACTAGCCCTGACATGTGTTTTATACATGTTAGAACCCATTTCAACTTTAAAATCAATTCAGATGAATAGTGTCTAGTGATGGGATAGTTATATAGTGACTTGTTTCTGTGAATATGCCATCTCAACTTTTTTTCTTCTGTTGATTTGTTCAATTAGTGATGATGTAAGATGGTGCTGAGTATTGATTTCAGAGACCTTAAGGAAATGGGGTTAATTTGTTAGCAAAGGTGAACTTGTTGGTAGTTCCTTCAACCTGGAGCCTTATGAGCTCAAATGCTGACTTTGCCCCTTCCCCTGTGTTATCTTAGCCATGCTACCTAAGTTAGTTTCTCTTCAGCTTCTCCACCGCAATAGGGATTGTGATTCCAGCTCGAGCATTATATTGTGAGAGTCAGTGGGATAAATTTCGATTTGTATTTCAGATGATAAAAACAGATTTTGAAAGGATCATCATTTTATGTGCAAGTGATGAATCGCTAAATTCTACATCTGAAACCAATCTTACCATATATATTAACTGACTAGAATTGAAATAAAAACTTGAAAAGAAAAAAGGGATCATCGTTATATTTTATATAAGCAATAACCATGTTTTTGTGACTTTGGAACAAACAGGATACAAACAAATTCATTTCTTTTTTTCATTAGGAAAGAAAGACACTCTCTTGTAGCATTAATTTTCTTTTTGAATTCAAGACATACTCAAGAATCATTTCCCCCACACTTCCCATGCCTATATAAATTGAATATTCAATGGAAAATTGCTAAGAAAAAGTGTGTAGGAGAGAAGTTTCCAAAAGTGAAGACGTGCCTTCAGAAGACAAGGAAACCAAAACATTCCATGATGTCCCAGCACAGCAGCTGGTCTTGATGAGTGCAGTTTTGTTTTACTCCCACTCCCAAATTTAACCTCCTTTTCCCTTATTTCCCCCTTTTATCCATTGCCTAAAACCTAATTACAGACTGGGGTTGATGTTTAAGTTAGATAAAGAGAAATAATCATCACTTCATTTTAATTTGCCTCTTGATCACTTTGTGTTCAATATGTTAGGGAATTAGATACTAGAAGAAACATCTTTTTTTAAAAAAAGATTTTATTTATTTATTTGACAGAGAGAGACTCAGTGAGAGAGGGCACACAAGCAGGGGGAGTGGGAGAGGGAGAAGCAGGCCTCCCGCCGAGCAGGGAGCCCGATGCGGGGCTCGATCCCAGGACCCCGGGATCATGACCTGAGCGGAAGGCAGACGCTTAACAACTGAGCCACCCAGGTGCCTTAGAATAAACATCTTGCTCCTGGCCCTATCTATGGGGCCCGGCAAGATGCTTAGTACACGGCAGGTACTCAGAAAAAAGTTACTGAGTGTAGGGCTGACATGTATCTAGCGTGCACTGGTATGACTAGGTTTGATACAGTTTTGTACTAGAGGTAGACCCCTCTGGTGCCCCTTCTACATTCCTGGCCTCTTTCCTCGGGACACCCCACCCCCTCCCCTTGATTCAGCAATTAGTGGGTTAAGTCCTGACAGGTAGGAGAGCTTTCTAGACCTCCAGAGCCCTGGCTACCTTCAGCTCGAGTTGGCCAGTGCCCACATTATACTAGTTGTGATATATTTCTTTTAAAGATTTATTTATTTTAGAGAAAGAGAGAGAGAGAGAGCACAAGCCGGGGGGGTGGGCCAGAGGGAGAAGGAGAGAATCTTCAGCAGACCCGCCCTGAGCACGGAGCCCCACGCGGGGCTCCATCCGCCGACCCTGAGGTCGTGACCTGAGCGGAAACCAAGAGTCGGATGCTTAATCGACTGAGCGACCCAGCCGCGCCTAGTTGTGGTATATTTTTAATATTATCTTAGATCAAAGCAATATTCTATGTGTTGATTTAACAATGTCTACCAGCCCTGATGCAACAAAAGGCAGACAAAATACAGTATTCTGAGGAGCATAAGACAGTAGAATGGAGGAGAGGTGGAAACCAACCACGGGAAGGTAGGCGGGGTAGGAAAGATGGAAAAGCGGCAGGAGGAAGACCTAGTGTAAGAGGATCATCACCTGCGGGGATCTGTTCCATACAATCCCCTTTCTCGGTGCATTCCATCAATTCAAACTGTCTCCCCAGGAGTGAAAACTCTTTGACAAGTATATGGTACATGTCTAAAACCAGAGCTGTAATTACTGTGTTTGCTATGCTGACACCTTTTTCTGACAAAATACTGTGCTGAACATTTTCTTTCTTTTGCCCTTTGTGCTGGCGTACTTTGGGTAAAATAACATCAGTCAGGTTCGTATCCACCCAGGTGAAATCCTGTTACAACACACTCAAAGGCTGGTGTCTGCACTGTTTCCTTGTGCCGGGATTCCATTGTATGAAATATTGTTGAAAATCGGGTACTTGTGAATCTTTTGGTGTTTTTGTTGAAGGGGTATTACACACTGTAATTTAGAAAGCATTAAAGAACCGTTGCTGAATGTATGGATTTCTTTTGTTTGGATAAGAGCTGAGTTTTGCAAATCGTGCCCTGCTAAACTCCAGAAGAGGGAAAGTGGATTTGGTAGCCAAAAATGTTTGGGAAATACAATGCATGTTAGAATAGTAAAGCCTCTGAGAAGTAATGTATTTTAAAAAATGTTTAACTTTTATAAACCCAGGATTTCTCAAATTTATTTGACTCTCTTCCTCTGTCTCTGTCTCTGTCTCTCTCTCTTTGCCTCTCTGTCTTTCTTTCAATTTTTGTCATGAAATTCCTAATGTGGGATACCAAGTTTGAGAAATGGAAATGCTGGGTTAGGGTATTCATTCTTGCATTTATAGGGCACCTGCCATGTGTTTGGAAATGGGCCAGGCTGGCAAAGCGAAGACAAATAAGGCACAGTGCTCGTTCCTGAAAGGCTAGCAGAGGAGATGCAATGCAAATGATATTACAGAGTTGTTTTGTTTTATTTTTTAATTGTGGGAAAACAGGAAACAAAGCAACTGAACAGAAAAGAAGAGAAGTTAGGAACACATCTGGGAAAATTTCCCTGGTGAAGAAGTCTCATGTAAGAATACATTCATGCAAATGTCAGGTACTAGAAATTTATAAAACAGCCAACAGGGGGGAAAAGATACTCTCAAACATCCTCTACTAAAACCATTTAAGATAAATCCTAACAACATAAATTCCTCCTACCTCAGGACTTTGGGTATGTCAACATGTCTCCCTTAAGACAGCTAGCTCTCATTTCAGGTAGTTTCATGGAAGGTGAGTGGCGGCCACAAAGATAATCTGCATTTTGTTTTCTTTGACACAGATACACTAACCATTTCGGTCTTAATTGGACATCTGCTGAGATCGCAGCTCTCTTGCCATAGCTGGACAGGGATTTAAGGAATGTGCCAGGTTTCCCTGGCTGTGAACTTGTTTTTTCTTGTTTCCAACATGCATACTGGCATGGCGCTTATTAACTAGTTATTCATTGGATGGGGAGTGGGAATGGGTTGGAATCCTTGATGTGGTTCCAAACATTGCTGGCTTTCTCAGCCTTAAAACCAATAGCCCAAAGACATCCAAATGTCTTTGATGTGTTCTATATAGCACCTAGCACAATATGCAGGCAGCAGCACCCTTGTGGACAAATGGGATGGAAATGAAAGGGGGTTGTTCTCTCTCTAATAAAGAAAGATGGTATGCCCTCCACTCTGCCAATCAACCCGCATACATTATTTTGTTTAATTTTTACAACGACCATATGAGGTAGATATGACAGTATTTTTACCATTTTTACTGGGGCGAAAGTGAGGAACAAAGATGTCAGGCATTTATCCAAGGTAAGAGGCAGAGTGAGGAGCAAAGCAAGAGATCCTTTTCATTCCAAAGCCTAGATATATTTCCACTGCACCCACTGCAATGCCAGAATAAGGAGATGACTAAAACATATTTTTTACTACTCTAAAATAATTCCAATTTAGTGTGCTAAGCTGATGACAATAGTCTTTACTTTTTTTTTTTAGTCTTTACTTTCGATAGAATGTACTGTGCTTTCTTTTCCCAATGGAAGTAATTTACCATTACTTACGTTGTTCAAAATGGTTCAAAACAGAGTCCATTATTCCTTCACTTCTTTCCCTTTCTCTAATAAATACATTCCTTGTAGGAATCGGCCCAATTCTTTTTAAGTAAGGAAAGGATGTCTAGAATTAAGGATGTACTCAGAACTCTTCAATAGCTGCCCTGTCACTCTTGGGAGAGACACACACATGAAGAGATAGGATTTCCAGAAGTGTTAGCTAGTTTAAGATGATTCTTAAGTATTTCCTCCACTTTAGAAATAGTTTCACGACTGAAAATATCTTCTCCAGAATAATGGCTGATTGAAAGGCAAAGCACTAGTCCCAAGGTTTTTTAAGGGTATCGACAACATGCTACAGATACTTGAGAGAAAGAATGAAAGATAAGTTAAAAGAGGCAATGTTTTCAATTGAATATTTTTTAAAAACTTGGTATAAGAGGAATGACCCAGTGAAACAGGATTTAGAGGAAAGTAAAACTTATCAGTGGTTCTTAAACAGTTAGAGGCAGACCTTCTGTAAATCTGATGAACAGCAAGAGCTCTCTCTTTATTTTTATTCATTTTTTAAAGATTTTATTTATTTATTTGAGAGAGAGAGAAAGAGGATGGGGGGGAGTGAGGGGAGTAGGAAGGGGCAGAGGGAGAGGGAGAAACAGACTCCCGGCTGAGCAAGGAGTCCCACACAAGGCTCCATCCCAGGACCCTGAGATCATGACCTGAGCCCACGGCAGATACTTAACTGACTGAGCCACCCAAGCGCCCCAAGAACTCTCTTTTTAGATAAATAGAAACATGTAGTCACATTTTATATTTGGTGGGTTTGTCAGTCCCTGACACTCACCTACAGACCCCTCTAGGAGGCTTTTACGTGGTCCTAAAGAGCTTGGAAAAAAAAAAAAGAAAAAAAGAAAATTGTCCAGAATGAAGAAGGGCAAAAACCATATAACTTCTCAAGGTACCCTTGTGTCTCTATTAATCTATGATTCCAGTGGCCCAATTTTTCAGTGTTGCTCTAAAATCCTTGCCTTGAAAATCTCGTTTCCTATATGAGGCCTTAATAAAAATTCCAGGAGTGTTAGTGACCTGAAGATTTCTGCCTTTCTCCAGCAAGAAAAGCCAGGCAACCAAAACCACAGAATAGGAAATGTTTATATCAACTACGCATCTCTCTAATATTAATGTTAAAGTGTTTCCCAAATGTTAATATGTACATGCATCAACTGACGACCTTCTTAAAATGCAGATTCTGATTCAGGAGATCTGGGGTGGGATCCAGAATTCTGCATTTCTAACAGATTTCCAGGGGATGTTGGTAGTTAGTCTGTGGAGCATACTGAGTAGTAAGACTCTAGTAGTAGATCCATATATATCTCTACTGCAGAGCACTTTAGAACAGCCCCTCCCACTGTTTGCTCATATATGTCCTAGAGCTACTTATTCCCACCACTCAACTAGAGCCTAAATCTACACAAAGAGAAAGAGATCACCAGGGCATTCGGTAAGAGAGAGTAAACTGACTTTTTTCCTTAGAATAAGATTCAGTGATCTGAGTTTTGCATTACTTTGTTCTCTTTCTACTTCTGGGATACTTAAAACATTTTGGTGTGTCTCTATAAGATCTGAGGTGGATTATGAGTAATGTCTATGAATGATTAATCTTTTCAAATTAGAGCAAATTTAAGATTATCCCTTTAAAAACATTGCTTTCACTTGCTGAGAGGAGCAAGAGATAGAATCAGAGTTCGTATATACTGAGAATTACAATCAAAACCTAACCATTGATGCCAAGCCCACAGATATACCCGTATCATCCATGAGTGGGTTGGAGTTGAGAACCACTGCTCTTTCTTATAGGTATCACAGCTATCTTCTGAGTCAAAGATGAATGAGGCCAAATATGGATGAGTCAAAGATGAATAAGGCCATTGATCAGAAAGATTTCTGATCCAAAGATTAACTCTCTTTTTAAAAAAGATTTTATTTATTTGACAGAGAGAGATACAGCGAGAGAGGGAACACAAGCAGGGCGAGTGGGAGAGGGAGAAGCAGGGAGCCCGATGTGGGGCTCGATCCCAGGACCCTGGGATCATGACCTAAGCCAAAGGCAGACACTTAACCTACTGAACCACTCAGGTGCCCCAAAGATTAACTTTCTATATGTTAATGACTCGTGAAATTTTTTTAGCTGCTGGTGTTATTGATTACATTTTCAATGAAAAAAAAAATTCCATGACAGTTCCTAAAATGGAGGTTGAACAAGCAATGTTGAAAATTTGTGAACACTGATTTAGCAGTTATTTATTTATTTTTAAGATTTTATTTATTTATTTGACAGAGAGATAGAGAAAGAGAACAAGTAGGCAGAGAGGAAGGCAAGCCGCTCCCCGCTGAGCAGGGAGCCCACCGTGGGGTTCGATCCCAGGACCCTGAGATCATGACCTGAGCCAAAGGTAGCCGCTTAACCGGCTAAGCCACCCAGGCGCCCCTGATGTAGCATTTAATAAATGTATGTATACCTACCGAGAACTGCACAAGCCAAGAATATGTCATTTCATGTTTAAGGGGTTGAAAACCATGGTTTTCCATAAATATTCTTATAAAACCCATATAAAGAACAAAATTGGACATGGTTAATTTTTTTTCATATTCAGTTTATTTCAATAATATATATATATTTCTTTTACTATTCCTACTTTATGGAAGTTAGGTAAAATAAAATGTGTGTTTTTGACTACCTGTTCAGAGAGAATAACACTACCATGCAAAATAACATTCCAAACTCAGCATGGAACAAAAGATATAGTCACAAAACATTTTCAGCTTGCTCCTATTTTAACTACAACATTTGCTTTAAAAAGTGTGGCATGGTTTCTTTTAGAAGTATTCATTTTGCCCTTTCTCTGTGCAGAAAAATAATCCTTTCCCACCTCTCTACCCAGTTAGAACTCTTACTCAGAGAGTAGCAAGCATGAGATTGCAGCCAGCAAAAAAATGTTTACAAATGAAAGATAACCAAAGTGTTAAAAATCGTGTAAGGACAAATAGGAGATCACAAGTAATTTTTAAATGACTTCAATGTTATATTTTCTTATTTATTTCAATTTTTATTCTTAATTATGAAACATTTCAAAATAATGTCAGATATTCATATACCCACCATTTAGTTTTAACAGACTTTAACATTTTGTATAGGTATCTGTTCTGTTGTCTTTTAGCAAGATTTTTTTCACTAAAAAGAAAACATTAAAAATACTTGTCAGTGTCATCAAAGAGGTGAATCACTTCAACTGAAATTATCTGCTATATTCCATATAAAACTCATCAGAATTTTAAAAGATGACAGAAAGGCCTCTAGCAGAAATTCTTTCCCATGACTCTTGCACCATGTCAATGTTCAAAAATAATACCAACAATAATCGGAATTTGGGTTTGCTTACAGGGGAAATTTTTTTCTAAATAAATTAACTAAAAACAGAATAGAAAGTACATTTTGTAGACTTTCTGTTAATGATTTGTTTCATAATTATTGTAAATACATATTTTTGAAAAGGGTATCTTAGTCCTTCTACTCCCATAAGTCCTGTGCCTCATTTGTGTGCAAAGGTGGGGGGTAGGTGTGTGTGAAATATATTTATGTGTGTGTAACTTTAAGTGTTAACTTTTTAAAAACTTAAAATGAGGTAAAGATTCTATTCCACTCTCTTCTGAAAGTCCTTGATAGCCAGTGGATATGGAAAGATGTGATCAGTAACACAGAATAATTTTAAAATACAAAAATTATTAATAATTCAAACAATAAATTAACTTTTGTAACTTATAGTCTATTTAGAGATTATTTAGATGCTGGAAGAAAATATGGCCTTGGTGCTCATCTTTCGGTAAGCTAGAAAGTAGTAGTTCATCTTGCCTTTGCAGGTAAAGGTTAAAGAGGAAATTCTCAAATTTCAGACAATGCTGTCATTATTACGGAGTAAAATGTGAACAAAGAGTTATATGTGAAGTGCCCTGGGCCAACCCTTTTGATAAAGTTGAAGATGCCTACGTGATTTGCCCTGTGAGCCATTTATGGTTGTGTTCTATTAACTCTGGATTTACTGTGATATTATGTGTATTTGTCTTGGGGCAAACAGCTTGTTTGCCTCAAATCAAAGTCTAAAAGAGAATTCTTCCTCTTTCTATGGGCTTAAAATAGTTTTTGTTTGGGTTGATTTTACTGCTTGAGGTGAATTATCCCTTCATTGGCTCATTTTATTCATCATATTATGATATATAATTTTGGTTAAGCAATTGTATAATCTTTTCTATAATATTATTCTGGGCTTTGTATGAACGTTTAAAAATGTGTTCCACAAATGAAATGCTTATGCTTGCATATTCAGTATCTTTCCTATTGGACTCTGGATATAGTCTTGTATAATGGAATTCATTTATAATGAAATCTTTTTCCTTTTTGCATATTATGTTTAAAACAGCTATTAGAGTTTGATTATACTATATTTTTTTCCATGATAAAGTTAGAGGAGTATTTTTTTTTTTTTACTTCAAAGAATGCTTTTAATTTTGAGTTTTCTACGAACAGGTTTTGCCAAATAAATATATATTTATAAATATATTTATATATGTTTATATGTATATTTAAAAGCACTTAGCTCTAAGTTTCATAGTCTTTTACATCTTAAAGCACATTTTTCATGATTTGCAAAATATTTGCTTTTTCCTTTATACTGTGACTATAAAATTTAAAAAATCATTTTCAAAAATATTGGGAATATTTTAATAGCAATAACCGCGTTAATTTTCGTTCTTTATTTCTCGGTCAAGATAGTCAAGATGGCTTGAGATTTCTCAGTTCTTTAGAAGAGAGTTCATGATTTCAACCTGTTTTAAGCTGAAGTGTAGATGAGTTTGATTCCTACCTGTTTACATAATACTAATAACCATTAAGTACAACTGACCTCGCAACTCAAAACATATACTTAAGTGTCCGAAATGACAAATGGTATATAAACATTTTATTTAACTGTATTTTATACAGAAAATTTTAAATTTGAATCTTTCATATAGTCCTTATCCCAAGTGCTCATGCAAAAATAATTTATGTAATACATCATCTGCATTGGACTTACATGGCTAAGGAAAGGAGCCTATAGGAAATACCAACTCATTAGCAAACTTCTGATGAAGATTTTTCATTGTGATTGAAGAACAATTTTTTACACGGAGATATATTCCACCATCAATAAAATACCACTATGAACTTTGCTTCGCCGCTCCCCCTCCCCACCGGGGAATTTTTCTTTGTGGTAGTTAGACCGACCTTTGCCAAAAACAAATTACATTCAAACGCAGAAACAGAACTACCCTGTACCCGCACCATTACCCCCTCCCCCATCCAGATGCTAGGCGCCAAGCTGGGCTCTCAGAGGATATAGATAAATAGGACTGCCAGAATTTCTGGCTAGGTCACGTGGTGCGACCACCCTGCCAACTATCGTTCAGTATTTACTTGAAAACTTCCAGAGATGAGCAACTTACTGTAGCCTCTGCCTTCAAAGAATTTCAACCCAAGTAGAAAGAATTAAGAAAGAATAAATCTCTCTGCTTGTATTCTATAGCACTGACTACTGAGTCCACACAGCACAATAAAAATAACTAAGGCGTTTAGAGATGACCCATTGCATTTCACAAAGCGCCTTCATCCAAAGGAAGGGCCAGCAGGTAGGTTCAGAGAGCCCGGGCTATCCCAAAGTGGGCGAAATCAAATCTGGGCCGCGGCTGAGAGCACCTGGAAAAAATTCGTGGTGGAGATGGCATCTGAGAAAGGCCTCGAAGCACCCACACGGTTGCGAATGCATGCGCGGCCACTCCAGATGGAAGGACCCCCCACCTTGCTCTAAAGCCAGTTAAACCGCGGGGCCCACGCTACCAGGCACGGTTTTAGAAGACCCCTACAAATGCAAGGGTCCGACCTAGGAGGCACTTCCGCTGTGCGGTTCGCTAAGTTTGGATTCTGAGGGTGTACGGAGGAGCTCCGGTTCTCGCAGGTGGGAGCCTCTCCCCTCCTCAGCTCGGACTCCCTGCGAGACGCTCCCGCCCGCAAAAGGCTGCGGTGGCCAAAGGGGCTGTCGTGGCTGCCGCTTCCCCCACCAAATCCCGGCGTTCGGGAGCCGAGCTGCAGTGGAGAGACCTGAGTCCCGCCCCAGCCCGAGGGAGGAGGCGCAGCGCCTCGGCTCGCGCTCCCCGGCCGGGGAGCCTCTTTCCTCCCCCTTTTTCCCGCGGCGGCGGCGGAGATGGCAGAGGCGGCGGCGGCAGCGGCGGCAGGGGCGCGGGGCGGGGCGGGGCGTGGGGCGGGGCTGGGGAGGAGCCGCGGCCGAGGCGGCCCCGCGGCGGCAGGTGTGGATGGGGCGGAGGTGCGGCTGAGGCGGAGGTGCGGGGATGTCCACTCCCGCCCGCGCCCTCCAGGGGCCGGGGCTCGGAGGCCCGCACCGCCTCCCCGGACGAGCTTCGAGAGCGGCTTCGATCTGCTCACAACTTGGGGCGCGCAGGTTCCACGTCCGGCGCCCAGAGGAGAAAGGCGCGCGTCCCCGACCGCGGCGCCCGCGCGGACCCCAATGGTGAGGCGGCAGCCGACTTGGAGTTGGGGGGGGGGCGGCGGCCGGAGCTGGAGGGTGGACGGCGAGTCTGCAGACCGGCCCGTAAACGAGGAACGCGCGGGCAGCGGGGCTGGTGCGCGTCCCTTCCCGAGTTAAGAGGGGGCCTCGGGCCCCCGCACTCGGCAGTCTGCGCCGCGGGCACCCGGGCGAGGATGCTGCGGCCGGCCACGGCGGCCCTGGCTCTGCGCAGAACCTTCTCCTCCTCTTGCCCAAATAGCAGGTTGTTTCCCTGGCCTGACCTCGGAAGTCGCAGGTCCCGCTCTCTTCCCCTAAACGGCGAAGGGAGGAACTGTGGGTGTCCGGGAGCGCGTTGGGGGCGAGCGCTCTCAACCAGCGATGTTTGAGGAGAACCCGTTCGCTAGTTAAAATTCCTGTCACTTTGCAACTTACTCTGCTTGCTCCCCTCCTCGGGGGAGGGGAAGTCAGGCGAGTTTTAAATCCCCACCTGGTAGGATTAGAGTTTATTTTCGCCGTATATGGGGCGGGGGGCGGGGGGAGGATGCTCTGTAAAATCGTGGTTTTTCCGACCGTGCCTCACTTAAAAGAGCCTCCCTGCAGCGAGACAATGGCAGTCGTGAAAAACACGACCGGAAAGTGTTCACCTAGCGCCGCGGTGGCAGGGGAGAAGTTAAGGGAAACTTAAGCATAAGCGACCTCTGAAGAGGCTTCTTGCGGGGCCGTTTTTGCGCCTGCACAAGTGGTAACAGGACTGAGAATGACAGCTCAAGACCTACACTTGGGTCGGAGCTGAGGCTGTGGCCCGACACCCCTCACCGCCCCACGACTCTCGGTTCTGGAATTGGGCCTCTCTGCTTCCTTCACTGCGATCAGGGCAGCTTGAAGTGAAATTAGGAAAATGATCCTCTTTTTTCCTCTGGAGTTTATTACCTCTGCATTAAAATGTGTCTCTCGTGGACAGACATTTAAACAAAATTCTAGTTTATACTTTGTTTTAAAGAAATTGTGCTTGAATTGGTTTTTTAAAAATGGATTTAAAATTGACAGCCAAGTTTAGGTTTATTTGTTGTGGAGTTTTGTGTTTGGTTGAGGCAAGGAGTGAGTTTTAAGTAAGTTTTTCAAGTCTAATGTTGATTATTTTTTCATTGTTTGCAGACGTTAATCCTTCAGTGAAGGCCTTTTAAGGAATAAATGCAAAAATAACAGTGGTTTAAGCCCACCCATAAGACCTATAGCCTGGCCCCCGGCTTTTTTTTCTTAACTTGTGACAGAGCCTCATGAAAGTTGAGCAGTTTCCTTAATCTTGGGATGTAAAAAACATCTTAAGTTGAATTTTAGGCCTCCCAATGAAAAATGTGTTTATCTTAATAGAATTATCAGACTTCATGGAATTATCAGTTTATGATGATGGTTATTTTTTATTTATATCACAGTGGGACTTACCATGTCGATATTGCTTACCTCATTGGCAGATGTGGGGAAAAGTCAAGAAGCTCCTTTAAAAGATACAGAGTTATTCTCTGGGTGAAATTTTATAGTTCTGAAAAGCATGTATCAGAGACAAAGCTCTTGAGTGGTAACATTAACTGTTGGCTCTTTCTGAAATCTTAAATAGACGATTAAGAAGGGAGGTATAAAAATGCTTCATACTTGGGGCGCCTGGGTGGCTCAGTCGTTAAGCGTCTGACTTCGGCTCAGGTCATGATCCCAGGGTCCTGGAATTGAGCCCCACATCGGGCTCCCTGCTCGGCGGGAAGCCTGCTTCTCCCTCTCCCACTCCCCCTGCTTGTGTTCCCTCTCTCGCTGTGTCTCTCTCTGTCAAATAAATAAATAAAATCTTTAAAAAAAATAATTAAAAAATAAAAATGCTTCATACTTGAGTATAGTTTTTTAAAATGCAAGTGAAAAAAAAGTTAAGGTTATCATTTTTGTACAGTGTAATAACTAGATAGCTATTCAAGAAGCTATAAAAATGCTCGAGGAAGTAAAATAAAAAGGTAGCATAAAATCACGTATTGTACTGTTAGAATTTTAAGGAGAATGCATACTTATAAATCTCAAATACTCAAGTGAGCAGTATTAAAATGCATCAAATAGAAGAATTTTCCTGCCTATGATTTTTTCCTAGAATAAAAAAATATGTATGTGTTTTGGTTTGTCTTAAAATCAAAGTTATAGTTAAATTTTGTTGGTACCTATATGGGATAATTCAAAGGTTGGTAAGATGTCTTTTGCTTGGGACTTTGACATTTAGTGACAGGTGTCCTTAAATTTTTCATATAATTGCCACAGCTTTTCTTCACTTGATGTATCTAGGTATTTTTAACACATATACACCATACGGTCTCTTAACAAACTTAAAACTGTAAAAAAGCAATAGATTAAATCCCTGATTATTAACATTTCAGGGATGAAATCTAGCTTTAAGATAAAAGTGGCTTTTTGAAGACATTTTAGAATACATACAATGGTATGATTCTGGGAGAATGTTTTTGATAGTTCTTTTCCCTATTCTTTGAAGTCAGAAGGTAAAATTACAAAAAAATCAATAATTATGTTTTAACAGTTTCTTGATATATTTAACAGACTGTTTCCTTAATAGCAATCTCCCAAGTGTTTCAAAAATTTTTGTAAGATCAAGAGTTTATTTTCTGTTAAGATATATTTCTGTAGACTAGAAAAAAACTTTTTGAATTTAGAGTAGGCCAGTCTTAAATAAGAAATAATGAAATTTGATCTTTGTATTGTAAAATGTGTTTTCACTAAGGACTTTTTAACTATGTCCTCTTTTTAAACACATAAGTGTATAGAAAGTAAATCAGGTATTTTATTGGTAAAATAAAAGTGCCCTAATGTGCTTGCTTTGTTAATGACTACTGAGACTTTTTTCTCCACATTGATGTGAGCAGTGGAGTCCAGAAAATTATCAAAATAATTTTGAAGAAGATTGAGATGAAGCGAAAAAATCCAAGCATGATTGCGGTATATACATGTGTTGCTTTGCAGCAGGGAAAGGGTGAAAAAGAAGAGTTTAGTATCAAAATTTATCCACGTTAGTCAGATTCCCTAGTGCTTTCTACTTTATTGTATAATTGACTTTTTAGCTAGTATGCAGTTATTGAGTGTTTTAATACAGCAGACACCAGAAAAAAATAAATCTCACTTGAAAATCTTTAATCATGGCTTTATCGAATATACAGCCTACTCTGTATTGTCTAAATACCAACATTGAAGCAATTCAATATTTGAGACCAATTTATAAATTAAACATATTATAAAAGTTAATTAAGTAGTTTTCATTTTAAGAGAACTGCCCCTTTTGAGGAACTATTTTTAACATTACAAATAGCACTCTCCTTTAAGTAAAATAAGAATGATTATATTAATTACAAATTATACTTTTAGCAAGGGGAAAATGCAATTTTTATTGGTCTGGGGGGCATTTATGCTAAGTAGTTTGTGGCCCAGTTTCCATTTCTGTATCTGCGCTGCCTCTGACAAAGGCTTGAGTACTGAGGGATGAAAAACCATGGGGAGAAAATTAATAAAAGAAGCTACGTGGGTTGATCAAGTTCTGGTCAGAAGCCTGTGTGCGCATGAATTCAGAACCAGAAGAGAAATTCTGAGAGTCTGAGTCCCCACAGCCCTTTTACACTGAGTCCCATGAGTTAGTGGCAGGGAAAAGAGGAGTCCTCTCTGCCATTTGCAAAGCCGACTACTTGATCCACAGCAAATCAAACGCAGGAAATCTTTTTAGTCTTGTCCAGTTCAGCTCCACTTCCTTGCCAGGGGCATAACAGCTGAAGTTAAAAGACCTATACCCAAATGGGAAAATTAGTGCCATTTGTGTAGAGGCAGTAGCCTTATTCAAACTGCTTTCAACCTAATTGGGAAAAAAAAAAAAGACAGAATATGACTTGATTATATGTCCTCCAGGGTGGGTAGCACGTAGGAGACTGTGGCTCAAGAATGCCTTTAGGTTTTTCACTTATTTTAAAGTACTTATAGTTTGCATTGTATTCTCGGGTTCGTGTGTGTGTGTGTGTGTGTGTGTGTGTGTGTGTGTGTGTGTGTGTTGTTTCAACTTCTACAATTTGGGATAGGTGAAAAGTACAACAAAATGGTGAACTTTAAGGTGACCAAGATGGGATAGTGTTGGACATGTGAAAGTTCTTCCACTCCTGCCAGTACTTCATTACTAAGTTAATTCTCTGGTGGATTTTCTTCCGTGTATTGTAAATCTCAATATTTTTTGCTTAGAAGTAACCCTAATTTTGAGAAGGGGAGCAGAAAAGGAAAAGAACTTTGTCTAAAAACCAATGCCATCTGCCAACCTACGTCTCAAGTTAGCTCTGTCAAATTTCACGTGAACTTTGGCCCTATTAGTAAATTGGATATGTATTAAATAAGGTTAAAAAAATCAGCTCAGAAAGGCCTGCTCCAGAAACCTGTGGTATGTGTGCTTTCCTAACCGATCTAAATGTAACATGTAATTACCAACGAAGACCAATATTCTTATGCATTTGAGGTGGAGCTATTGTGGAGTCCAAATGTTCATGCAGGAAAAGGATTGTCCCCCCCAAAAAGTCAAACTGATAAGGTCTTCCTAAAATAACCTGAGATTTTTGAATTACAGCCCATGCTCAAATGGAAATTCTAGTCATAAAGTCATTATTGAATAACCCTGTGGGGTAATTTTTTCCTTCTTTAAACCTGACCTTTTACCTATTATCTCAATTTCATTAACTTAATTAAAAAAAAAAGTCTCAAATAAGAAACAGTAGGCTAAAGGAATAAAGTATGAGATCTCTGTGGTAAAAACTAATATAGTGCATGAAGTCTTCTAAATTAGGATTTAACTGGCTTTTAACTAGAGTGGGCTTTTAAGTAACTAACTGGTAATATTGTCACTTGACATTTCCTTTTCATGTTCTGTGTCATAACTCAAAACTGATTTCCTTTCTATGGGTAAGAGTGGAACTATATTAAATTAAAAAACAAAAACAACTTACAGTTTATAGCCTGACTTTACTATAGAACACTGCTGCATGTTTACCAGCACCTGAAAAAGATTCCAGTTTGCTTCATTATTTATTTTTGTTTTTGGAATTGGGATTAGGTTGATGTTTTTTTAAATGAAAAGAATAGCTTTAATTTCCTTTTTAGATGACTATCTATATGTCTATTAACTATTAGTTACGACAGTCATTTGAATTATACTTCTAAGTAAAAAAATTACAAGTTAGTACCTGAACTCATGTCTGGTAAGTAACATTCTAATTGCTCTTAATAATTAAATAATGAAATTTTATCATACCTTTTTTAGCATCTGAAAAATTTTCGAGCTTCATATAAAAGGGGAAAATATAGTATGACATCTTAATCTTGTTAAATATTAAGTCAGATTAGCCAAAAGATATTTTCTTTCAGTGATTTGTGGTTTTTTAGCCAGAGGTCCTAAAAATATCTTTATAGACAAAAGAAGAATATATGAACAGAAATATAAAATAAAAGACAAACTGGGTTTTTTTAAGAACTAATCTTTAGTATAATTTTTATCCTTGTGGCCTGTAGTTTTTAAAATTCTGAAAAAATGTCAGTAAATCATATTTTATGACAAAGATGATCAAAAGATTTGACAAAATTCACTTTCCCTTTAAAATGAATGTATTCAGTAGTTGGTAAAAGCTAATGTTCTATATTTCCTTTTATTAACACATTGTCACAAAGAAACCAGTGAAATTGGAAAGCTAATTATACATCAGTTAGGAATAATTTGAAAAACAGATTTGTTTGAAAAGTTAATCTTCCTTCTGAAGGTGGAGTTCATTGTGCCCACCATAAGTGTCAGTGGAATTTTCTTTTGCAAAATTTATTAGAGGAGAAATGATAAGACAACTGCATATTTCAGAATAGTAGACGAGTTACTATGTGTTAGATAGTTCCATGAGCTAACCTAAAACCATAACTCATACTAGGAATACTAAGATATAAATGGAACAGTGTAATTTATTATTGTCCACTTATTTTCCAGAACACATGTCCAAATTATTATCTAGAACCAGCACAAAACCATTGTCCTAAATCTCTAGGGTTTCAATGTCATGGAGATCTTTTTTCAAAAGCAAATATTAAAATAAAATGTATCCAACTCTTCTAATTGCCAGAGCAATAATAATGAGAATTATAACTCTATTGATTATTTTCTGTGTGCCCATGCTTAGTTCCGCATGCTTTATCTGCATTACCTCCAGTAATCTACACAGCACCTTACAGTCTTGGCGCCATGATTACTCCTGTGGCCTGGCGAGATTAAAGAGGTCAGACGGCTAGTAAATGGTGTGGCTCCCAGACTCAAACCTAAGTTTTTCCTATTCCCACCTCTCTATTCTTGCTTACTCTACCATACTTCACAGTAGTTAAGCAGAGTATCTGTGGAACTCCTCTAAAAAGCTGTTTGGGAGTCCCTTGTCCTCAGTTATAGCACATCTTTGTCTTTGATTTTTAGAACCAGCTCAAAGTCTTGCATGTCCAAGTCTGACAAAAGACATAGATGATATAGGTCGTAATGTTTGTGACGAAAAGGAATAAGCAGTGTCTTTAAAGTACCAAGCCCGATCATTCAGAACGGGTTGTAAATTTTCTCTGGAGATCATTCCAAAAGAATCATAGAGATTGTTTTGTTTTGTTTTTTGGAATCATGACACTGGAATTGAAATACAGTTAAAGCTTTTAGGACACCTAGTCCATAAGAAGTGTTTGGTGAACATTTTTTAAAACAATGAGGGAATGGATAAAAAGCATTTCTTTGCCTGTGAAAGTTCTAATACACATTGTGCGTTCATGCATAGTACCAAGTGTGGGTCGATTACCACTGACTATGCAGCCTTGGACAAGTTACTGCACCTTCGTGAACCTCAGTTTCCTCTTTTGTGAAACGAGAATAATTACATCTTCCTCACTTAGTTGTGAAGATTAAATAAATGATAATTGCCTTTCCTTTGTTACCACACCTGACCTTTTGTGTAGGTATAAAGCCTGTTGGAGTAGTGAGGATTGAGGGAAAACTGCCAGAGCCAGCCATGATGAGGCGGTGAGTTAAGAGTTCATGTAACTGAGCCCACCAGAGAAAGAGTCAAGACCAAGGAATAAGATGAAAATGGTGCTTTGCGGGTTCTGGAGTAAGGGTACGAGCCCAGGCAGAGAGTAGCAGATCTGGGGCTGGATCTCTAGTGTTGACTGTGGCTTTAGACAAGTTGCCTGGGCTGTTGATGTGTAAAACTGAGAGCACACTTCAGGGCTACCTAAGAGTCTCTCAAGCATGGTCCATCTTAAAGCTCTGCCTACAAGGTTTCAAGTGCCTGTGGTCCCTGTACCTCTTTTAGGGGACGTAAGGGAACTCCACCTAGGAGCACATTAGCATTCCAGACACACACCCTCAACTTCCAGATCCAGGTTAGCACTTCTTGGACCTGAACCTTCCCCTTATCACTATCTTCCCTTCCCTCCAGCCTCTCTCACTGCTCTCTGATAGCAAAGGAGGTAGGGAGTAGTTTTTTATTTTGTAGAGGTTAAAGACTTGGCACAGCTGTGCAGGATAATTGCAAAGGCCCCCTTCCGGGCTACCGTTCTGCAGTGTCTGAAATTCTGCATAGGTACACAGTGAAAGAGCAAAAGCGGAAAGCTGGAGAGTGAACTGAGTCAGTTTGCAGGCTGGACAAAACAAAGATTAAAACACAGAGAAATTCAAGGAACTTTAATAGCAAAGAAATGTATATGGGGGAGTGTTAAGATGAGTGCGAAGGTCAAAGCAAAACTGTTAAAGACAAAATTAGACTGATTTTCATGAGAAGAAAATAAAACTGTAAAAAACAAATTTCAATAATGGAAAAATGACTTTTAAAAAACAAAAGCAATGAAAGCTTAAGGCTTTTCTTCATCAGAGTCCCTCTTTTGAGGCCCACTGGAGCAGAGTGGTTATATTCCAGGAAAGCAAAGCTTTTATGTGCATGGGGAAAGAGAGGTTAGGAGGAAGATGATGTAGAATAACATTCTGGGACACCACCAAATCCAAATCTAAGCATTTTTGAAAGGGAGATATTTGACAAAAGAATACTCTAAAGTTACTTGAAAATAGGAAGCCATTCTCTCTTTTTGTGCCTAAAATGGAAAACAGGGACTACACAGATTGAAAGGCACCTGAAATTTAAAGCAGTTAAAGAAAAAGCCAAAAGAATTTGTCATCAGAAATGTTTCGGGGCACCTGGGTGGCTCGGCATCTGCCTTCGCCTCAGGTCATGATCCCAGGATCCTGGGATCGAGCCCCACATCGGGCTCCCTGCTCAGCGAGAAACCTGCTTCTCCCTCTCCCACTCCCCCTGCTTGTGTTCCCCCTCTCGCAGTCTCTCTCTCTTGTCAAATAAACAAATAAAATCTTAAAAAAAAAAAAAAAAGAAATGTTTCAAAAAAAATCATTGGAATCTGGGACGCCTGGGTGGCTCAGTCATTTAAGCGTCTGCCTTCGGCTCAGGTCATGATCCCAGGCTCCTGGGATCAGTACTGCACTGGGCTCTCAGCGGGGAGCCTGCTTCTCCCTCTGCCTGCGGGTCCCCCAGCTTGTGCACTCCCTCTCTCTCTCTGACAAATAAAATCTTTAAAACAAACAAAAATCATTGGAATCAAAAAGCTAATAAAATAGAGACAACATGATAAATAGAAACTTCCAGAAATAATAGCAAATTCTACATTCTCTTTAGGTCAGAGGGACCTGATATAGTGCAGGAACCTGTGGCATTCTAGAAAATGACACTAGTTTATGCACAATCGTGTGTGAGAGTGAGCAGGGAGAAATGAGCTAACATTGCTTACCAGTTACCAGGGCCTGCTCAGTCTAGCAATAACTAGGTTAAGTAGGTTGCTGCGGACGGAAGTCTTAACGCTCACTTTTGTTGTCTCCCTCCCTGACCTCAACATTATAGGTGCCACACAAGAGTTATGGACTGGGTAGGGACTTGAATGTTGGACGCTCTGTGTCTGAGGCCCAGCTCAGCCCTTAACTTCTAACTTCTGGCCACGTGGCATGGACACACATCACTTTCCACATTTGCTAAATGGGGTTAATGCTAATCTAGTACCTTCCTCACAAGGCTGTTATGAGAATCAAATGAGCTCACATATGCAAGTATTTTGTAAGTGTACCTGAATGTTTTTACTGTGACAGATCATTTTGGAATTATTTCCAAAGAGAAGAAGAAAAATGTGATGAGTTCATTTTTTTGTTCTCTTCAATCATCAAAGCTCTTGAACCTTTATGACCTCACCTAAATGTAGGGCTTCCTAATCTGGAGTCTGTGGATCACAAGGGGCCCGTGGTTAGAATTCAGGGGATCATGAACTTGGATGCAAAATAAAAATGTGTTTGCATTTTATTTGCACTCACCTCTAATTGAAATTTAGCATTTCCTTCAATTAGTGGAGTGGAGGCAACAAATTGCAGTAATATTTTAGCAGGATCTGTGATTTTGTCACCAGTAAAAATCATAGGTAACTTATATCACATTATAGTTGTTGCTGACATCTAGAAATATTGTCTACATGTGACACAGCTTTGGCATGTTAGTTATTAGATGCACTGCTAGATCTTGTTATTTAATATGTTAAGAGTCACATATATTAAAATATGCATTTTAGTATTTAGATATTTCAATGTAATGGTTTCCTTTGCAACCTAGTATACTTTATTTTGTGCATTTCATGTGAGAAGGGGTCCATAGATGCAAAAAAAGTTTGTTTTTTTTTTTTTTGAAGTTATTCTTCTGACAGAGGGCCTACTGGCGTCCCCAGAGACTAATAATAAAAGAAGGATTACTGGTACAATGGCTACTCATACAGCCATAGCTGGTAGTGTACTCCAGAGTGAGAAATTCCAGTTATACAAGTTAAAATAGCTTCAAGTTATAATATAATGAAACAGTGCCCTGGACAATAGGAGGCACAGATCTCTTCGTCCAGTGCCACCTCTGTCATGCATGGTGGATTCAGGCCAGACTGTGTGGTGCACCCAGAGGGGTGAAGATCACAGTGCATGACAAGCCACATACACACCCTCCAGTTTAGGTGCGTCCTAACACCTGAACGGCAGGCAGTGAGAATGTGCAGTTAGAAACCCAAAGAAGAAGATAGATGTTTACATTTCATTTTCAAATTTTATTTTGTGTTTTTTGCCATTGTACATTTGATTTCTTAAAAAAAAAAAATGGCAACACCTAAGATTACTCTGCTCCCATGGGTCTTTGTTTAAACGTCCGTCAGACGCCCATGGGGTGCCTGTATTATGTATTTACATCTTCCTCCTCAGATGGAGTTTGAGTCCCTTGAGATAGCAATCCTGTCTTGTCATATCCTCTGCTGATTTTATTTAGCACCTAATAAGAGATAATAGAGTAAATTATACTGCTGTATACTTTGAGGGGTTGAGACCTTTTTTTATTGCATCCATATTCTTCTTTGCCAGCTCTGCTTTCTGCTTAAAAAATTAGACTGCATTCACCTATTCATCTTGATTCCTGTATTGGGTATTTGAGCTTCTTCAAAAACAAGGATTTGGTAGACACCGTTGTCCTGGGTTTTGTCACAGCCCTTGATTTGGACTGTGATGTCTTAGCCATCTGATAATGCATGACTTCGAGATCTACTAGTGATATCCATCATGCAGGCACATCAGTGAATCAGAGCCTTTCAGAACTGGAAGGGCCCAAATTCTCTTTTGTGTTGGTGATCACGGAGGCCAAGAAAGGTCAAGGGACTTACCGAAGTTTCATAGTGGGTACGTGGTAAACTCAAGAGCTAAGTCCTGTCTCAATCCACCACCCTTTCACCACACTGGCTTTTCTCTAAAGTGTGTTTGATCCTGTAAGATTCTGCATAGGATTCTTTAGTCGGTTAGTTGTGAAAATTCTGCATGCCATATATTTTTATCTATTAAAGATTCTGAGAAGTTCTGCAATAAAGAAACTTGTTTGATGTTAATCTACTATTTTTAAGTTTATTTGACCACAGAATCCTTTTTTCTCCCCCGCCCCCAGAATCCCCAGAATACTTTGGGAAATGCTGCCCTGCACAATGGTGAGCTTTGGTGGTGGTGATGGTAACAACAGCATTTACCAAGCACTTAGCCCTATGTCACAGGCACTGTTCTAAGCACTTTACATAGTAAGACTCACTTAATCCTCACAACCACCCAGTGAAGCAGGTACTATAACCATCGCCATTTTGTGGATGAGGAGACTGAGGCCAGAGAGGCAGCTGGAGTAAAGTTGTATCATCGAGGTAGTTGCATCACACTGTAAACCGGGGTTTCTCAGCTTTGTCACTGTTGACATTTTGGCCATTGAATTTGTCCTGTGCGTTGAATTTGTCCTGTCCTGGCCTGTGCATCGTACAGTGTTTAGCCGCATCATTGGCCTATACCAAGTTGTGTCAACCAAAAATGTCTGCGGACATTGCCAAATGTCCTCTAAATTGCTCCTAGTTGAAAACAACTGCTGTAAACTTGCAGCAGAAATATACTTTCCCAGCCGACCTTCTTAGTAACTTCTACAGTGACTCATGAGCATGATTGGGCAAATTACACATTGCAGGTTCTGTGATTGTGTCAGGTTGCATATACTTACATGGGGGTGGATGTGAGTTGAACTTGACCCATGCTGTTCTCTTCTACTCCATTTCCGTACACTGCTTCTGGTGAGAGAGAGAGCCAAGAGGCCAATATTGTTGCTTTTGCCTGCAACTACTTATAACTGCCCCGTACACACACCCAATTCATATATTGTTTCCATTTTATACTTCCCCTTTGACCTGACCCCCATAAACACATACACACACACACAGTCTTTTTTTTTTTCCTCCGTGTAGTAAAGGACTTAACACATTTGAATTACTCTACAGTAAGAAGTTACGTCTGAGCCAAGATTAACTGCTGCCAAGGAAAACATACCCAACAGTGAATAACTCACAAAAATTTGGTGAAGAAAAAATAAAGTTATATGATGAAGTATACTACTAAGGTATTGGGTTTTATTTTTCCAGTGTGATAACCTGTTAAATTGACACACTACGAATGGATTCAAGGCTTCTGGCCATTGTTTCTCTGTAATTTAATATACCATTTTTGGGAGCAGCTGAAGTATAATAAAAACAACAGTGAAATACCTAGGTTTAAATCCTGCCTCTGCCAAACATTTACTAACTGAGTGACGTCACCTCTTTTTTTCTAAGGGTTTGGTTCCTCACCAATAAGATGGGGTAATGATATGAAACATTATATTGTTGAAAGGCTGAAAGGAGAAAATATATGCCCAATATCCAGCCCAGGTTCTTCCAGGACCAGTTTTTCAAGGAATTCTACCATGGTTTGAACTTCATAATCCTTTTCGGTAATTCTTTAAGTGTAAACCAATTGTCTTTGAAAGTAACAGAGATATTATCAAGTAGCCCAGTGCAGATAAGTCTTATTACACGATGGGGTTTGGAAGGCAGGGAGGGTACATACAGTACTCAGAGCCATTGAATCTTGAAAGCTTTACATTTAAAGACAGCAACAAAATGAAGGGAGGGAGAGAAAGGATTCAGAGAGGAACTTTTGGAGCCAGAGTTTATCCTCTACTCTTGGTGGCCATTTAGTGATTCAACCTTTCAATGGATATGTGAGTGCCTACTGTGTGCTGGACCCTAAGCAAGCACTAGGGACAGAAAGAGAGCAAATAAAAAAATAGCTACTCTAGCTCTCCATCTGTCCCCTTGGAACTTAGATAGTGACTGTGTCATGTCTTTGTCCCAATTCCAATTGATAGTTGCTGCCTAGAATGCTGGTTTGACAGGGGTGCTCAGGGTTGGCCAAACTCATCAGAAAGAATGCTGTGATGCATTAATATTGTCTGCTTTGGACAAGAGATAAAGGCGGTGACTGCACAGGATTTGAGTCCTCAGACAGTGTGGGTCTCACCCATTAGTGTATCATGAAACCAATTTTGTGGATCACCATGAGCATTATTTAAGAAAGGAAATAGAAAAACAACAGAGTGCATTGCACATAGTGATAAGTATTGCTTTGTGAAACTTTTGTTTTAGTTATATACATATTGTGTAATAGGTCATGATGTAAAATGGATTTCCTACAATGGGTCCTGTAACAAATGTGATTCTGGTGGTTACATGAACTCCTACTCCTTTTTCTCTGTGTTCATACTGTTTTTGTTTTTCTGAAAGAGCATGATGTGTTTGGTAGTTTGTGCCTGATTAATGAAAAACAGAACAACTCATGCATTCTAAGAGTCATTCTTCAATACATGATGTGTTTATTCTTTGAGTCTATTTCCATTAGAGTCTTTGTATTTTCTGTGGGGTCATTAACAATTTTATTTATAGTCTGTTCTGAGGGGAGAAGTAGAAGTACCAAGTAGTTAGAAGGCACTTGAGTTAGAAGGCACTATATTATGAAGCTGACGTTATAATATAGACCATGCCACTTTAGAGCTGTGTGACCTAGAGAAGCTACTTAAAACTTGGATTTTGTGACCAGCACACGTGTTTACTTTTACACACACACACGGAAGATCTTGATTCAGAATTCTTTGGTTACTCCTTAGAACAACATAGATACATGCTCTCCTGTTGCATTGGCAGATCATATCATACTGCAAGATTGTGTAGAAACAACATCCAAGTTAAACATGGGACATAAATGGGACGCCTGGGTGGCTCAGTTGGTTAAGCGTCTGCCTTCGGCTCAGGTCATGATCTCAGGGTCCTGGGATTGGGTTTCTTGCTCAGTGGGGAGCCTGCTTCTCCCTCTCCCTCTGCCTGCCGCTCCCCTTGCTTGTGTGCTTGCTCTCTCTCTCTCTGACAAATAAATAAAATCTTAAACAAAACAAAACAAAACATGGGACATAAAAATGCTGCTACATATCACATATTGAGAGCATGTCCACCATGAATGATTAGGAGAAACCAACACCATTTTAGTACTTGACCCAACATCTGATGGTTCTATTTAATTGCCAAAGTGTCGGGAGAGAAATGAAGCTGTAATAAGAGAAGTGTCCATAGAAAGAGAAGAGTATTTGGAAACCATGAGGAAAGAGAATAGGGAACAAGAGGGTAAGAAGCAGGATAATATGAAACATCACACTTTGCCTCTATTCTGTTGGTGGTTTCAAGCATAAAATGGTCATTCAAAAGTCCTGCAGTGATGCTGTATAATTAGGGAAAATCCTGCTGCATGGCTTGCCTGACTCTTCTTTAGACAACAATTACATATTTTAAACATGCTTTTAAAACATGGTAATGGCGTGCCTGGGTGGCTCAGTTGATTAAGCGTCCGACTCTTGATTTAGGCTCAGATCATGATCTCAGGGTTGTGAGGTCAGGCTCCACGCTGGGCACGGAGTCTGCCTGAGATTCTCTCTCTCCCTTTCCCTCTCCCTCCCCTCCCCCCCCCCCACTCACGCGCGCACCCTCTCTCTCTCTCTCTCCCCCCAAAAAAAAAAAAAAAAAAAAGATAAAATGAAAGCACCTTGAGTTTGGAGTAAGACAGAACTGGGTTGGAATCCTTAGCAGCTTACTTCACCTCTTGGAACCTCAGTGGTCTCTCAGGCAAAATGGATGTAATATCATATTTCACAGGGCAGCGATCAAGATGAACTGAGAGCTTGTATGTAAAATCCGTAGCACATGATGAATGACCACAAAAAGGTCTCCCCAGTCTCCTACCCTATCGGAGAAAGATTGGGAGTTTATTTTGAAAACACAAGCAATTTCCACATGAACACATGTGAATAAGTGTTTTGAGAGCATAAGAAAGAACTTTCTCAAAGGACCTTTGATTGAAAAAAGTCAGTCTTTCACGCCCTCCCTGTATACCTGTGGCTGCCTCTTTGCCTGGGTGCCAGAACCAGAGGGAAAAGTAGGCCAAGGCCACCCCTTACACCAGCTGGCTTACTCGCCATTGCGTTTCATACCGCAGGCTGGATAAAAAAATGGTGTGTCATACACATTTAATGTGAACTTGGTATTCCTTGTAGGTTAAGAGATCTCACAGACAACGTGTTTTTACATCTTTGAATTGGGTAAGTAAAGCAATTAGACTATCCAGTCTAGCCTAATAAGGTTCCACTCAAGCCTTCACATCTTAAGATTCTATGGCTCTTCATCCATTTGAACTGTGATCCACAGTATCTCTGCTATTTTTTCTTCTAGTTTAATATCTTGAAGACTTTTCAGCTTTCCCTTGGCTTGGGCAGTATCTATACCTATGATTAGAACATTAGCAAAAGTGACTGTTCTATCCTGACTCCTCCAACACCTACCTCCTAAAAGTCCTTGTTTGGACTATTTGCTGAAAGCAGAACTCCCTTTTCAAGAAGTAATTCACAAAGTGCCAAGTGACAAGCCATACTTGCATGTGAGCACAAACAGATGGTGTATTTGTCAAAAGAGGTACCTGTTATGCATGTATTTTATAAAAATTCCTGGAAAAATGCACCTCATTGCTCAGAACGGGCACTTTTAAAAGCGAGCATTCACTTGGCTTACTGAGAAGGACCAACCCAGAGCTGGCCTTGCTCACCCAGGCAAAATATGCAGCACTGTGATTTCTCCCACCGTTCCAAGAGTTTTCTGACCTCTATCCATGCTTGACCTTGGTGTGTATTTTCTCCTGGCTCCTCTGTAGATGGGCATTAATGTATCCGATCACTCATGGCTTTGTTGGACTTCTTATATGGAAATGTTTTGCTTCATTAGTTAGGAGTTTAAAAGACAAGAATACTGACTTTATGGGAAGGTTTTAAAAACATCATCTCTTGGGGTGCCTGGGTGGCTCAGTGGGTTAAGTGTCGGACTCTTGATCTTAACTCAGATCATGATCTCAGGGTCATGGGATTGAGCCCTGAGTGAGGCTCCACACTCAGAGTGGACAAGTCTGTTTGTCCCTCTCTATCTCTGCTCCTCCCCCCACTCATGCTCTCTCTCTCTCTCTAAAAAAAAAAAAAAAAAAAAAGTACTTTAAAGAGTTAATAATTATAGAATTGATCAAATTCCCACACCCATGGTGTTTGATGATTTGATACTTAGAATAATTAGGCTGATTTCCTATGCTCGGTTATGTGGGGCAGGACAGACGCAGTGCCGAGGCTGAGCGGGGGTGTCTGTCTGCAGAGAGGATATAAACCACCTCTCCTGGTTTGGCAGATACGGGAATTGTGGCACGATCACAGGGCCTTCAGAGTCAGAGCTGGGACTTAAAGCTGGTCATTTTCCTTCTCAGGGCTTTTTGATGCAGTGCTTCTTTCACACTCAGAATAGTGCTTTTAAGTGTGCCTGGTGTCTAAAAGTCGTGGGGAGCAAAATGTGGCATGAAAAGTACATTTTTTTCTGGCCTGACTTTGCATTAACTCGAAAGAAAATACAGACTACATGCTTATATCTGCACTGCCTCCTGACTTTGGGGGGTATTGAAGTGTGGATTAAAAAAAAATGAGACACACAAAATTTATGGAAGGATAGCTCCCTGTGATTTTATTTTTTTAAATAATTATTACTCTTGACACATTTTATCTTCAAAGTGTTTGGCAAATATTAACTTTTTAAAACTTTAAAGGAACTTAAGTCAACTTGCTTTTTCATAGAGAATATCCCATTGGAGTCAGGTGGTCTAAGATTGACTGTAATAGAATTATTAAAAGATTCTTAATAGGGATGCCTGGGCTTCAAAGAACAGAGATCTAAGTGGAGTAAAGTAACATCTAAGAAATTAATTTGGTTCATGTTGAAGAAAAACTGAATTTATTCTCTTGGCCAAATAAATTCATGCCCAAATAAAATCCCTTCATAGTGAGAAAATGGACTGGATTTAATTTGATTTCTGCACTATCCAGGAAGCTGTAGAATGACACTTGGTCTGATATCTATGTTAAACATTTGTAGAATTTGATCCATGTAGGCATATTATTAAAGAACTACTATTTCCATATTGACAAGTAGCAAAAAATCAATAAGCCCAGAATTAATCCATTCTAATAAAAATAAGTGGTCTAAAATAGTGAGCATTGAAAAATATTTTCAAAACAATGAATTTATCTCTTTATCAATAGTTTTGACAAATTCTACCAGGTCCAGAGTTCATAACATCCTGTAGTTTTAAAATAATTTAATTCCCATATTAGACTTAAAGATTTGCTTTCTTTGAAGGTTTCACCTAAATTTAAGGTGATTATTCCAATATGACACACATTATTTCCTGACTAGTGGCTCCCCAAACTGCTTACATTTATGACATGTTCCATTACTACCTGCCCCCTACATACACACACCACAGACAGGTATCAGCAGAGAGTTAATATTTAACTCTTGTGGTGATGAGGAAGTGCTGTGGTGGGTAAATCCAAAACCCTGCACACCAGCAGTTCTTCATAATCCTTTCCATGTAAGGAGAACAACTGATAGAATACAATATATATTTTTAAAGATTCACATAAACAGAAGAATAATATAAACAAAGTAATTAAGATATAGTTCTGGGATATCTAAAATAGCCGTCTCCTACCTGAGACTCCAGTTTCTTATTTGTAATATAGTTGCAGTTTAAAAAACAAAACCAAAAACTAACTCAGTCCTTGTCATATAGTATGTTTTTCATAAATGCATACTCCCTGTCCTCAAAGTCAAGGTCCTTGCAAGTTTCTATTTTAGGAGAAAGAGAGCAGAGCTAGTTCTGTTTAGTTCCTGGCTGCTTCATGCCTGAGATCATTTGCGTGAACTGTTTCTCTCCTAGCAAAGTTCCATCCTGCTTTATCTGGTTTTTGAACTTCTGTTTAGTCTTCAAAGTCCTGCTCAGTCTTTAGTTCCTCTGTGAAGCTTTCTATGACTTCCTTCCAGACAAAATTCATCTATCTTTTCCCTGAATTTTTGAATCTTTAGGTATTTCTGTTCTTGCCTGTATCATAATGATGTGTTATTTTTTCATCTTTCCACCTTCTCCACTTGGTTGTTAGCCCATCAGTGTTGAACTGCATTGGGTTTCTGTCTGTTTTTTATTCCCTGGTATATAAAGATTAAGCAATAAATCTTTGTTGAGATGAAGTGAAAATGCTCGCTATAAACACATAAAGGTCTTTAAGATTCAGTTTAAATAAAAGAACTTTTTTTACTGTGCTCCATTTAAAAAAAGCGTTATCTTATTTTTGCAATAAAAATTAAATCCATTCCATTGCAGAAATTTTGGAAAACACATACATTTTTAAAGAAGAAAATTGCAATAATTTATTATTTCACTAAGAGATTAAACATTATTAACATTTTGATATACTTCTTCATTCTTTTTACTTAAAGGTATAAATACATGTATTTAAACAAAATCGGATGCTATGTTATTTTGTAACTGCCTTGTTTTTTGCCAAGTAGTTTGTAATTATCTTCACATACATGTTAAGTACTCTCCTAAGATATGGACCTACTATAATTTATTATTGGCAATATAATTTTTTTCCAGTTTTTTGTTTGTGGCTATACTAAAATACTGAAATATTTCTATGCTGATTGAAAATTAGTCACCACCCCAGGTGTCCTGAGTGCCCTCCCTCTACCCCCCTCCTAGACTCCTGATGATCCAGCAGTTAATGGGTTACAAATTAGCACAGTCACAGGCCTCTAGGACACAGGTGGCATCCATTCTGATTAGTCCTGACTGATAAATCTCTTCAAAATCATTAATGACACCTTGAATCTTTGTATACATCTCTCATTATTTTTTTTTTTTAATTTAAGTAATCGCTACACCTGACATGGGTCTTGAACTCATGACTTCAAGATCAAGAGTCACATGCTCTTCCGACTGAGCCAGCCAGGCGCCTGGCATCTCTCATTAGTTCTATAAAGATCTAAAAATGAACATCTTTGACCAAGAAATATGTGTCAGGAGCCTATCAGGAAACAGATCGCCCAAATGAGGATAATTCGTATAGGGTTCAGTAACATTCATACGGGGTTCAGTAAAGGAACTGTTTAAAAGGGAGAGGACAGAGTAGGAGCAGAGCTGATAAGAGCAGAGAGAGTTTGCACCCTGGGCATGCAGATGCAGGCGGGAGCGGTTATAGGGACTTGCAAGGAGGGACACCTTGAGAGGAGCTATGACTTACAGTTGAGCTCCCATAGGGAGCAAACCCAGGGAGTACACACTCCAGTTTCCCTCTCTTCCTTCCCTCAGATCTCCTATCAGGACACCTCAACTCCCAACAGGGAGTCAAAGGATGGAGGGATCTGTTTATATAGCCCTTTATAGGTCAGCTTCCCAGATGGAGAAGGGTAGGGAGTTAATTTGGAGTGGCAAACCCAGAAGAGAGCTAGCACACATATAGCCTCTTTATTCCATAATGAAAATTTGTCTCCAGAAAAAATGATGTCTTAGATCCTCAGATGTAGGCTGTAATGTGGGTGTCAATTGATTATATTTACGGATAATCTGAATGGACTTACAGGGAGTGCAGCCTCCGTCCTCTTGTGTCTACAGACAGAGCTTCTCCAGTCATTGCCAGTTTATCATGAGGCTTCCCCTCATTTTTCCTCCACTCAACATTCCCCAGCTTGTTAACAATAATAAGCTGACCAGGATGTGACCATCCATCTCAAAGCCTTCTATCTGTGGTTCTCTACCCTGGCTGCCCATTATAATCATGTGCAGAGCTCTTACAAACATACCAATGCTCAGGCCCTGTCTCTAGAGATTCTGGTTTGTTCACTGTGCTCCAAGAGTTCAGGCATCAGTAGTTGTAAAAAGTTCAGAGGATTCTAGTGAACACCAAGGGCGGAGAACCGCTGTTGTGCTGAGGCTTCAGCAAGCACTAGAATTCCCAGGAAGGAGGGGAGTCTGCTCTGCTCTGGCTTCTGACGGCGGCTTGTAATCCCAACACCTGGTCACCGACGATGAAGTTTGGAGGAAATGAAAAGTCAGCTTCTGATCTGGAAGAAGATCGGAGTCTCAGTTTCTGACATGGCAGTTGGGACTAAGTTGCTCATAATTTCACTCCTTCTAAGACATTTTGTAAATCAGAAATAAACTGAGTAATAAAACTCTAGTGAGAAGCAAATATCTATGCTTGTAAAATGTGGAGACAGAGTTCTATTTTCCCAAGATTCATCCATTGATATCCCAGCATACACTTTACGTGTTTACTATATATTTTGTGCATATATGAAATATAAATGTTGTTCTTAACATTTAAGTTTTTTGGGGGAAATACACATTTTAAGTAGAGGTGGGCATATTTTTTTAAGATTTTATTTATTTGAGAGAGAGAATGAGTGAGAGAGAGAGCACGAGGTGGGGATGGGGCAGAGGTAGAGGGAGAAGCAGGCTCCCCACTGAGCAGACAGCTCCCAGGACCCTGAGATCATGACCTGAACCAAAGACAGATGCTTAATTGACCGAGCCATCCAGTTGCCCCAAGGTGGTTTCCAAATGGTTCAGGAGAATTATCTTAAGTTATAGAGTAAATTTCTAGTAGTATTTCTAGACATAAAGAAATAGTATTTCTAAAAATCTACATTTCTCCCTTGTAATAAATATTGTGAAAGTTTAAGTGCAAAGCTGTAATTTATTATTGAAGACATTTATATTATCTGCCACCTAATGTTTTATTTTACTTTTTTTTTTTTTTTTAATTTTACTTAGTTAACGTACAGTGCAATATTGGTTTCTGGAGTAGAATTCAGTGATTCATTGTTACCTAATGTTTTAAATGAAGAGCAGTGAGTTGTTATTTTTGATTTACATTTTCTTTTTACCAACAGTTTTATGAAATCCAAACATCCTTGGTTCTACTCTGCCCATCCATTTGTTTGAAAAGCGCCTTGTCACCTATTTGCTTTTTCCAAGTACAACCCAGGCCACTGCTTTGTTTCAGGTCTTTAAAAAGTCATCCTTGCAATACCAGATATTTTGCAATTTAGTAAATGGAACAGTTTGCATTCTCTTCTGGATACCAAACATGACAGAACCAGAGTTGAACCTCGTTAAAATATTCTTCATCCCTTTTTGAGTATTTTTTCTTGCTAAAGTCCAACACAAGATTTCTAGATTCTAGAAAACTAATTGCAAATTAATAAGGAAAAAGATTGTTCTTATATCTCTGTCTTAAAAGGGTAGCATGTGTCTGTTTGTCTTAGAATTCCATGCACTAATTAAATCCATTAATGGCTGTCATCAAGATTTGAAATTATTTTGATTTTTGTGTTGCTTGCTTTTCAGAGTGAACATTCTCAGGGTGACATCGGTGATCAAGACATCAGGCTTTTAATAAAAGATAATTCCTATCAATGCAAGTAGAAACATAATTAAGAATATGTAAATGGATCTTCACTGTCATAAAAAATAAACATATTTGTAGGAACCTAGTCCTGTGAAAAACAAAAATCCCAAGGGCAGGGGCTTTCTCACCATCTGGGGGATGAGCACTTTTCCCTTGTGGTTACATCACATTACCAAGTGCTGGTAGAAGAGTAGCATGAAAAGCTAGTGATGACCATTTGAGGATGATGCTGCTCCCGTGGCACAGACAGCAGCCCTCTTCGTGCACTGCCAAGTTCATCACTGGGTGGACTCGCCTCCTCTTCACCCAGGCTGGGCTTGTGTCTTTACTTCTCCAGGTTTTCTTTCAGTCTCCTTGTTTGTGCTCTTCTGTTTCTTGAGTTTATTTGAGATTGTTGCAGGCTTTTACTGGGAAAATGGTTTATACCCTTGAAAAGTATTTCCAGAACACTTCGAGTTGTTTAGAGGAAATATCTAAAAATGCACACATTTACTCTTTTTCTTGTTTACATCTATTAACATTTATCTTTCCTTGGTGAATATTAAAATTAAAGAATTTTAGCCCTAGACAGGACCTTGGTGATACATTTAATGAAAGGGTAGCATAACTGGGCAAAGTGCAGAGGAAAAACATGGTAGATTTCCTCGTGAATCATATTTGAGTTGTAAAGCATCAATTCTGCACATTCTCTGCAAAGAGAATGAAATAGGAATGATGATGCTTACCTTGCAGGGAATTGGGAGGATTGGAAATAATCCAATAACATGCATAAAAGCCTAAAGTAGAAACAAATGACAGCCATTGTTGTCTCTCCTGCAAACTGTCCACCTCTCCTCCCCTAACCCCAGGTTACTTGTGCAGAATGACCTTCACTTCAGTGTCCTTGATGTGGTCAGTCCATATTCCTTCCTAAAGCCTCCTTCTGTGTTCTAGCTCTTCTTGGAGCCTTATAGTCTCTGGATCAGAAAACTGCCCTGTCATCATTAGTTGCTCAAGGCATTAGATTTTAATTAGGACAAAAGCCTTGGCAAAAGCCTATAGAGGTTGGGCCCAGTTTGCCAGTGTGCCTTCATCAGCAGCACCAAAATTACCTGCAAGGGAAAATTTGAAAAACAAAAACGCAGCCTCCAGTAAATATAACTGAGCATGCCTTAGTCTGTTCCTTTGTTAGAATAGGGCATGTATCATCAGCACCATCGTCATCATCGTTGCCATTGTCATGGCACTGCCTGAGCAGAGTCTTGAAGATGAATTCTGGTTTGCCAGATGGAGCAGGGGGCATGTTAGGAGGGTGTTACAGAAAGGGAACAACAGTTGCAAAGGGCTAGAGACTTAGCATTCTAAGGGAGTGCCTCTTTTAAGTGATGGAAATACTCGGGAGCCCTTGGTTTTAGGATTACTTGGGAGATTCCCCCACCACGTGTGCTTTGTCTGACTTTGGTGGTATTTGGCTCACAGGTAACCATCTAGTCGGATAATAAAATGTTTTACATTTTAATTATATGTTTAGACAGTATTCCAAATATTACTGACAAATAGGGAAATGGAGTCATTTACAGTTTTGCTGTGAATCAACATGGTGGATCATTCCTTTGAGTTCAAGATGCTTCCTTTTGGATGGATCTTTTTGGGTTCATGAGGCAGAATGGTCATTTAGAGGAATATGTGAGGGGCAGGAGAAAAGGTACGAACAAAGTGGAGCTGGGGATGTATCTGACATGCCAAGGAGATGGTGAGGACATAAATCTAGCCCCAGAGGGAGAGCCACGTTGGTGAGTAGAAAATGAGGCTGGTGAGATTGTGTGTGTTAGTATGGGGACAAAGACAGCATGCAGACCTCAGGGAAGATATGCTGAATTTTGACTCTGACATTTACTGGCAGTATAATTATAAATTAATCACTTAACCTTTCTGAGGTTTCATTTTCTCAGGTATAAAATGGAGATAATTTCCTCAACAGCTCTTCAGTTTAGAGTTAGGATTTAATAACAAAATAGATGTAAAGTGTTTGACACTTAATATAGTCTAAATTCACCTTCCCTTTGGTTTAGGCTTTTGAATTCAATGGGAAACTCAGTCATTACAAATATTTAAGATATTTGTACTTTAAGATACGCACTATACCAGACCGTTAAGGGTGGTGGCTATCCAGTGATTAAAGGGGTACCCTTGTGCTTAGCTGGGCTTTGGGAGGCACCATGTATTACTGATAAGTCACTCAGCTCCACCTGTGATTCACAATAGCCCCACATTCTCTACATTTTCACACATGAAAGTATCGCTCACCCACAATCAGAGTGCTTTAGTTTCTTTCCAGAAGTGTTGACAGGGTTGCACACATCTGTCCCCAGTCTCTCACAGCCCTGGCCCCTGTAAGACCAACAGCACACATTTTTTAGGTGACTAGCTATGATTGAAGTGATGGTCCATGGCCATGAAGTCCAGAGAAAGAAGACATAGAAGAAAGACTCATAAACAAAGTCATGACCCTACTGTAGAATAAACATTTCAATTTAATAAAGTACTTATTTGTAAAGGCCTGATTAAGGGCCAAAATCTTTAGGAAAAGATGCCAGTTGTCAATCCAAGCCAATGCTTTTACACTGACATAGACCACAGGGTGGTGGCTATAACAATCTTCAAAAGGATAATTGAATCATAACCTGAAACAATTGGATTTTTAGTAAGTAATGGCATTAAATGAAATTCTAGGAATATGGAGTTTAGGATGAGCATAAGGTAGCAAAGCAGGATTTCATATTCCATGTGTATGGAATGTTCTAAAATCTAGTTTAATTTTTAGGTCTGTAGAAAATTTGTTTTTTCAGGGCGCCTGGGTGGCTCAGTTGGTTAAGCGACTGCCTTCGGCTCAGGTCATGATCCTGGAGTCCCGGGATCGAGTCCCGCATCGGGCTCCCTGCTGAACAGGGAGCCTGCTTCTCCCTCTGACCCTGCCCCCTCTCATGCTCTCTCTATCTCATTCTCTCTCTCAAATAAATAAATAAAATCTTTGAAAAAAAAAAAAGAAAATTTGTTTTTTCAGAAAACTGATTTTAAATGTGGCATGTACACTTTTTCCTTCTTAAGCTTAATTTTCTTTTAAGGTTTAATATAGTTTAAGAAGTCTTCACAGTGAGGCTGTCTTTTGCCCTCTTAGAAAGAACCAGCACAGCCTTCCTTCAGACCCCTTCAGCCCCATAAGGCAAATGAACTTATCCAGTGTCACAGGGTACAATTCAGTGTTCAAGGAACATCAATCCTCAAGTAAATTGATGCCACAGATTCTTTAAATTGAAGTTCCAGGTGGTGGCTTTAGACAAGGATTAACTCAAGATCTCTCTAATCAGGAGTCTACATTTTTAAAATATTTGTCCTCTTCCAGAGTTCCCTATTTCAGTGAAAGTCGCCTCCGCCTATCCAGGAGCACAGACTGGAAAACTGGGTTTTTGTTGTTGTTGTTGTTGTTTTTCTTGGTTCCTCCATTTCCTTAGGCCCTCAAGTCCTCAAGCAAGTTTTTTCTGTTCTGCCTCTCAAATATATCTCAAATCTTTTCTTTCTCAATCAGACTGACGCTGTCTCTGCCTGGACAGCCTTGGTGGCCTCTGATTAGTCTCTGTGCATCCACTCTGGCCCCTCCTGTCTGTTCACCATGCAAGAGCAATCCGGTCAAAAGACAAGTCTTAAAAGTAAAGCGATACAACATGTTGAAATTTAAAACACATGCACATACACACACAAGTCTTGTCCTGTTGCTTCCTTATAGCCCTCTGGCGGCTTCCCATTGATCTCGGTAAAATAACCCAAATCTTTATTCTTCTCTCATTTAACAGATACAGATTGGCCTTTCTGCTAAAAAGCCTTTTTCATCCCATTGTGTCCTGGGGATGCAGAGACAAATCAGTCTTGTCTTCGACCCTCAAGGAGCCCATAGTCTAGCAAAACAGTGCTTGATCGAAGTTTACTTGTTTATTCATAAATATTCACTGGTATCTTATAATTTACCAGCATAGTTGCAGAATGAACTTAGGTGTCCGTTGACTTTGTTATGCCTTTTAGTGAAATGGGCGGCTTGAGCAAACATGGCCTATACTGCTCTAAGGATAATTTTGATCCAGTCAGTCTGAATCCAGAGCACATAGTTCTTTCTTAATCATTATGCTATGTGAGTCATCTTTCTACAGTAATACTGTGTAGCAAGCAACCAGAAAACCCGAAGGAGTTCAGCACTAAGTGTTTATTTGCTTACACATTGGAGTGGTCGGCTGAGCAGCTCTGTTCGTCTTGCTTGCTCGCACGTCGGGGTTGGCTGGCTGTCGGTCGACCAACGCTGGCCTTGGCTGGGGTGACCAGGGAGACTTTGCTGTGCTATCTGTGTCTTATTTTTCAGTACAGTAGCTGGGATATGTTCTCATAGTGATGGCTAAGGCTCAAGATAGAGCAGGTCAGTTCAGTCTCACAAGTGCTTTCTAAACTCTGCTTGCATCATATCTTGCTGACATTACAAGCTGAATAAAGTGAATTACACAGCTAACTCCAGAGTCAGAACAGGTACTGCAAAGTTACGTGGCCAGGAGTGGATTCAAGGAGAATTGAGGCCGTAATTGTAATCCATCACAATGCCATGATTTCTCTTAATATACCTTGTGTGCAATTTGAGCATAGGACTTAACAAATTAAGTGGAAATATATAATGTGTTAAGGGTTTACCCTTTCTTCAATGTCCGACTTGGAAAATCCACTATGGACAGAGACCCTGTCTTCAGCACAATGCTTGGCATAAAATAGATGCCCAACAGATGTTAAACTAGCAGAATTATTAGCAGGCTGGTGACCTTGGGCTGTTGACTTGAGATAATTAAATGTACTCAGCCTCAGCTTAATCATTTATAAATAGGAAATAATAATAATACCAACTGCAACCACTTTTCTGAGGATTAAATAGGGGGAAAAATGTAAAAGCACATACTGTTTTCTCAAAAAAGACAGTTGCTTCTTCCCCTCCCGTCACCTTCCTTCCTTACTGGGAAAATAGTAAATGGTTTAATCTTGGCCTACTTTAGGCAAGAATTTGTAGGATAGAACCTATTGAACCCACCTATTGAAAATACCTTCCATATCTTCCAACTAAAAAGTATTTTTGTATAATACCCATTCTCTAAACAATTTAGGTCCGCTTGAAGGCTTACACCTGTTAAGCATTTGCAGTTTGTCTTAAATTATTATAATGAAGGGGTAGGTGTCTTCTTTTTCATTCCCATAGAAAACATATGAAAAGAGGAAAGGAGAGTTTAGAATAGGTAGAGGAGTGTGATTTGGGGCAGTGGGGCTCTTTGAGGGAGAACAAATCTGGTAGGCACCACAGTGCATGGGGCGCAGGGGGTGCATTGGACAGACAGATGGGAGGATAAGGCTTCCCAGCAGGAATGACAGGGCCACTGGGGAGGGCAAGAAATAAAAACCTAACCCTTTTTGCCAGTTCCTCTGCACTTTAACGGGGCTTAGAGGTTGTTTCTGATGCCTGATCTAAATATTCAATTGTGCTTTATTAATATACCTAAGTTAAAATATATATAATTTTAGTTTGTATTTAGTTGTATATATTTATTTTTAATTTTTTGTATTTAGTTTTTATATATAGTAATATAGTTAATTATATATTGCTATGTAAATTAATATATATCAATTATGTACAAATAAATATGTATTAAATTATATCTATAACTTTACTCTTTCCTGTAACCCTCAGATTTAGGGCAAACACACATCTGGCTTCTATCAGTTAAGGAGTAGCTTTAAGCACATCCTGTCAAATTGTCTCTTCCCAAAAGCAATACCAACACATTCAGTGGATGTTATTTTTTTCCCCACAGTTATGTTCTTGATTGGACCACAAATTTTTCCATAATACTGTACTTGAAAAATAGGACATTCTAGCCCTTTATACATAATCAGCCCCCTACCTCCAGCCTTTTTTAGAGAACATTTTTTTTTTTTTAAATGAGGCATTATGTAAATTGTATTCCAGCTCTGGAAAACCATTGAGTATTAGTTAAGCCATTTTTTAATGGTTTGATTGCTGTGATTGAGTTGTTCTCATTCTTTATATCTTTGTACTAATTGGGGCTGATATAGCTAACTACCTCCTGTCCCCCACATGTCTGGGACATGCTGAATTTTCTGCCAGGGTGGTTTTAAATCAGCTATTCACAAATTGAAATCAGATTATTCATTTATAATGAATTTAAAGTTAGTTAAAATTCTTTGAAGAATTCTAGACTTGAACTTTATTTTGTTAATTACACACTTAAAGGTTTAAGATGTTTTAACAGTTTTTTTTTAAACTTTTAGGAAAAAAATTATAAATAGTCCCTGTAATCTCCAGGACATTTTACTGAGTGTTTTTCAAAGTTGAACCTTAACTGCTAAAAGCTATAATTAGGTACCCATAATATTTTTCCAGTTGTAACATGATTCATGGATAGGTTGTATTTTTGCAAGAAATTTGTCTGAGGCATATGTGGTGAGGAGGTGCATTTTATCAGTGACCTGATAGAAACCATGATTCACTGGATACATCAGAGAAATTAATGGAAAGAACCCAAGTTTCAACAGCATCTTTAATAGGGGAAGGGTATGGTCTTCTAGATTTTTAAATTATACATTGAGAAATTACCTGGTAACTTACAAAGTAAGTTTCTTTTTTAAATTTGCAAGTGAATAGGAAGAGGAATGTAGTGCATCCTATCTTTTATCCTTTAAGTGATCCCCATATGAAATAGCCTATATAACTTCTCAGAAATCTTCTGGATCTGCTGGGATCTGGCTGGTAAATCAGATAATCGCTAGGGTTCAGTTTTCTTTTGCATATGCAAAATGAACCTGAAAAAGTCACAAAAAGTATTGTTTTCAAATATGTAGTGTTTACCTTCTAAAATGATGCAACCTACATCTGCCTCTCAATTATGAACATTAGGAATATAAAAAAATGAAGTTTTGGGAGAAACTTTGATTCAATTAAATCTTGATTCAATGATATATTTTTTACCTGTATTTTGTAATCTATTTGTATTTGCCTTTAATTTTGATCCAATGTTCTGCTCTTGATGAACCAAAAGTTCCTAAATACCTTTACATTAATAGATCATGTTAATCAATTTGTACAAGAGCTGTATTCTGGGAAGTCAACTAGTACCTCTTCCACCAGTTACCTTGCCCCAGCACAGGTTTTTACAGGGTCTTGTACGATAGAATCCTCATAACCTCCTGTCCTCCCACAAGAAATATATACTACATATGGCATGTGTGTAAGAGAATGACCGTGTGTGTATATACACATATATATGGTTCCAGACTTAGGAAACATTGAAACTTTTGCTTCTGGTAAATGCAACTGATAATTAGCCCTGTTGAAGTGAGTGTGCTTCTTCTTATATGTACCTTGATAGGCTATGTAACTAATAAATGTTTTATCCTTATAGGTATATCTTAGGTGCATTTCTGTTTGTAAATAACATTTATTAGTATTTTTATCAGAAACATAAAAAGAGGAAAACAAAAATAATTTATAACAATGTCATCCAATTATTTTTGAAATAATAAACCACTATTTGAAATAATAAATCACTCATGTATCCTTCAAGAAAAATTTATATGTATCAGCCAGGATATGTGTGTGTATATACATACTTTCATACTTAACAGTTGACCTTTAAACAATGTGGGGTCTGGAGGTGCTGACCCCCCCATGCAGTCAACAATGCGCATATAACTTTTGACTCCCCCAAAACTTAACTACTAATGACCTACTGTTGACTGGAAGCATTATCAATAACATAAACAATCAAGACATATTTTATATGTGTAGGGGTGCCTGGCTGGGTCAGTGGGTAGAGCATGTGACTCTTGATCTCGGGGTTGTGAGTATGAGCCCCACATTGAGTGTAGAGATTACTTAAAAATAAAATCTTTTTTAAAAAGACCCATTTTGTATATGTATTATATTTTCTATTATAATAAAATATGCTAGGGATGCCTAGGTGGCTCAGTTGGTTAAGCGTCTGCCTTCAGGTCAGGTTGCGATCCCAGGGTCCTGTGATTGAGTCCCGCATCAGGCTCCCTGCTCAGCGGAGAGCCTGCTTCTCCCTCTCCCTCTGCCTGTCACTCCCCCTGCTTGTGCTCTCTCTGTCAAATAAATAAATAAATTCTTTTAAAAAATTAATTAATTAAAATATGCTAGCGAAGAGGAAATGTTATTAAGAGTATCATAAGGCATGAACTTTGACCTTAGCAACATAATTATGGATCTGTCTCTTCAGGCAAAGGAAACAAAAGCAAAAATAAACTATTGGGACTACACCAAAATAAAAAGCTTTTGCACAGCAAAGGAAACGATCAACAAAACAGAAGTCAACTTAAGAGAATGGGAGAAGATATTTTCAAATGATATATCCAATATGGAGTTAATATCCAAAATATATGAAGAACTTATACAACTCAACACCAAAAAAATACAAAGCAGTCAAAAAATCTGATTAAAAAATGGGCAGAGGACTTGAATAGACCTTTTTTTCAGAGAAGACATACAGATAGCCAATAGACACATGAAAAGATGCTAAACATCACTAATCATCAGAGAAATGAAAATCAAAACTGCAATGGGATATCACCTCATACCAGCCAGATTGGCTAATATAAAAAAAAAAAAAAAGAAATAATGACTTGGTGAGGATGTGGGCAAAAGGAAACCTTAGCGCACTGTTGGTAGGAATGTACATTGGTGCAGCTACTGTGGAAAACAATATGGAGGTTCCTCAAAAAATTAAACATAGAAATACCATATGATTCAGTAATTCCACTACTGGGTATTTACCCAAAGAAAACAAAAACACTAATTCAAAAAGATATATGCACCCCTATGTTTATTGCAGCATTATTTACAATAACCAAGATATGGAAGCAACTCAAGTGTCCATCCAGAGATGAATGAATAAAAAAAGATGTGGTATATATGCATGATGGAATATTACTCAACCATAAAAAAAGAATGAGATCTTGCTATTTGTGACAACACAGATGGACCTAGAGGGTATTATGCCAAGTGAAATAAATCAGAGAAAGACAAATACCATATGATTTCACTTATATGTGAAATCTAAAAAACGAATGAACAAACAAAACAAAAAAAATTCTTCAATACAGAGAACAAACTTGTGGTTGACAAAGGTGATAGGTAGGTAGGTAGGTAGGTAGGCAGATGGATAGATAGATAGATAGATAAAAGGGATTAAGAGGTACACACTTCCAGTTATAAAATACATAAGGCATGGAGATGAAAAGTACAGCATAGGGAATATAGTCAGTAATACAGTAATAATGTTGTATACTGACTGATCGTGACTACACTCATCGTGGTGGGCATTGAGTAACATATGGCATCGTTGAATCAATATATTGTACCCCTGAAACTAACACTAATGTACTCCAATTTAAAATTTGTTTAAAAGAATGTCATAAGGAAGAGAAACTACATTGACAATACCGTATCTATTGAAAAAAAATCTAACTATGAGTGGACCTGCACATTCAAACCCACGTTGTGCGTGAGTCAGCTGTACACAGAAGTACTCTTACACAGCGCCATTATTCTGATGCCTTAAGCTTTGGTGAGGATGATAAAATACTCTATTGTGAGATTATATCATAATTTATAGTCATAATTTAGCCAATAGCAATCGTATTGATGGACACTCGGGTTGTTTCCAGTTCTTTGGCTATTTAAAAACAGTGTCACAGTGAACATCCTTGGACATAAACCTAGTGGCGCTTTTGCAAATGTACTTGTGGAGTAAGTTCCTCGCTGGGAATTGTTGGAGCAAAAGAGCACTATTTTTAAAGGCCCGTAAAGCAGTGAACTCCACACTGCAGGATGACAGTTTGTTACTCTTCAAGTACCTCGGAGTGCAGAAATTGACCAATAGAGTTATGAGAGGAAAAATGAAACTGTAAGAAGTCGTCACTGGGATGTACAGTGGGCTGTAAATACGGTGGTAGTAGCCCGTAATTAACTTTCATCAGCTTTAGACTTTACTGACTTAAACTTTATGTCAGAATCTTTCCCCTGTCGTTTGACAAAGCAATCAGTACACGTTCTCAGGCTTCATTTTAGATCAAAGGCCACGAAACAAAGAGGCCACAACCTTCCTGTGCTTAACTCCTTCTTCCAAATCGACCACGCCAAGAAGACTTTTGTGATGCTCAGAAACAAACTTGCATTTTTAATTAACGAGTGTGTTTTCCCTCCCTCAGGTGGAAGGGAAGATTTTGGAGAAGTAAACCACCGAAGAGGCCTGGCATTGCTCCCGTGACTTAGCGCTGGAGAGGAGGCAAGATGCTGGCATAGCTGTTGGACTGAGAACCTGCTATGCCAACATATTGCCATCTTTCTTGTCTGACAGCGGCCGTGGCCACTGCCTGCCACCCCTCACGAGTCGCCACGGATGTGCACCCGTCCTTGCATGTGGGTTTCCATGACCTGGCCCTGCTCACCTCTCTGATGACCTCTCTTCTGCCATGCTGCCTGTCTCTCCATTTTAGCCCCAACTGGCCTTTCTGGACGTGCCTGCCTCTTTCTCATCGTCTGGGTCTCGGTGAGGGCATCAGCTCCTGAGAGAAGCCTTCCTTGGCCATGTTGTCTCAAATAGCTGTCACATGCCTTGGTTGCCCTTCACCCCTGTACCCTGCCTTACTTTTTCAAAATATTGGTCACTCCCTGGAACATATTCGTTGATTTAAGTGTCTTCATCTCTCACATTAGAGTGTAAGCCCCTCGAGGGTTAGGGACCTTGTTTGTCGTGTTCAACCACGGAATCCCCAGAGCCTGACACACAGGAGGCCCTCGGTACATACTTTTGAAACTCCACCCTGACTTTTATGGTGCAAGAAAGATGTCAAGTGATTATATTTTCCCCGTTACAAATGGCTTTGGTGAAACTCTGACTCACAAGTAACAATATAAAGAACTAAACAGTTGTTGAGTTCTGGACCTGCAACCCTCACTCCGTAGAGTCGTCAATATGGTATCATTGGGTCCACAGATTATATCCGTATAACATAATGAGAAAAGCGCGAGCTTCAAAATAAAGCCTCTGTGAGACTCTCACACTGGAGTTGTCTATCTGTGTGTTCTTGGACAAGTCATTTAACCTTTGAGCCATGGTTTTCTCAATTGTAAAATGAGGCTAATAATACTAATCCCAAAGGATTCTTGAGTCAAAGAGATAAGATGCTTTACCCAAACGACTCTTACTTCATGTCTGAAAAGTTAGTGTCTATAAAATTCCTGATACACATGTAGGAGTAGGCACCCAACAAATTTTAATTATTTTATTACCAAGAAAAAAAAAGTTAATTTTTTGGGGGCGTCTGGGTGGCTCAGTTGGTTAAGCGACTGCCTTCAGCTCAGGTCATGATCCTGGAGTCCCAGGATCAAGTCCCGCATCAGGCTCCCTGCTCAGCGGGGAGTCTGCTTCTCCCTCTGATCCTCTTCCCTCTCACGCTCTCTGTCTCTCATTCTTTCTCTCTCAAATAAATAAATAAAATCTTAAAAAAAAAAAGTTAATTTTTTTTAATTAGACACAAGTAATCTGACATGAAATGAGTGGAAGTGCTATTTCAGAACCATAGCACAGGTGGAATTCTGTGTTAAGACACAAGAGCTCTTGAGACGCCAAGGAGTTAATTGTTCAAGTATCTCAAATACTTCTCCTCTCTTGGTTAGTTCTCACTCCTCTACCTTCCTTTATTCCTGGAGTTACTGGTCTTTGGATCTCTTTTATTTTCTTTATTTCTTTTTTCTTCTCCCTCCCTTCCCCCCTTTGGATCTCTTTTAAAACAACTTTCATAGACTCAATTTAAAGAGTAAGAATATTTAATAAATACTATTTGTTGTTCATGTTTTTAAGCATTGAAGCTTTAGTAAAATGTTTTGCTTTTAATAAACTAAATTTTATTTTAATTTTGATGCTTTTCCAAGAAATAAAATAACTATTAGTACTCTTGACTCTCATTATTTATTGCCACTCATGGTATTATAAGTCTGAAGTCCAGAAAATGTGCATTAAGCTTTTATATCATGCCTCTGAGAGTATATTAATATGAACTATTAATTTAACAAAAACATATAGCACGAAAGTATGGCAATTTTAGTCCACAAGTTTTATATGCGTTCTCTTTATAGCTGAGGATGATTAGTTTAGAGACATCATTTAAAACTCAATACGATAATTAAGTACTGTAAGCAGTATCATGCTACTTTTCTAGTCTGAAGTATCTAACAGATTTATGGTTTCTGTCTTGATGGTCTGTGTATTCATTACCTTGTTTTGTTCTTTTAATTCTTGAAGAAATCAATACACAGAACACCAGCCCTAGGGGGTGGGTCACTGCATAAGCTGATGTTGCCCATGAAGATCCCACGCAGTAGCTGTAGCTGACAATTGACATCTGCATTGCCTTATTCATTCCCTGTCTTGCTGGTAAGAACATTGGTGCACAATCAATAGATCAGGACATACTGCTTATTTTAAGAACTGTTATTTAATACTTTTTTTTTTAACCTACAACTTTGTTCTAAAACTTGTTTCATGAGCTTGTTTGGGCCTCTTTCACCTTTTGCAGAGTTCCGTTCACCCTCATCTACATCAGTTGACAGAGCTATCCACTGCCCATTGACCTCAATAAAAGGTGAGCTGGACCCAAGCATGGAAATGAACATGGAGCTCACTTGGATCAATCCTCCACATCTTAATGTTGTTTTACTGTAACTTGCTAAACACCTGAACCTTCCTTTTTGATTCCAAGTGGTCGTTGGGACGCTGGGGCAGCAGGGGGGGGGGAGGGGGGGCGGCGTGCAACAGAGGGATGACTTAGGCAACTTAGGACATAGGAAGAGCAAAGTGGAAGACTAAGAAATTACTATTCTCCTGTATCCAGTAATTTCCTTAAGTCTGTGGTTTTCAACCTTCAGCATTCATTATCAGTTACCTGGAGAGCTTGTTAAGAAATGCAGATCCCAAACCATCCCCCAGACATTTCTGATGTAATGGGTCTTGACTGAGACGCAGGTATCTTCACTAACAAGTCCCTTGATAGTTTGACAGTGTACTACACTTTGAGAACACTTGTCTTCAGTCTGAAATCAGAGGGCAAGTTTTTAAAAATCTCATACAGTTCCCAGTATGGAACTTGGGCGTGGTCTTGAAAGCAACCTGCTTTCCTGCTGCATCTGTGCTTATGGAAAACTGGAACAGGGTTTTGTGATTGTGTTTTCCTTATGCTCTGGACTTCCTTATACACAAACAGCCCATATCACTGCACACAGGAGCACCATGGGCTGTGGCTGTGCAGCCTTGTTTTTAATTCAATCATCCTTTCTCCGCTGGTTCACATTACGATTTCCAAGATGTTTTATGTTCTTTTCTGATTGACTTGCTATCGACCCAAATCCTTTACCTCTAAATATATATTCTTCTTTAGAATTTATGTCACATTGTAAATGATATATGAGCTCCTCGAGGCTAGAGACTAGGTCTAATTATGCAGAAGGGGAGTTTTCAACATTATTGGACTCCCTACAGTGACAAACCTTTCCATAAATGAAAGGATCACATCTTAATTGATCTCTTTCTTAAGTTTAGATTTTTGTGGCTTTTTAAAAAGTGGGACTTTTCCTTTGTGAGACAGTGTGTATAGTAGAAACAACTTCAGAATGAAATGCGAAAACATCTAGGCTGTAGTCCCAGACCTGTCATTTTCTAACTCTATACATGAATTTGGGCAGAGCGTTTAATCTGTCATCTTATTTGGAAGTAATAGCGAGAGAGACTATATGATATATTACAAAGAAAAAAAGGGAAAGCAAAATACAGCTGTGAAAACAGCATGTAGGCAAATTGGGAGGGAATCTGCAAGAAGAAAGTAGTTGGAGATTTTTAGTAGTCATTACTTTTATTTTAAAATTTTTAGTGTTTTACTGCTTTGTGTTGTTATTATCTAATTTAAATATGAGTAAAAAATATTGAGTTTTGGTTAAAAGGCAGAACTTTGTTCTTATCCAGCCTGAACCATTTATTTGCTAACTAATCCCAGTCAAAGGAGAAGAAATGTGATATTTTAGTTTTATCTTGAGGAAAGGTCCAGCTTCTTTTATGCTGTTGAAAGCCTAGAAATAGCTTATTGGCTTTTAAATAATGATGATAATGATTCTGTGACTCATATACCTTTTTTCTATGTCATTGGCTTATTATGAGATTCAAATTATTTAAGGTATATGAAGTTGCTTTGAAAATGGTTGGCAGTGGGGATGCCTGGGTGGCTCAGTGGGTTAAGCATCAGCCTTCAACTCAGGTCATGATCCCAGGGTCCTGGGATCAAGTCCCACATCGGGCTCCTCGTTCAGCGGGGAGCCTGCTTCTCCCTCTGTCTGCTGCTCCCCCCGGTTTGTGTGCTCTCTCTCTCTCTGACAAATAAATAAAATCTTTAAAAAAAAAGAAAATGGTTAGAAGTTATATGAATTCCTAAGATATTGTTATTACGTCCTTTCGGCGCCCCCCTTTCCCTTCACCCCTACAAACGTTTACTTTTGAAGTGATTGAAATTGAAGTAGTTTATTCTAAACTGGCTGTAAAGTTTCCATTCATAAGGTTCCAGTCATTTACCATTATACTTGTAGCAGCTAAACTGACAGGAGCTGTGGGCCCATCTTCTTTTAGTTCTGCTCATCTGGGAATGCAGAAGCAAAAAAGTGGGAGGCCTGGAGCCTCCACTACACGGGATTTCCTACTCTATCTACACGTAGCTCGAAACCACATTCAAACCAAAGTACTACTTTTAGTTTCACTGAAACTAAGATGATGTTTTTATTGCCATATAAACATTTTATGTATTTATTTAATGTATGTTAGAAAAATATATGTTAGAGTCTACTTTTGAAAGTAAATTTATTTAGGGTGCCTGGGTGGCTCAGTCGGTTGAGCAACTGACTCTTAATTTTGGCTCAGGTCATGATCTCAGGGTCATGAGATCAAGCCCTTCATTGGGCTCTACCCTTAGCACAGAGTCTGCTTGAGATTCTCTCTCTTCCTCTCCTATGGCTCCTCCCCCCCTAAAAAAAATATTGAAATAGTAATTAAAAAAAAGAAAGTAGGGCGCCTGGGTGGCTCAGTCATTATGCGTCTGCCTTCAGCTCAGGTCATGAGCCCAGGGTCCTGGGATGGAGCCCCGCACGGGGCTCCCTGCTCGGCGGGGAGCCTGCTTCTCCCTCTCCCACTCCCCCTGCTTGTGTTCCCTCTCTCGCTGTGTCTCTCTCTGTCTCTGTCAAATAAATAAATAAAAATCTTTAAAAGAAAGAAAAAGAAAGAAAGAAAACTTGTTTTAATATTATAAAAGTTAATTAATTTAAATAAAATGTTCACAAACTTATGGTAAGCAAAAACAAGAAAAATTATAAAAGTGGGCCCACATAGCCAAACTTTGGGGAATAGGAATTTAGGTGAGCAAGATCGTGCTGTGGAGAAGCAGGGAGAGCTTTATGGAATGGGATAGATGTTTCCTAAAGTTGCTTCAATGTACAGTTCAAATTGAGAAGTTGATATATTATTCTTGGATGAAGAACATTTTTGGTTTAAGTGAGAATGAATGGACTTCACCTGTGCATTGCATATATGGTCATATATTTAATTGCTTTTGAGAGTTACTTATATTTCCCTGATGTAAAGATCTTGCATCTTCTGTCTTTGAAAACAAAGCCCAGTTGGTAAATAAGGAAGTCTATTCATAAATGATTAGTCAATCTGAGCAAGTATTTGAGGATAGGTGTGTGGCCTTTTGTGGAGATAAGAGGGTCCTCAGTGCCAAACTGTGGCAGTTTCCACTGACAAAGCAGGAACATAATCTGTATATATACAAGTAAAGCAGATACTCTTTCTTAAATAGTCTAGAGAACTTTCAAAGTCTCATATGAGAAAATAACAGTGGGAGATTTGCCTTACAGTGCCTACACAATGTCATGAGAAATGCAAATTAGAAAACGTCAGCAAAAATAATTTGCTAGATTTGAAATTTAAAATCTAGAAGTCCAAAAAGATCTGTACAGAGGAGAACCATCAAGCATGCATGAGGAAACGAAACCAGGATGGCCTTACAGGAAGGTGATGTAGTTACTGGGAAGCAGGCCACCCTCATAGTTTGCATACTTTGGAAATATGTTCTATCTAAATGCCTAACTTCCCAGAAAAATGAGTGGTTTGACTTGCTGGTTCCAAAGTAATTACCTGGTCATGGAGATAATTTATAGGAGCGCACTCATGGAATTTGTGAGACCCAAATTACCTGCTCGTGTTTCCTGATCTGCCTTTTCACTTGCAAACCTTTCCTGATTTCTAAAACTGTCTAAGGGACCCACATACTGGACTGGAAGACTAGTCATAAAAAATTAGGTTGAGTCTTTTGGTCGATTGTGGCGGTGGGGCATGGGTGGAGGAGGAAGAGAGAAAGAGAAAGGAGATCATCTTGGGAAGATTAAGGTCTAGTATATTTTTTAAAAGATTTATTTCTTTGAGAGAGAGAGAGGGAGAGTGGCGGGGAGGGGCAGAGGGAGAGAGAGTCTCAAGCGGGGAGCCTGATGCAGGGTTCGATCTCACAACCAGGAGATCACAACCTGAGCTGAAATGAAGAGTTGGATGCTTAACCAGCTGTGCCACCCAGGCGCCCCAAGGTCTAATATTGAAAGAAAGATGAGCACTTGACAATGAAGAAAAGGTAAAAACAAAGCAAATATAACTAGTGGCAAGGCCACAGCCTGAAAAATAATTGAAATCCTACCTTGTAAAATTCAAATGATTATAGAGTCTTTCAATGAATACTTTTTCTAAATTTAATACATTCAAAATAATTGTATAGTGTTTATAATTATTTTGAATGATATGACTCTTGTTTGCATCATTACAGTATAAGAGGTCTATCAGTTTTTTGAGAATTATAGAAGTCCTTTACTCAACTTTCTATATCATGGCTTAGTTTTTTGCACTTATTTATTCATCATTCAATATTTGTTAAGCACGTTCCATGTTCCAGGAACATCATACCTTCCCATGGCTTGCTGTCTAAGAGAAGAGATAAGCTTTTGCAAGTATGATTATGACAAGGAAGTACTTTTGTGTGTGTGGAAACATAACAAGGCAACCTGATTTAGACAGGAAATGATGAAGGAAAATCATTCCAAGGAAGAGGTGTTTTAAGTTAAGTTAGGTCCTCCTAAGAGTGTTTTGTCAGGGGGAGAATGTATGTCTTACTTCTTTGTATATCTTCATGGTACCCAGGACAAAACCTTGCACATACATCTGATGAATATCTGTCATGATGATTATCAAGTGTTGTTTGATGTACAAAGGACTTCAAAGGGATTGGCTTTTATTGACTTGAGTTCTCTCTCTCTCTCACACACACACACACACACACACACACACACGCGCGCGCGCGCGCGCGCGCGCACGCCCGCGCGTATGAAATGCCGCAGTCCATTTTGCTCAGTGAGACTCCTTTCGCTGCTTAGGCTCTTCAGGAGTGCTGGATTACAGAAGCTGCCACTGCTGCGGTTAAGCTCTGTTGAGTTCAAGGATCAGAATCTTGCCCAAGTTACCTGTGCGAGAAGGGTCCAGTGTGAAAATTCATGGCTGGAACTAGAAGGTGTCAAGAACCAAAGCAGCTCTGAGGAAACGCTGTTCGGCCACCTGGCGCTCCCCGTGTAGCTATTGCTCATGGCTTCCCTACTCCGCTCTGACAGGCGACTCCATTTTCTTCTTCAGGTCACATTTGTATTTTTACTCATTTTCCTCTTTCTCGTATCCTTGGCTTAGAAGGGGTTCTTACAAGTAGCACCACCCACTTTTATGGACTCTGTCCCTGTCTCAGCTTCACCTCTCACTGTTAAATTCTCCATGTATTCCAGTTCCAATCACCAACACTGAGAAGCTGATGGGCCCAGCTCTTCTATGCCAGACCACATCGCGGAGTTCTACCATAGGCAGTCCCTGGGTCATGTACCACCTCTGGCGCATTCACCTCTAGCCTGGTTACCTAGGTCACAGGTATTGTGGACAGGGGTCCCTCTTTGTAAAGAGTGTGAACGGTGTTTACCTAAGTTCACCAAATGCCATCACTGAGTATCCACATACACTTACAAATTTAGAATTACTTTCCTACTCTCACATATCCTAATCAAACTTCCACAAACACTAAAATAACTTTATTAGTTAAAAAAACATAACCCCAGTTCTTGTTTTTCCCTTCTGTTTCTCCTCTTTTCCATGATGTGCTTTGTTCTTCAAACCATTCATTTATTGGACTTTCTCATACACACATAAGATTTAAGTATGCTGATGATGTTCCAGAAAAGATTAAATCTTAGAGATTCCTTTTTTTTTTAAGATTTTATTTATTTATTTGACACAGAGAGAGATAGCACAGGGAGGAGGGTCAGAGGGAGAGAGAAAAGCAGGCTCCCCACCCCCAGCAGGGAGCCCGACGCAGGGCTCAATCCCAGGACCCTGGGATCATGACCTGAGCTGAAGGCAGACGTTTAACTGACTGAGCGACCCAGGCGCCCCTAAATCTTAGAGATTCTTTGTCTCTCCTCTTTCTTAACTTTTCATGATAGAGCTCACATAAATTCCCAATTGTTGGTGTTTGCCCTCTCTTTTTCCATCCCTTATTGCATTGCTTCCAATAATTTTTTTAAAGATTTTGTTTTTATTTGAGAGAGAGAGCAAGCACAAGCGGGGGGGGGGGGGGGCAAGGGACAGGAAGAAGCAGACTGAGCAGGGAGCCTGATACAGGACTCAAACCCAGGACCCTGACATTATGACCTGAGCCGAAGGCAGATGCTTCACCAACTGAGCCACCCAAGTGCCCTGCCTCCAAGAATTTTGGATAAACTGTTTGGAGAACACATGAGACTCAATCTCTTCATTTCACATTCTACTTTAGGCCAGGTTCTTTTGACATTTACCCCACAAATGAATTCAATGTTCAGTGATTTGCTGAGTTAGAGAAGTCATGAGAAAAAAGAAGCACTTTCTAGATTAAAGGAATCAAGTCTGAGATCTTGTGAAATTTCCAAGATCTTTCAACTTTGATTTAAATCTGAAGTTATGTAATACACAGTATCTCAGTAAAATACATTATGACCATAGCATAAATAGCCCACATTTTTAATTTAATCTTTAATTTAATTTAATTTAACTTTTCTTCATTGTGCTCTTCAAGACATCCTTTTATGGTTGTAGCAGAATCAGATTAAAGCATCTCTTTATTTTGACCTTCTTTAATTTTTTAATTTAATTTTTTTAGAGAGAGGAGGGAGGAGCAGAGGGAGAGAGAGAGAGAGAATCTCAAGCAGTCTCCACACCCAGCGCAGAGCCCGATGCGGGGCTCAATCTCACAACCCTGAGATCATGACCTGAGCCAAAATCAAGAGTCAGATGCTTAACCAACTGAGCCACCCAGGCACCTGGCATTCTTTAATTTTTTTAAATGTTAATGGACAAGTTTTTTAAAATAGAAATAAAGCAGTGTGCTGATATGCACTCTGAGGCTGTTATGGCCTCTTGCCTTTAGCTAATATTTGTAATTCGTTGTTAATGTGTTTTGGTATGTAGGTTTATTCCCCAGCTCTTCTTACAAAAAAACATTACAAGAGAATCTAAAAGCTAACAACATGTTCTTTCTCTTGGAAAAGCCAAGAGGAATAGTGATAATTTAGAAAAAGTTGTAATGTAACATTCAAAACCAACCTTTAGGAATCCCATGAGGAGTATCTACATTTCACTGCTAGCTTTGATAGGTATTCAGTAAATATTTGTAAAAATGACCAACAATCTTCATTATTAAATCTAAAAAGTTTATGGTCATTTCAAACCCTCATAATCTAGATTTTAAAGGATTAACAAATACTTAAAAATCAAGTTTCCTTTTGGAGGAACATAAAGAGTAATTAATGACAGCACTGCCTTCCAGAAAAGTCTCAAAATTAACTGTGTAGCACTTGCTGAAACTTCATCCTTTGGAAAGACTGACAGAGGTATCCCCCTTGCCTTACATGCAGTGACCCCCTTTTCCACAGACCACATGCAGGGTCTCCAGTTTTATTTGGGTCAATAAACATACCTGAACTCCTTTCTCTTTATTTATTCAAGCTTAAATTTGCTTATCTACCAATAGATCAATGGTCTTAGTCTCTTGTTTTCTAACATCTTCAAGGGAAAAAAACATCTAGCAGTCATGGTGTTATTAAAAGAACACCATGAATTATTGCTATGACAACTTTAATTGTATGTTATGAGCAAATCAGATACCATCTTGAGAAGTTAAGGTAAATCATTGCCACATTAATGGTTTAAGACCAATTCATGAGGACAATGCTTACAAGGTAGAAAGTTCTTCCATTATTTGTCTATGAATTGGGAAATGCTTGCTAGAATTTGATTTTAGCAATAGATCATCTAGCTTCAACTTGGAAAACCTTTGTTCCACTGAGAACCAATGGTCTTAATTATTAATCTCTTAATAAATTGAAAAATAACATGTCAGTGTAATGTAAAGTCTGATGTAAAATTTTTAGAGTCAGAAAATTTAACAATGCTTTTCTTATTTTAAAAAAAGTGGTTGTGGGGTGCCTGGGTAATGCAGTTGGTTAAACCTTCGCCTCTTGGTTCCAGCTCAGGTCGTGATCTCAGCGTTGTGAGATTGAGCATCGGGCTCAGCACAGAGTCTGCTTGAGATGCTCTCTCTCGTTCTCCCTCTGCCCCTCCCACTTGTGCATGCTCTCTCTTTCTCTTTAAGAATAAATAAATATTTTTTTTAAAAAGTGGTTGTGCATGTACTTATATCTCAATAAATTACAAAATGCTTTGTTTGCAATGTTCTACTGCCCATCTTTTAATGCTCTCAGCTTCCTACCATCCTCCTTCCCTGTCATACGTATATGCAGTTTTTCTTCTCACATTTGTGTGTGATCTTCTAATTATGGCTGAATAGTCATGAATTAGAGATGGAAAATTTCAATTTTGCTAAAATCTAAAATTAAGCACTATACTGTGCAGGATCATACTTTTCTTTAAAAAGAAATCACTGTCCTTAAACTGGCTGGGATGGTAATGTGAAAGTACAAAGGATGTGGCCATGAGTTACTATTCAGAATTACATGTATTTTTTTTTTAATCCATGTAATGAATATAAAATGATCTCCTCCTTGGTCTCTGAAATTCCAACAAATAACTTCAAAGTCTTGTAGTACTACAATACTTTGTATTCAGCACTCAATCCTGAATAACAGCTGACCAGCAACATTTCATAGTGCCCATTTCCCCCTTTGATGATATAAGGTGTTTTCTTTAAAAATGTTCTTTTCTTCTTGGTACATGAAGATCATGCCTGCTGATGGTTCAAAAAGAAACACAATTCTGAGAGCCTCGGAAACTGATGTAACTAAACCATCTTGAAAGTGTCAGTGCACCACCAGCCAGGCAGTCCATTCATTTCAGGGTGATCTTAATCTTGTTCTGACCTTCAGAAAGGGTGAGATGAATAGGAAGAGGATCCATTTATATTCCCAAAGTGAATGAATGGTTTCATTATATGACCTGACTGGATCTGCTGCCCAGTCATAATGACAAAGAGCACATTTGTTTCTGTGCCTAAAGACTTCTTTTAAAAAAACCTTTATTAACCTGCCCCAAATGGGAGAACTGTCACCACACAGGATGCTTATCAGAGGCATTGTCGTGGTTCCAGCGTCCCCCACCCGTGCCCCAGTTGCTACCTGTTGTTGGGTGTGTGTCACCATTTCCAAGCCATCTTTTCTTAGATTTCAAGAGAGGACACTCTAGGCAGCTGTCTCTCAGTTTTATATCTTTAGAATGACCTTCCTCACCTTGCGTTCACACATGACCCAAGGAACCTAACACACAGATTGGGTTTCCTGGCTTCTAAGTTTAGCCAGAATAAAGTTTGACACTGATAGATGGGGTCAAACTAAGGCACCCTCAGGAAGTTCATCATGAAGATACATTGACCCAATGAATGTTAATAAGTGTAATTATGCCCCCCAAAATTGAAATTTAATTTAAGTAAATCTGTTAAATACTCCTCCCTCTTTGAGCTCCAGGCAAAGGTGTTTATTCTTTATAAAGAACTTTATAAATCTGCTGCACCTTTAATAAGATTTTTTTTAAGCAGTGATATCTTGTCTTAGTTTTTAGTTTATTTATTTAGAAGAACATCTTGTTTATTTGAGACAATAATTCTTATCCTAGGCCCAAGAGTATTTTTATCTGGAATTGAGGTGAACTTGGATTCCTGGCATGGCAGTCTATAGATCATTTGCTATTCTCCCATCTCACGGGTCTTTTGATAATAATCTGAGAACTTCCTGGAATCCCTTTAGGCCATAGTCTTCCCACTGGTGATCCTTCCAGTCCTGGTTATTGACTGTGTCAAGAGGAATGTGTGACTAGGTAGTCAGACTAAGTTACTTAGCAAACTCATTAATCTCTAGACCAGCTCAGGCACTTCATATCTGCTTTCTGGTGGTTACACAAGGTAGCAGTATTGATTTTAGACAACTCTGTCACTTGATAATTGCTTAGAGCCCTGAGAAATGTCTGCTAGATTAAGAAGGCAAAGGGCAAAGTTTACAGCTCTTTAATATTTTATAGTGTACTGATTTATTTTTCTCTTTGCTCTATCAAGGAGTGAAGCCTGTTGAGATTGTCTCAAAACTCAGAGAATAATGAATCCCAAATGTGAAGAGCCCCGTGAGGTTACAGTGGTTTCTCCAGTGTTTTTCTTTTTTGGTACCTCAAATGTTTCTTCAGGAAAGGAAGCAGTGACAAATCTAAACTGAGAGAGTTGACATCAGGGACCAGTGGTATGGAATCTTAGTTCAGTTCCCATATCAGGAAGATTTCATAATATCAAATAAAATAAATATGAATTGGAGGAGGGGGAAGGACTCCAGAAGGACAGGAAACAAATTTTACCAATACTAGACAGTTTATATATGTTACTTTATTTAATCCTTATAACTGCTCTGCAAGGTTATTATTACACACCTATTTTATAAAAATGGCGGCTTACTGCAGTTAACTGGCTCTCCAAGAACTGGGCAGCTCACGTGCTACTTCAGAGCCAGGACTATCTCAGTGCAAACACAGATTCTTTCAAATATATCATTTTGTCCCAAAGAAACAAGACAGCATTCATTACAACAATGTGAAGTCCACTGGCATATTTCCTAAAATATATATTTTGGCAGATCTTTTTCTATAATGATTTCCATCTAGAATCCTTATTAACTTTTTTAGGTCAAAAGAGTAGTATCCATTAAGACATTGTATACTATTCTGGAAGAAATATGTTCACTCACATTATGTGGCCCATGAGATATAAATGTGGCAAAAGTTTGGTGCAAAAGGACCCAGGACCCCTTGGCACCCAGGACCACCCCCTTAAATACACACACACACACACACACACACACACCACAGCTTTTCCTGAGCCTGGTTCAGGCCTTCCAAACAGTCATATTTACTTTCTTGAGCATAAGTAAGAATTTTAGGATTCTCACCTACCAGCTATTGACAAAAGAGTTATGTGCCTATGTGCCAAGGATATGATAAATAACTTCTCACATGTTATCTCAATTATTGCTATGTATTGTTATGTATCAGGCCTTCTCTCTATCTCAATTTTACAGATGGGGCAATGAGCTCAAAATTTTAGAGATGTGTGCAAGTTCACCTAGCTAAATTACAGAGCTAGAATTCGAGCCTGTGTCTATCTTGGTTCTAAAATTGTTCTCTTCCTTGTGACATGTTTACATTTGCCCTTCTACTCACAGTCCCTCTGCTTGGATGATATTTCTACCTTAGTTGTTAGCTGTGGTTTTCTTAAGACGCTGTAAAATGAGAAGCAATCAGGGAAATGAGAATACCTTAGAGTCACGTGGAGCTGGGTTTTAATTCTACTTAATGACCTAACCATCTTTGTTGTGTCTTTGTTGTTTAGTTGTTAATCCTATCTAGTGACATTTTCAGATACTGTATTTTTCAAATCTTGAATGTCTCTTTGGTTCAGTTTTTTATTTTCCATTTCCCTTCTCATTGTATTTATGTTCATTTTCCATGTGGATCTTATTTATAATAGCTGCTTTAATATCTTTGTCTGCTAATTCCATCATCTCTCAGTCCATTTCTGTTAACCCATTTTTTTCCTGAATATAGGTCACATTTTCCTATTCCTCATAGGTATGGTAGTTTTATATTGAATGCCAGACATTGTGATTTTATGTTTTAGTGTGCTGGATTTTGTTGTATTTCTTTAAAGAATTTTGGGTTCTGTACTGGCAGGCAGTCATTGGTTGTAGATTAGTTGGGTTTGTTTTTTTTTCCAGTCTTGTTCTTAAGCTCTTTCCAGACAGGTCTAGATGAGTCTTAAGGATTAATTTAGCTTCCTATTTGAGAGTGGCTCTTTTGGGGTTCTTTATTGAATGCCCTATGTGTTCAAGAAGGTCTCTTCTAGGTGGCTGGTGGGAACTTGAATGATTTCTGACCCCGATTGTGCTCTTTTGCTTCAAGCTCCATGATAATTATTTTCTTCCTCTGGACATTATACTTGTTGGGCCTTGTAGGGCTTCACCTGATGTGTGCACAGACTAGGATTCACCAAAGACTCAAGAGTACCCCTATGAAAATTTCTGGAACTTCTTCTCTGGATAGCTAGCTCCCTCATTTTGGGTACTCTACTCTGCACGTTCTGGCTGCTTTGGCCTCCCCAAACTCTGATCTCTGTTTCTTCAACTCAGAGAGATTGTCTAGGGAGGCTCCTCCTCCCTGCTGCCTAGTCTAGAAATTGCCTCCAATCAGAAAGCCTCATTTGCTGCTCATCTCCCAGGAATCACAATCTTAAACTACCTATCATTCAGCGACTACAAATAGTTGTTGCCTATATTTTGTCTAGTTTTCTAGTTGTTTACTGCGGGAGGGTAATTCTTGATCCTATTACTCCCTCATGATCAGAAGTGTAGGTCCCTGTGGTTGGAAATGTTATTTAACTTCTTTAAATCACAGGTGCTTTTTTTCTTTTCATTTTTAAAGAGGAGATAAGACCTACCTCTCAAGCATATTATAAAGATTAGAATTAATATTACTGTATTCTCTTTGTACTGCACAACATTTGGATTTAATATGTCTGTGTCTTGATTTCCTTATTTGTGCCGTGGGGATTGTAATAAGACTTAAATCATAGAGTAATTGTGTGGATTAAATGAACTAATATCTGTATTACATGGTTCTAATGTAACTTTGCCAAAAGTAATGCCTTGCACACAGTAAGAGTTATAAGTGTTAGCTAAATAAATAATTTTAAACAATTGTGGAGATGTTGTCTGCTGTCAGAAAGAAAATAATCCTACCATTAGCCAACAGCAAACACACGTGGAGTTCAGAGGACATACAAGAAATTTCTTAATTTTCCCCACTGAGATACTTTTCAGTTTATAGAGACCATTTTCATGGTTGTCCAGGGCTCCATCTCTCTTCTCCTGCCCTTCATTTTCCCTTGGTCTTAACCTCTTTTGCCTTCCCTGCACAGTTACCTGGTTCACTACTGGCTGCATGATGAAATGTTCCCAAGATCATGATGACCATACTTGCGTGCATCTTTGAAGAGCTTTGGTGTACCTTTTACTGTTGATCTTAGAAAAGATTAGGTTGTTTTAATTTTGTCAGAATGGATCATATATAGCAGAAATCTTTCTCTTGTTATCAGGACCACTTCTTATAACTTTGATGTGTTTGATGTGCTAAGCAATAGATGTTGCCTTACAATATTTTATCAAAGAATCCTGCTGAGGGTGGGGGGTAAAGAAAAGAAGGAAGTGATAAATACCAAATCCACAAAGCTTTCTGAGAAAATATGTATGTAGCGTATGTAATATATATTAAGTGGTGGCTATTATTTGGATATTGCCATGTGAGTGGATATGTAAGTAGCATTGTTATCTAACCAAGTAGTAATATAAGACTAGAGAAAATAGGAAGTCATTTGTGAAATATGATCAGGGAAATTTAGGTGGACTATATTGCCCCTGAAATTAATCATTTAGGTATAATCCAGACTCACCTGTTATCAATTCCAGGGTTGAATACTTCCACTACTCTCTTACTAATATCTTAGGGTCCCTTGTTTCATTGTCATTCAGTTGAACACCCCTGACAAAGTCCCAATCCTGGATGGACTGTGGCCCTTCTCTGCTTCTATTCAAAGCAAGGTAAATTGATGTTATCATTAACTAGGGTCACTAAGCAACCTAACCAGGTATATTAGTTAACTAATACACACATATACATTAAATATGTAATATAATTATATATTATTTTGATGCCTACCTTTTTGTCCATCCTTCCTGCTAAAGACCAAGCCTGCCATGAGTTCCATCTCTTTTTCCTCTCTCTACTGGCTTCTTCCAGTCAACAGGTTGTCTTTCTTACCCTAAAAACAAACCAAAATAAAAAAATAACAAAGCCTTCCAAGATTGAACATCCCATTCTTGTTTTCACTTTATTTTTCTCCTCCATGGAGTGATCAAATTTTGGATGGCATCACCTAATTGTTTTTTCCATTTCATCTTAAAAGCATTAAAATCTGTCTCTCACCCAGACTACTCTGTTGAAAATTCTATTTACAAAAGTCACTAATGACTTCCATGTCATTAACTCCAATGTATGCTTTCAAGTACTTTCTTTGCTTATCCACTCAGCAGCATTGGACACTGTTAGACTATCCTTCTTTCTTGAAAACTGGTTTCCCTTCTACTGATCTAGATACTCTATTTCCCTTTGTCATATCCTCTTCTCATTCCTTAAATACTCCTGTTCCTCGGGGGTTGATCTTAGGCTACTTGCTTTTGTCACTCTGTATATGGAAATTCTAAGCCAGGCGGTCTATAAATGGAAAGAAAAGATGCTCCCAACTGATCTTATTCTGATCCACTTTTTTTTTTTTAAGATTTTATTTTTCAACAGAGAGAGAGGGAACACAAGCAGGGGGAGTGGGAGAGGGAGAACAGGCTTCCCGCGGAGCAGGAAGCCCGATGCGGGGCTCCATCCCAACACCCTGGGATCATGACTTGAGCTGAAAGCAGACGCTTAACGACTGAGCCACCCAGGCACCCTATTCTGATCTACTTTTATGTTATGTTATGTGATATAAATTTTTATACATTACTGTTTTTCCCTTCTCATCCTACCTAATCCAATTCAGCTCTATTCCAGGGATCTTAATCGCTGGCTCACAGAATAGGCCTAAATAGTGATAGGAAGATAATAAGCAATCAATAAAAATTTGTTGAATGAATTAACGTCATGATGTCCAGTACATGTTGTGTAAGTGCTTTTAGAGCATGCACCCACTTGATCCTTCTTTCTTTGGATTAATTGACATTTATTGAAAAAAAACATTGATAGAAGATAGGCTTCATCTTATTTCCATCTGTGATTGATTAACAGGGGACTGTGCTTGGAGAGCTATGTTGAGTGTACTTGTCCAGGGGTCAGTGGAAAAAGGTGTTGCAATCTATTAATACTGTTGTGCCTCATACAACATAATAATATCATTTATTGAGCATGGACCATGTGCCAAACACTGATAAGCACATTATTTCAATTAGAGGTCACAACAGCTGCATGAGACACTGTTATTACCCTTGTCTTTGCATTGATATAACTGAGATACAGAGATGTTAATAACTTGCCCAAGACCACACAGCAAATGGCAAAGTTGAGATTTAAATGTAGTCTGTCACACTTTGGAGGCCATGGACTTAAGCATCATGCTATACTCATAATGTGGAGTGGTGGTCTTTTCTTTCCCTGTATTTTTGCCATTCTTGGCCTAAATTAAACTATGAAGAGAGGACAGAAGAACAGTATAGGTGATGTTAGTATGGAGAAAGGTTACTCTGTCCTATGAGGCCTCAGTTATCACCTCTCAAAAATGAATTATTTCATTAAAAAATACATGCACACTCAAACACACACATACTTTTTTCCCCTTTTGAAATAGTCACAAAAGTTGCCAATATAGGAGAGAGAATCTTGGTTTTGTAACCAGTTCAGAGTAAGCTGCCAGTCTGATGCCCCAATATTCTCACACACTTTAATGTGTATTTCCTATAAAGAGGGACATTTCTCCTGCATAACCACAATGTCATCATCAAAACTAAGAAATTAACATCCTAGGGTACCTGGGTGGCTCAGTCAGTTAAGGATCTGACTCTTGTTAACCGTCCAGCTCGATTTCGGCTCAGGTCATGATCCCAGTTGTGAGACTGAGCCCCAAGTCAGGCTCCATGCTGAGCATGGAGTTTGCTTAAGATTCTCTCTCTCCCTCTCTGTCTTCCCATCCCCCACACTCACACACTCTCTCTCTAAAAAAAAAAATTATAAAAAAGGGAAATTAACATCATTACATTAGAACCATGTAATACTCAGCCTTCACGTTTAGATTTGTCCAGTTGTACCAATAATATCCTTAATAGCAAATGGACACTGTTAAAAATCACACTGTGGGGGCGCCTGGGTGGCTCAGTCGTTAAGCGTCTGCCTTTGGCTCAGGTCATGATCCCAGGGTCCTGGGATCGAGCCCCGCATTGGGCTCCCTGCTCCACGGGAAGCCTGCTTCTCCCTCTTCCACTCCCCCTGCTTGTGTTCCCTCTCTCGCTGTGTCTCTGTCAAATAACTAAATGAAATCTTTAAAAAAAAAAATCACACTGTGTGTTTAGTTGACATATTCTTTAGTTTCACAGAGCCTCCAGCAATCCACCAACTACAGTTCAGGTTTCCTACCCCAACACTGGTTCCCACAATGGTTTCCACTTGTGACTCTCTCCTTTGGAAAACTGTTAGTCCCTGGATTCTCCTGCCTCTCTCCCAAATATAGGGGGCATTGGTTTGCCCTGCATCTTCCTCTGTCTTATGGATCCAAAAAGAGTGATTGATTTTTCAGTCTGCTCAGCTTTTTTACTTAATAGGATAAAGTAATGACTTCTAAGCTCCTTAAATGCAGAACTGGAAACCAGAGTCCCTTTAGTCTCCTTTAATCTGGAACAGTTCCTGTCTTTCTTTGACTTTCACAACCTTAAACTGTTACAGGGCAATTATTCTGTAGAATGTTCCTTAATTTTGGTTTAAGTGATGTTTCCTCATGATTAAATTCAAGTTATTGGTGGAAATAGCCCAGAAGGGATGTTGTGTTATTTTGATTGCATCTTATAAAGTGGTGCATGATTTCAATTTGTCCCATTATTGATGAGGTTCACTTTGATCCTTTGAATAAGGATGGCATCTAGGCATTTTTTTAAAAGATTTTATTTCTTTATTTTGATAAAGAGAGACAGCGAGAGAGGGAACACAAGCAGAGGGAGTGGGAGAGGGAGAAGCAGGCTTCCCGCTGAGCAGAGAGCCCTATGTGGGGCTCCATCCCAGGACCCTGGGATCATGACCTGAGCCGAAGGCAGATGCTTAACGACTGAGCCACCCAGGCGCCCCGACATCTAGGCATTTTGATGTGACTGCCAGGCTTTCCACTATTTAACTCATTAAAACTAGTAAGTATTTAGGTAGCTATGTGAGGTAATGAATATATTAATTAGCTTGGCTATAGTAATCATTTCACAATGTACATGTATATCAAAACATCATGTTGTATACCTTAAATATATACAACTTAAATAAATAAATAAATAAATAAATAAATAATAATCGAGTAATTTCTAAGGCAGTATTTTGAAACTTTGTCCACAAGAACTTTGCCTTCCTCACCCCACTTTGGCTGTGACTCTTCACAGAAACTGTACCCCCACAGATACTCTACTCACTTTTCTCAGGCTCCAGCACCACATGCCAGGTTAGCTCTCCATATGGACGCTTACCTCATCCTCTTTGAACCCTGGCATCCTGCTCCGGACTACCATGCATCCCTGCCCCTTCCAGCACAATGCTTATTTTTTTTCTGCCCATGTATTGGCTTTAGGACTAAATTTTTCAGGAAGGGAACAGGAAGCAGAGATTATAGGTCATTTAAGATCACTTCTAACTACAGCATTCTAGGACAGATAAATTAATATGGTTAAATATTTGCAAGTTTATGCTCAGAAAATGGGGATAAATGTGTGTTGAGACCACTGGGACAAAGGCCCATTCCTGAAATAATCACTGAAGCTGGGGAAAGTGAGGCACTGAGTAGCCTGGACAGGGCTAGATGTGTCAGATGGGGACTCAGGCCAGAAGCACAAGATCCAAGAGGAGGCAGAGAAGTCAGGCCATCCATAACAATAACCCTCAAAAAGGGAGAGGTGATGACAGTGAATAGCCAGAAAGCAACAAATGTCCATTAAAGCAGTCAAGGCAGCAAAAGGGAAATACTTAACAATACTTTAATATGAGTTAGAGTGATTAGTAATCTTATGCATTATGGGAACAATTCATTTTTTCAAAGTAATAATGTGTTGCTGACTACATGTTATTAAACCACTAGATGCCATGAACTTTTTGATTTCTCTTGCCAACAGTGCAAGTTGATGCCAGGCTCTAAGTAATTGATGTTATGCTGCCATCCTTTGGTCGACTTTAAAATGTCTCCCTTACTAATGAACTATTTTGGTATGTTTTTAACATACAGAGGTAACCAGAATTTTAATTACAGCATTATATTTTTTAGATTGACAGTGTTAAATTTGTGAAAAAAGGTGAACAGGTAAAAATGTATACTTGTGCAATAAACTTAAAAGTCATTTACGAAGTCCATTCTAGTCAGATAGATTGCCACTGTTAGTTTATTCCATTTTCTTCAAAGACTTTGTCTTTTTTTTTTTAGACAGCTGACTGAGCCACCCAGGCGCCCATAGCTATACCACTTTATTTTTATAGTAGTTTCTTTAGGGCTTAAAGTATATATATCTTTATTTAGCATATTACAATTTATTTTCAAATAATATTACATATGGCTTAAAGTTCAGTGCAGAGGATATTACAACAATACCTTTCTTTCTCCTTCCTCTCATCCTTTTTGCTATTGTTGTCACACATTTTCATGATTTAAACCCCACAAACATTGATACTATATTTATTTTAAATAGTCGATTACCTTTTAAAGAGATTTTTAAAATGAGAAAATATTTCATCTATATTGACTGATTATCAAGTATTTACCCACATAGTTACCCTTTCTGGTCTTGTTCATTCCTTTTGGTAAATCTAAATTTCTGTTTGGTATCATTTTTCTTGAATAACTACTCTTCTTCTTGAATAACTTCCTTTAATAATTCTTGTCTCAGGTCTGCTGGCAATGAATTCTCTTGGCTTTCTCTTTGTCTGAAAAAGTATTTTGTCTTCAGTTTGGAAATATATTGTTGCTGAGTACAGAATTCCATGTGGAGATAGTTTTTTCTTTCAGTACTGTAAAGATACTGTTCCACTGTCTTTTGGCTTGCATGATTTTTGAAGAGAAGACTGCTGTCATCTTAATTTTATTTCTCTGTGCATCATATGTCTTCTTTTTCCCTGACCGATTTTAAGGTATTCTTTCTACCATTATATTTCAGCAATTTGATGATAATGTGCCTTGGTGTGATTTTCTCCTTGTATCTTCTATTAGGAGTTTCTTAAGCTTCTTGAATCTGTGGTTTTATCATTTTAATTAAATTTGGAAAAGTTTCAGACATTTTTTATTTCAACATTTTTTATCTCCTTCTGGGACTCTACAGAAATATCAGACCCATTCGGTATGACCATACAGGTGACTGATGTTCACTTAGTCTTTTTCTCTTTTATTTTTGATAGTTTCTATGGTGATGTCTTCGAGCTCACTGATACTGTTTTCTGCAGTATCTTATCTGAATGTTAATCCATCTAGTGTATTTATCGCTTTAGGTATCATGTTTTTCATCTCTAGAAATTCACTTTGCTCCTTTTTGATATCTTTCATTCTTTCCTCATCACATTCATCTTTTTTCCTATCTTGTTTAGCTTATGAGGTATATTTATAATACGTGTTCCAACCTCCTTGTCTGCTAATTTTGTCATTTGTGTCATTTCCAGGTCTTGTTTCTTGATTATCTTTTCTACTGTTTTTAGGTCCTATTTTCCTGCTTCTTTGTATGTCTGATAGTTTTTGACTGGATTCAGAACATTGTAAGTCCGACACTACTGGATTTGTGAAGTCCTTCATATATGGTTGGGCTTTGTTTTAGGACATAGTTGAGTTACTATGAGGACATAGTTGAGTTACTCTGTTTGATTCCTTTGGGGCTTGCTTTTACATTTTGTTAGTATGGATGGAGCAGACTTCATAGTCTAGGGCAATGTCCTCTCACTCCCAAGGGACTATCCTCATAAGGACTCTACTCACTGGTCCCTATTCTAGGAAATCTGCACTTTGCCTGGTGGAAACATGAAATATTCCCAGCCTTCTGTCCACCCTGGGGATAGTTGGCCCATTCCTTTCTGAGCATTCTTTCCCTGGTCCCCAGATCCTAAGTGACATGTGCTCTAGATATTCTTAAAAAACGTGTGTATGCATGTGTGTGTGTGCATGGGTTTGAGTGTGTATCTGTACACATGGCTGTGCATGTGGAGGGTCATGAATGGCATTCAGAGCCCATGAGACAGTAAAGCCTGGTGCGTGGGTCCCTTTTGTCTAAATCTAAGGATGGTATTAAGGGAATCCACTGCAAGCTTACACTACTTTAGAGAAAAACAATGGAGAACTATCATGATAGTGAAAAAAAAAGTGCTAAGTATTAAGCATCAGTGATTAAGACAAAGTCTTTGGGGACACCTGGTGGCTCAGTCGGTTAAGCATCTGCCTTTGGCGCAGGTCATGATCCCAGGGTCCTGGGTTCAAGTCCCATGTTGGGCTCCCGGCTCAGCAGGGAGCCTGCTTCTCCCTCTGCCTGCTGCTCCCCCTGCTTGTGCACTCTCTCTCTCTGACAAATAAATAAAATCTTTTTTTAAAAGTGGTATAGCTGATAAACCAATAGTGGAGATAAAATGGAATCATTTTTTGTAATCAATCCCAAAAAAGGGGAAAAAATGAACAATTAAAAAATAAATAGCAATATGGTAGATGTAAATCCTGCCGTAGTACATTAATTATATTTACCTATGTGCATAATCACATTAAATGTAAATGTGACAAGTAAAAAAATAGTCATATATGAGACAGAACAAGAAAGGCATTTTTAAAAAGATATACAGTGCTGTGAGGATCCAGAAGAGAGATTATAGCTTCTTTTTTTTTTAAGATTTTATTTATTTATTTATTTGACAGAGAGAGGCAGTGAAAGAGGGAACACAAGCAGGGGGAGTGGGAGAGGGAGAAGCAGGCTCCCCGCTGAGCAGGGAGCCCGATGCGGGGCTCGATCCCAGGACCCTGGGATCATGACCCAAGCCCAAGGTTTGACTGAGCCACCCAGGCTCCCTGAGAAATTATAACTTCTTAAAAATAAACTCTAGGCTGTAAAGAAGAAGTAATCCTTAGTCCTTGCACAGACAGGTACTGGGGGTGAAGGAGGTGTGGGTGATGTTTCTGAGATAGAAAGCATCCAATAAACACACACACACACACACACACACACACACACCCTGGCTAGCTGTATTAAGGAAATAGTGAGTCATTAACCTTATCTGGAGTTCAGGTTCCCTCACACAACATTTGGAGCAACAGTGGGAGATAAGATTGGAAAGGTAGATTGGAGGCATATTCAGGAGGATTTAGAATATGGAACTGGGTATTTGCCATTCAAGAGGCATTATTTATTTAAAGATATTGATGTAAAATTTACCATAGTTATAGGTACCCTAGGGAATATACACTAGCCAACTGCCCCCGATCTGTTTACATATAACTTTATTATTTATAATGGTTACATAGCGGGGCACCTGGGTGATGCCGTTGGTTAAGCATTAGACTCTTGGTTTCAGCTCAGGTCTGATCTCAGGGTCGTGAGATCGAGCCCCGAGTAGGGCTCTATACTCAGTACGGAGTCTGCTTGGGCTTCTCTCTCCCTCTCCCTCTCCCCCACGGTGCGCATGCTCTCTCTCTCTCTCCCTCTCTCTTTCTCTCAAATAAATTTTAAAAATCTTTTTAAAAATGGTTACATAGCATTTTTTTTTAATTTTATTTATTTGAGAGAGAGCGGGCACAAGCGGGGGAAGGTGGAGGGAGCAGACTCCCCACTGAGCAGGGGGCCCGATATGGGACTCGATCCCAGGACCCTGGGATCATGACCTGACCCGAAGGCAGATGCTTAACCCACTGGACCACCCAAGCACCCCTACATAGCATTTAATTATATGGATTTACCAACATTTATCTAACCCTTCCCTTATTTTTGGGCCTATAGGCCATTTCTAATATTCTGCAGTTGCAATAATTTTATAACAACCTTCTTTTGCTAATTTTTTTCTCTTTCACATTACCTTTCATAGGCCAGAAACTTAGATATTCAACTGCTTGAATAAGATATGAAACAATTTAAGATTGCTCATATGTATTTTAAGGTTAATTTGCTCAAACATTTGTGCATTTTTAAATGTACAGTTCTACTTGAGGTTTTAAATTTAGTAGTCTGTATAGATTTTAATTTTCTCCCCCGAGTGCCCTATAGGGGCTGCTAAACCTCTGATAAATATTACTCAGATATATATTTAATATAGATATTAAAAGAGTACTCCTTTAAAAAATACTCTCAGTAAAAGAACTTTAATAAGCTTGACTAAATATTTAGAAAGCATATTGTGTTGAGTGAAACTTTGTATGTAATAATGAGGGTAATAGAAAATCATATTGGATGACTAGTCTGTAATTATCTGAAGGAACACATACAATGAAACAAGTTCTTTTGATTACTTCATCAAACAGCCAACACAATGGGGGAAGTGGAGGAAATGTCCCATAAACACTATGAAAAGGGAACCAGAAAACCTAACATGTAATCTTAGAGTAATGACAGCATTAGAAAACAAACCTACAAGAGAGAACACCTTCCAGAACTATCTGAGATGCGTGAAAAGCCAACATTCACTAAAGCTGGAGCTGTACTAAGTCTGTACAAAGATAAGTGGCATATTTGACCTTCACCATGATTAACAAGCATTTCTTTGAAATTGTGTTGGTGCTGCTGGCCTCTTCTACTCTCTTCTCCATCGGATTGAAACTGGCTCTCATCCAACAAAGAGTAAACAGAGAGAGTTTAAGACTCTGGAATAAATTGCAAAAATCATCAATTCAGCAGTGTCTACCACACAGGACAAACTTCCTACTTCCCCAGCAGTCTATGAATCGTCACTGGGACCAGAGAGGACAGGCACTGGTCATTCTTCATGAGATGCTTCTGCAGATCTTCAACCTCTTCAGGGCAGATATTTCTCTGCATGGTTGGGAGGAAAGGCACATGGAGAATTTCCTCACTGAACTTCATCAACAGCTGGAATACCTAGAAGGGCTTAGAGGCCTGGAAGCAGAGCAGAAAAGTGGCATTCTGAGTGGTGAGAACCCTAGGTTGCAGGTTAAAATGTACTTCTGGAGGATCCATGATTACCTGGAAAACCAGGAGTACAGCCACTGTGCCTGGACCATTGTTCGAGTAGAAATCGACCGGTGTCTGTTTTTTGCCTTCCAACTGATAAGAAAGCTAAGAAAACAAGAAATGGATTCCTTGAAGAATGTAGAGCAAGAGCCAACTGCAGGCTTTAAAAGTATAGGGTAGGTGGAGGGGTGGGAGGACTTTTCCAGACACTATTACTCCTTTTTTTCATAAGTTGGTAGTATTGTTTGGGTTTTAAGTGTATATATATATTTTTTTTTAATCTGTCCTTTAAGATTATGCATATTGACTACAATTGTCTGTATCTTGTAATGTCACTTTGTATTTTCTATTCATCTTAAGTTTTATGAGTTAAAGTAGATTCATTAACGTTTCATAATTGGTTCTTCAAATGGGTATATTTTCATCAAAGTTGACCAGGTAAATAAAATGAAATACGTCTCCACTGTAATAATACTTTTCTTAACATAGAACATCCATTCCAGTGATTCCTTTGCCAGAAATTAGTAGACACAATGAGAAATACTAGGGATAATGTGCACTGCGAGATTTGAAAATATCAATACACACTGAGTATTTGTTACAGGTGACACAATAGAAATAGGGCCAAAGGATGTGAGCAAGCAGATTGCAGAGGGAAAACAAATGCATGAGAAGAGATTCAACCTCACTCATAATAATTAAAAATGCAAATTAAAAGTGAATAACATGCCATTTATAACAGATAGGTGAAGGCCCACACTCTCTGGAGATTTGGGAGAGGGATGCTCTTATAATTTGCCAGAGCACTGAAAATTGGTAGGATCACTACAGAGGCAAATTGGGGATACCTATTAAAATTATAGTCTTTGATCCATAAATTTTGGGTTTGAAATTTATCTTATAAAAACACTTGCACATGTGTGTAATGGCTTATGTACAATATTATTCATTGCATCATTATTTATAATATCCAAAAACAGGAAACCACACAAACTCTTTTAATTAGCGACAGTAAAGTATATTCACACAAAGGAACACTACTCAGCTAGAGAAAATGATGAGGATGCTCTTCCTATACTGAAAAAAAAAGTAAAAAAAATAGGCAAGATGCAGAACGGTGTATATAAAATGCTATATTTGACATTAAAATGTAAAACAAATTTTACATTTGCCCTAACTTGTGTATGAACAAATAAAGAATATATAAGAAGTAAATTACAATGATAACCTGTATTTTGGGGAGGAGACACTAAGGGAAGAGGACAGGGCAGAGGTCGTTTTACAGCTTATTTTTATATTTTAATTTTTAGTCCCATGAACATTACAAAGTAAAATAAACTAAAATGCATCTAACAAGTGCCCAGTTATTAGAAATATGCATGAAGGAGGGGCGCCTGGGTGGTTCAGTCATTTAAGCATCTGCCTTCAGCTCAGGTTGTAATCTTGGGGTCTTGGGATCAACCCTGCTGGGGGCTCCCAGTGGGGAGCCTGCATCTCCCTCTGCCCCTCCCCCTGCTCATGCTCTCTCTCTCTCTCTTAAATAAATAAAATCTTAAAAAAAAGAAAAGGAAATATGCATGAAGGAGTCTTACCGGCAAAAGGAAGTGTTAGATGAAGATTAGAAGAAACAGAACTGCACCAGGCTTACCTTGGCGGGGAAGGGAGTGGCTGGGAGGAAGAGAGCCGGACAGAAGGGCCCCCACACCAACCAAGGGAGAGGGCTTCCACTCGCCAGAGCTGCCGGTGATGAAGGCAGTCCAGCTCCTCCAACCAGGAGCTCTCAGAAATCCTCATGGAACAACTGTGGGGCCAGAGAAACTGCCATTCAGTGAGACTTGGTGGCTTTCCTACAGTCACAGTGACTTTCGCCCAATGTAAGAAGCAGAGCCACGGCCCAGAAGTCTGGGTCTAGTTCCACTACTTGACGTCATGTTCTGCTTTAGATTCATTGCATAATTTGAGATGAAATGGATCCCTGAATGTGAAAACTTGCTGAAGAACAAAACCTATTTCATCCCTGTTTAATTAGTGTAAGTGTATTATTATTTCGTACATTTCCTTGACAAGTCTTGGACAAGACCTTTAAGGGGAAGTAACTTGCTCAAAGTAACGTAACAAGCCATAGAGCCAGCCAATGCCAGAACAAAGATTCTCAACCAGATCCACCTGACTCAGAAGGCTGCACTGTGTTCCAGACCCCACAAACCCGAACAACACTGTGCAATATCTCTGCAAAATAATAATGATAACAAGAATGATGATAATTTGCTCTGGCTTTCCTTATTCAAGTTCACACACTGTCTGCAGCCTTAAATTAAAGAAAGAATATTTTCTCTCCCTGGATATTTCTTTCCTCAGAATTGAGGGAAACAGAATGGAGGAGGTGCCAAGTAGAAATTCATAGCAGATAATACATACTCATATTTAGAAGCTAAAACCGATACTGTATATGCTAATGTTTCCCCAAACATTTAGCTTTATTAAGTTGACATCCTGCTTCTATAACTGTCTTCACTGCCTAATACAAAATAAAAGTTGCTTGCTTTTAAATATATGTGCCATCTTAAAACTTTAAAACCAGAGCTCTAAACTTGTAGATATTGAGGAAGATAAATACTTTAAAGAGACTAGATGAAAAAACAAACAAACAAACAAATAAATAAAAATAAAGAGACTAGATGCCCTGCTAGCAGGGCATAGGTGGGCTCAGAGTAAAGGTAAGATCATTAGTACTCACAGGCTGGGTCATCTGAGTTATCCTTGTTACACCTACATGTACTGAGCTAAATAGATTATTAAATGAAAAAGCAGGTTACAAAATAAACAAGTATAGTATCATCACATTTTCTATAAATAAAAATGTCTGAAAAAATGCACTAAAATGTTCGCAGTAGTGCTACCTGGGTGATAGAATTTTCATTGTCTTATACTTTTTGAGTTTTAAACATTTCTCCCATGAATATGGATTCATTTTAGAATCAGGAAAAAAATTAAATGATTTTATTTTTGAAATTTAAAAAAAGAACAATAAATATGGCTCCTTGTAGAGATTTGGCTTAGGATACTTATCACCTACAATAAATTAAACCCCACCTCCAGTATGTATCAGAAACATCTGGAGAGCTTGTTAAAACAGATGGCATGGCTTCACGCCCAATGTTTTTGATCCAGTAAGTCTGTAGTGGGGCCTGAGTGTTTGCATTTCTAACAATTTCTAGATGATGCTGATGCTGTTGGTCCTAAGACTCCACATTACAAACCATGTCTCTTGTTTCTTGATAGCGTTGGTAGACTTTTAACAGATAAAGGCCTGGTCTCCTTCAGATTACTGATCTCATATTTTCCCACAATACCATCCTAGGTGGGAGATAGCTGATGAGGAGGGTTTTTTCTTTTTCTTTTTACTGCCTTTTCACAGCAGCAGATTCGATGGTCTTTCTCCTTCTTAAAGAAGCTGGATATAGAGATTATGATACCCCAAGTGCACCCCGTGACAGGAACTGTCTTCTCAGGAAAATGACCCAAACCAAGTTTTTGTCTGGAAGGGTTTCTGTTCCTCATACCTGTGATTGTATGAAATCAAACCTACAACCATAATCTGACTGGATGAGGAATATGATGTGAACACAAAGGAAATCAAACCTCTGAAAGATGGAGGTTTCTAAGGTAAAAGATGGCAGACTGGTTCAATAATCCAGAAGTATAGATGTTTGGTAAATACAGAGATTTGGGGGGCATTCTTGGAATTGCCTTTGGCTGAAATGAGTCATTTAGCCCAAGTTTTCTCCCCTGTATCCAATGACTGGATGTGGGAGGAAAAAGGCTCAGACCCCTCACTCCATCTCTGAAGGGTCATTGCAGCTTCATAGCCCCGTCCCTCACCCAGGTTTTGACTAAAGCCATGTTGTGACTGGCCTGCATTTCAGCTTTTCCTCTGTTCCACCTCTGCCTTCTCTTCTTACATGTGTTGTGCCCATAGCCCTCCCTAATAAACTCCTTGCATGGCAATTTTGTCTTGGAGTCTGCTTTCTCAGCACCTGACTTCCAAAAGCATAACCCACAGACCTTCCATTTGGGGCCATAGCAAACCCAAATTCAGGGACGCCTGGGTGGCTCAGTTGGTTCAGCATCTGCCTTTGGCTCAGGTCACAATCCCGGGGTCCTGGGATCAAGTCCCGCATTGGGTTCCCTGCTCAGTGGGGTGTCTGCTTCTCCCTCTCCCTCTGCTGCTCCCCTTGCTTGTGCTCTCTCTCTCTCTCTCTGATAAATAAATAAAATCTTTAAAAGAAAGAAAACCCTAATTCACATATTGCCTTGGTCAAGTACATATTAGCTTCCTAATATGTGTTACTATCTTATTCTTGCTATTTATGACTCCTTAAAATTTGTCACTTCACAGAAAACCCTTAGAGTCTGATTTGTCTAAATCTGTTTGCCTCTCCAGAGCACAACTCCTATCATGTCACAAACCACACTGTACTATGAGGGATTACTTCTCTTTCAACAAAAGTGTGACCTACTTCAGGGTGGGGAAAGGACTTCTTAACTCTTTGCCTAGCATATTCTTGAACACATAAAGGGACAATCTAAATATTGAATGAATAAGGACATTTAAAATGCAGTGTTAACAGAAAGAAGAGATAGACAGGGGCACCTGGGTGGCTCAGTCGGTTAAGCATCTGCCTTTGGCTCAGGTCATGATCCTGGGGTCCTTGGGCTCCCTGCTCAGTGGGGAATCTGCTTCTCCCTCTCCCTCTGCTGCTCCCCCTGCTTGTGCTCTCTCACTCTCTCTCTTTAAAAAATGTTAAAAAAAAAAAAAGAAAGAAAAGAAATATGTAAATACCATATTGTCATGGTCATTTATATGTGTGAGAAGACACTCTACCTAGAGATGAGGAAGTCTTGTTTATGTGTTTGCTAAGAGGTTAAGTTCTTATTTTTGTTTTTCAGTTTCTCTACTTTTCCTGGATGGACAATTTGGATAAGCTATGTCTTGCAGTAAAAAATAAAGTATCTTTCTTTATCTAACGAAAGATTGTTTTTTATCCTTGTATGGTATGTGTACAATAAGATAATGACATGATATGTAGAGCAGAAGTGCTGGTGGGAGCCCTTCTTCTAATTGTTCTGCTTATCTGAGAAAATCCTTTCCTGAACCCACTCTTCATGGGCCTTTGGCCCCTGTCTGATGGTGATGGTTAGTCATGTTTTCAACTGCCAATTAATACAGAAACCATTGACACCAAACTTGAATGTTTCCTATTTTTGGTTCAGTTAAAAAAAAATGCAGTAGAAAAATATAAAACAATACATGTAAATAGTGTAAATGGCTCACTTTTACAGTTGTATAAAGTGCAACACTTCTCTCATTGTTCTGTTCAAAAGACCACTTGTCTTGTTATTGTCCAAAGTGGGTGGCTGCTAAATTAGTTTTTCCACCCACGATTACTAGAGATTTGATGACAAAATTCCTTATTTCTTTGGCTTGTATACTTGAAACATTATGGGTAAGGAAGATAGCCAGCATGTAGTATCTGGAGACTAGTAGCCAGAGTCACATTACAACGATGCAGGGAAGTGATCATAACACAAAAATGGTCCCATGGTTTTACCTTCAATGCAAGAAGAATCCATCTTCTTAGAAACCCGTTCAGACAAGTTTCAGTCACTGGAGGTGGAGATGTGTACCTCTTGGGAAGGGTGAAGCAAGGTTCAAGGAGAACAAAGAACAAGGTTAGCCTTGACCCATAAATCATGTGACTTTTTCTACCTAAGAGAGCTAAGTGCACATTGTTGTAGTGAAATTTATTCCAAGTTTCAACATAAGCCTTATAATTAATAAGGTATTTCCCTAGGAGAAAATTTAATTATTCCAAATAACAGAAATTCATGTGGGTTCTTGTCAGATGAACAAGGTAGTTATCAATGTGGATAAAAATATTTATGATCAAAATGGAGTTAATTTGAGAGCATTAAAAATTGAATTCTTAGCTGGTATATTATTCAGTATAGTGGACTTATTTTAGTAACAGCTCCTAATCTATTGTCACTCCTTGGGAGGAAGGTTTGAGTGGAAGAGAAAGAGGCTCACTGAAACTGGGAAGGAAATAAGCATATTTCCAGAGCAAATTATGGGATTACATGAGAAATACCTTGAAGGACCTATTTGTGCCCACTAGAGGGGGAAGAAAAAGAAGATGCACTCTCTGTGGGTGGGATAGGGTTCAGGAGCTGAAACAAAAAAGTCCTCAAAATACCTCTGACTAAGTGGATTTCTACTATGGGTTGAAATTAGAAGGGCAAAGGGAGGTGTTCGGACATTTCAGGGTTTCAGCTGTAGCCCTCTACAGGGAAATTGTCTCAGAAGACACACAAACTAGGGTCCTATGCAGGAAGGATGTTAGAGATTTCACCAACAGACTCATCTCTAAGTTCTGGGCAAAAAGTTCCTTGGAACACTTGGGTCCAGATCTGAGGCATTAAACATCAAAAACCACATGTGGCATTATACATACATGGGGTAGAGCACACGGTTCCAGAGGAAAGATTTCTTCCCTAAAGCATCTCTCTCAGATTGTTGTGTGCAACTAATGCCTAATATATTAAAAATAAACAAAACATAACAAAAAAACACTAACTGTCCTCATGACCCTGAGGTCAGACCTGAGCTGAAACCAAGAGCCGGTTGCTTAACCGACTACACCACCAACATGCCCCAATACATAATTTTTTTAATTTTTTAATTTTTTTAAAAATGATCAGCTTTTTTTTTTTTTTAGGATTTTATTTATTTATTTGACAGAGAGAGAGAGCACAAGCAGGGGGAGCAGCAGACAGAGAGAGAGGGGGAGGGAGAAGCAGGCTCCTCACCGAGCAGAGAGCCTGACGTGGGACTCAATCCCAGGACCCTGGGATCATGACCTGAGCCGAAGGGAGACGCTTAACAACTGAGCCACCCAGGCGCCCAATACATAAATTTTTTTTAAAAGTCTGTCCAGTAAAGAACTATCAGGAAAATAAAAAGACATATAAAAAAATCTCAAAAAATATATTGATATTAATATTTTCAATATAAAAAACTCAAAAAAGTTTAACAATGCAATAGCAATGTCAGCAAGAAATACAGAAGCAATTTACAAAAGCAGATATAGCTACAAGTAGATAATATACATAGATAGCCTTCCTAGGGATCATACATATAAATGAAAAATCTGATAAACAAGATGGTTTGGAGATGGTTGGGCTAAGAGCACACACCTATACACAGTAGAAGTGTAAAATTTTCCAAACATGGGTGGTCATTTTGGTAAAATCTACCAAAATTTTTAAACCACTGGACCCAGCAAATGCAGTTCTGGATATTTATATTACAGAAATACTCTGTCCATACACCTGCCTAAATGTGTGCCTAAATTTATTTATTGCAGCATTATTTTTATAAAAGATAATTGCAGCCAAATTAATATGCTCTTATAAAAGATTAGATAAGTAAACAATGGGCATTCCATATTATAGACTACTGTACAGCCATTAAATTCATTTACATAAAGAATATTCACCTGCATCCAGGCTCATGTTAAATACTAATGAATAGATTGTTTTGAATTTTTCCCAGTAGTTTGTTAACCTTAAAAAAATAAAACTGCCAGTTATTTACCAGAATAGATAGATTTATTCAGGAATAGCACAGAATTGCCATCAGGCACAGCAAGGTATAGCAAAACAGTAGGCAAGTTTGGAATAAAAAGAAGGAATGTAGGGGTACCTGCGTGGCTCAATAGGTTAAACGTCTGCCTTCGGCTCAGGTCACGATCCCAGGGTCCTGGGATCAAGTCCCCCGTAGGGTTCCCTGCTAAGTGGGGAGTCAGCTTCTCCCTCTACCCCTCCCCCCTGCTTGTGCTCTCTCTCTCTCTCTCTCTCATGCTCTCTCTCTCAAATAAATAAATAGAACCTTTCAAAAAAAGGAATGTAGTTTTATAGAGAAAAGTGGTGGGGGGAATGGGGGTAGCTGTTATAAACAAAATTCCATTGGAAAAAACCGGGAGCTCAAAGTATAGTGGCTTCTCATTGGCTGAATTGTGACTTATCTCTCATTGGCTGGGCTTTTGCCAGGGGGAAGAAAGTTTTCTTCCTCCTGCTGAAATAGTAAAGTAGTATTGGCTTACAAGGTCCATCTCCTCCGGTTGGATTTGCAATTGACTTTGAGTGGTCGCGATGGTAAGTCATGAAGAGTTGCCTGTGTCCGACCTCCCAGCTCCATTTTGGTGAGGTTTCTCTTTATTAATTTTCACATGTTGTATAGAAAAATCCGTGTTACTGATCACATTATTGATTGTGATAACTAGCTTAGAAACAATGTGTACAAAAATGTTCTGTCATTTTATTTAAACAGCAAACGTATTTATGGGAATCTAGAATAAGTACATAGTGCAAAATAAAGGAAAGGCAGGCTTTAAAATGGTGATGTCAGCCTAATACCAGTTCTGTGTTGTTATTTACTATCTAATCTGACCACATCACACCATCCAATATAATTGGTTTTTAAGGGAATTTGGGGAACTTTTTTTCCATCCCGATTTTAATGACTTTGTTCTCTGGTGTCCCTTTGCTAAGAAGCATATTGGAATGGCTTAGGGCTGGTTTAAAAAAAAAAAAAAAAAAAAAGCTTTATCTGTCTTCATTAAGGATGAATAGAACATGGTGCTATGTTAATTAACCAGATGCACTAAGGCATATGAATACCTAGAGTTACTTTATTTCTCAATGTTGACACACTGAGCAAACCATTCTAGTGACTGATGTTATTCTGCCCTCTAGTGGTTAAAATTGAAAATCCCTGTTTGACTACATTCCAGGAAAATAGCTTTAAGGCAGGATCTTTATGAAATTTTCCCCTTAAAAGGACAAGCCAAAAATGAAAAACAGCATGGAAAACTTGATGTATATACATCATCAAATAATCAGAGCAGAAATATTTTGATCTCATCATATTTCAGATTTGCATTGTTTTGCCCATTACATCATTCAAAAATTTTCAAAACTGCAAAATTTCAACTCGATTTTAAGCATTCACAACCAACAGTGGAGTTCTACAGATGTTTCCCCATGCCATTTCCTGAACAGAGTACCATATCTTCAAGCTTTAAGAGAGTAAGGTTTTTCAAAGGCAGAAAAAAGAGACCACACAACATATCCAAACATAAATAAAGCTGACCAAGTCTTAGTATTCTAAGTGCTTTTTATACACTATTTCCTTGAAGTCACTAGAATCTTTGCTGCTTTAGTTCAATAGCTTTCATCCAGTTCAGGCAAACACATTCACAGGCATACATGTATGAATGACACAGAATGGCTTCTGGACCAGCTAACCCAGATTCTCCCAGTGTTCACAGATGTTCCAACCAAGGTTATTTGTTGACCTTCTAAATAGTCAAGTGGCATTGACTACATCCCCCCATTCTCCAGCCCATTCTCTCGACATTGTTCTCCTATACTAAGCATTGCCTCACTTAGGATGGATGTGGCTGTAAACACATGTGCTATTCCGTGGTGCTTCCTAAACCTCAGCTTGCCTGGACATATTTCCATCTTTCTTTTGTAGATATGACCGAAGGAATAGTTTAAATAAGAAGCAGTATCAGAATGAGATCGATATACATCAGCTGAGAGCTTGCCAGTTCTATGACTCAAGCTGTGCAATTTTATTATGCACAGTCTCCTTTTCTAGTTCTTGTCTATAAAAGCATGTCCAGCTCTTTACTGGTCCATGTTCCCAAACTGTTACAATAAAAATGGGGGCTACTCATTCTTTGACTTACTCCAGCCAAGGGCCAGTCAACAGCTTTGGGGATAAGGATGAGGAGGCTGGGGGAGGGAGATTATACTTACTATTGATTCATCTACTTTATCTTAGTAAGTGGGGAAAGTGTAATACTCAGAAATCAAAATATTCTTTAAGTCAAAATTTAGCCATCAATAAGAAATTTTCTCTAACTCAGTGTGATTTTAATTTAAAAAACTCAATATTAACTCATAATTCACAATCCTTGCAAATCTTGCTTCTTCCACCAGGCCTAATGTTTACTCCATTTTTTCTGTCATCCCCTCTGCCCACACACGTACACCTTCCTCAAGATAATAATTACAAACTTTACTTCAAGAAATATCCTATATTTTGTATATATCAACACTAACCTGGGGAGGTCACCTTATTTTAGTTCAAGGAAAAAGACAGACATAAGGTCTCCTGCCCAGGGCACAGGTGAGCACACCGAGCATACCCTTGCTCTTTTGGATCCATTCTTCCTACTTCTTTGCCCAAAATATTCCCTCCTGTCCAACATAAAAATCCCATTGGCTTGCTTTAGCTTCTTTCCAGTTCTGCTTTTCTTTCTAGGCAATGCATCATCCTGAACACACAGGATAAAGAATCAATCAGACAAATTCAAGATTTTCTTTGGAGAGAGTCCCTAAGATAAGAAAGAAAGTGAATGAATTTTCCCATGTTAGTAATTTCTGTTTCTGTTGCTACCTAATAAGCTTTTTTCCCTTTTGTGTCTTTATGTACAACACATAATAATTATGTGTTGTTGAATGAATGAATGAATGAATAAATACAAATAAATGAGGAGTATCAGGATCTTGGCAGGAGTGGTGGTGATTAAGCACTGCACATGAACTGACAACCTTTGAAGGCCACCGCTTGTAGATGCTGAAGATACTCGAGGAGATTTTTCTAGTAGTCTGCCCATGTTCTCTGAGATTTCAGAGTATCAGGGGAGGCCATTCCGTGCTACAGCATCTCTGGTATGGGAGAAACCTCTCAGGTGGTGGTAACATTCTTGGAATTGTCAAAATGAGCCATCTATTTTTGCCTTTAAGTGAGTTCAATCTTCATCTTCAAATACACTTAGAGCTCTCTTAGAGCTAGAATATTTTGTTACAGCATTTATGTTAAGTGCCTGGAGATTCTCCCTCATCCTAAGAACTTAATGTATCTATTGGTCCTGAACAAAAATGCTTCACTGAGATTCCACCCCAGAATCAGTCTGGGAAATATAAGTGTTTCTGGTTTCTCGTGTAGGTCTCTCCTGGAAAAACATCACCTCTCTTGCACTTTATGTTTTCATTGACTCAGATACAAAAATTGAACACATGAACACATAACTTTTGAGAAATTCCATGCATTGGGATGGCTGGGTGGCTCAGTCAGTTAAGTGTCTGCTTTCGGCTCAGGTCATCATCCCAGGGTCCTGGGATCGAGTCCTGCATCGGGCTCCTTGCTCAGCAGGGAGTCTGCCCCTCTCTCTGCCTTCCGCTCCCCCTGCTTGTGCGCTCTCTCCCTCTCTTTCTCACTCCCTCTCTGACAAATAAATAAATAAAATCTTTTTAAAAAATTGCATGCATTGTTACAAAATAAAGTTATTATACATGGTAATGAAAACATTGTTCTATAAAATATAAATACCAAGCGCAAAATAAAATATGTAAAAACAAATTTAAACCTGTCAGATAATTCATATTTCTCTGCTCTTAAGGTCACTATTATTGATTCCAGGTTTCAGTTTTCGGTTGGTAGCGCACCTTCTAAAATGCATAACCACCTGGACTTTGTATAAAATCATTTGTCGCTGTTTTGTGAGAGCCTAGTTCTCTTCTGTTTTTCCTTAGTTTTCTTTTTTTTTTTTTTTCCAAATAAAAGGTGGGTTTTGTGGGTCCCTGGACGCTCTCCCAGTCAAGCGCTCTGAGCCCAGTGCCCAGCCATGGCGTGCCCCCTGGATCAGGCCATTGGCCTCCTCGTGGCCATCTTCCATAAATACTCGGGCAGGGAAGGTGACAAGAACACTCTGAGCAAGAAGGAGCTGAAGGAGCTGATCCAGAAAGAGCTCACCATTGGTGCGAAGCTGCAGGATGCTGACATTGCAAAGCTGATGGACGACCTGGACCGGAACAAGGACCAGGTGGTGAACTTTCAGGAATATGTCACCTTCCTGGGAGCCTTGGCTTTGATCTACAATGATGCCCTCAAGGGCTGAAAATAAATCAGGAAGGTGGAGACACCCTCCATGTCTAAGTCAACTCCAGTGGTGGGTAACTGTTCAATAAATATCTTTTTTTGGTCAAAAAAAAAAAAAAAAGATGGGTTTTGTTTTTTTTTCTTAAGATCCTATTTATTTATCTGAGAGAGAAAGCACAAGTCGGGGGTGGGGGAGTAGACTCTCCTCGTAGCAGGGAGCCCGACATGGGGCTCAATCCCAGGACCCAAAGATCATGACCCAAGCCGAAGGCATATACGCAACCAACTGAACCACCCACGCGCCCCTTCCTTAGTTTTCTTTACAGGTTTGTTAATGAAGAGAAAGCACCTGCTGATTACCACTGTGACAATTGCTTAAACACAGAGATGTTAACCCACATTTTCCCGGAAGTAACACCTTATTTCTCTCCTCCACAAACAAGCTTAGAGAGATAATCTTCTATACATGGTATCCCTAATTCTCATTCTTGTGTTTCCTCTTCAACCTACACCTATCTGGTTTCTGCCCCATTAATTCCACTAAACCAGAACCATGCTAAGGTCACCAGTGGTGTCTGCTTGCAGGTCCACTGGGACAGTTCATCCACACCTGCCCCACAAGCAACACTCTGACCTGTATTCCCTTCAGGAGTCTTGTCCCCATGTGACCTTTCAACTGCACTGGCCCCTCCTGCCTCAGTGCCCTTGCAGACTTTCCTCTGCCTGCCCGTTAAATGTTGAGCGTCTGCAAGACTACATTTGGGTCTCTTCTCATTGTCCTCTCCACTTAGAAAATGACTACATCCATTCCCTTGCCCTCATTCGCAGATACTCAATAAGGAATCGCAAATTGACACCTCCCTCATGGCATTCCTGTAAATTCTAGACCCACATTCCCAAATGCCAGTAAGACTTCTGCATTTATATGTCTCCCAGGCACCTTAGAGAGGACATCTAATATTATTTTTCCTTTCCAGCATCATTTGTATCTAAAGCTTCTTGTGTAGGGACGCCTGGGTGTCTCAGTCAGTTAGGTGTCTGACTCTTGATTTTGACTCAGGTCATGATCTCAGGATTGTGAAATGGAGCCCTGGGTCAGGCTCTGCGCTGGGTGTGGAGCCGGCTTGAGATTCACTCTCTCCCTCTCACTCCGCCTCTACCCCCTTCTCCCGCTCTAAAAATAAATAAATAAATACATAAAAATAAAGTTGCTTGTGTAAGAACATCATTTTCCTTTGCTTCTCTTTGTAGTTTTTAACATAATTGAAAATGAAATAAACATTAGTACCATTTTTATGTATCCCTCCCTGTGAGACTAAGTTTCAACACAGCAAGAACTACATGTGCTTTATTTATCTCTAGTTTTTTTTTCATTTTTTAAAAAAATTATTTATTTATTTATTTATTTATTTATTTATTTATTTATTTATTTATTTAAGGAGGGTACACAGGCAGAGGGAGGAATCTCAAGCAGACTCTGCTGAGTGTGGAGCCTGACCTGGGGCTTGATCTCACAACTCTGAGATCATGACCTGAGCCAAAATGAAGAGTCTGAGGCTTACTGACTGAGCCACCCAGGTGCCCTTTTCCCCATTTTTTTTTTTAAGATTTTATTTTTAAGTAATCTCTACACCCACCGTGGGGATTGAACTCACAACTCTGAGATCAAGAGCTGCCTTTCTTCTGACTGAACAAGCCAGGTGCCCCAGTTCACCTCTAGTTCTTGACCACAATTACACATTTGTCATTTAGATACTCTATTTTGACATATACTCTGAATGGAATGAATGAGTAAATAAATTTTACTATCTGTTCTTCAATAACATTTACAAAACGATTTGGATTTGGATTTTAGAACAATCCAGTAAGTTTTCTTGGTAAGTATTTAATATATAAAACAAAGTGCAAATTTAATAACATGAAAAGGTAAATACATTTTGTAAATTTTAATGCCGTGAAAAGATAAACATTTCGTTATATATCATTTCTGATCTATAAATATGATAGGTGCAAGAAGAAATGAATGAATGAATGAATGAATGAGCCAGAAAGTATCAGGGCAGTCATCTCTTAGGAATTAATGATCCTGAAGCTGGATTTTTTAACATTTTTTTTTAAGATTTTATTTATTTATTTGACAGAGAGAGACACAGCGAGAGAGGAAACACAAGCAGGGGGAGTGGGAGAGGGAGAAGCAGGCTTCCCGCCGAGCAGGGAGCCCGATGGCGGGGCTCGATCCCAGGACCCTGGGATCATGACCTGAGCCGAAGGCAGACGCTTAATGACTGAGCCACCCAGGTGCCCCTTTTTAACATATTCTTGCTTCATACTATTAACGAAATATTTGCTGAATTAAATTCAATAACTTCTCTACTAAGGCAGAAATGAGAGCCCCTTGCAGTGGTGACCAGACATAGGTGCAGGGCGGGATATGGCAAATTTGTCCGTGAGAATCATTTCAAGATGACCCCAGGTCCCTTCCCTAATTCCTAACCTATCTTGGAAGTTGGCGGATGAAGACAAGGATCTCATGATTTCCGCTCTGACAATTTCCCAGGCGCAGTCGCTGTACTTCTTCTCTTCCAGGAGACGGATTTCCCGGAAGTACCTCTTCAGGGCCAGTGTCGGGCGGTCCATTCCCAGGGCGGAATCTTCCCGTCCCACAGCCCGCAGCAAACAGGTGTCCAGGTCTGGCAGCCGCCGATGGAGGCCAGAACGCAGCTGGTCCAGCAGGGGGAGCTCCTGGCAGCCGCCGATGGAGGCCAGAACGCAGCTGGTCCAGCAGGGGGAGCTCCAGGCAGCCGAGGAGTGCTCCGTGAGGAAGAGGTTGAAGGTCGGCGGGAGTAGCTCCTGGAGGACGGACGTAGGCTGGGCCTTCTGCAGCTGGCTGCCCTCCACCATCTCCCGCGGGAATCTGAAGGCGTTTCTGTCCTGCAGACAGAAGAAAGGGGACAGTCTCCTTACGTGGCTCAGAAGCGCGAAGTGCTCCCTGCTCACCAGCGCGTGGCTCTGAGGCAGGGCACAGCCCCGAGAGCCCTCAGGGCCGCAGGTGAGCACCCCCAGGGCCGCAGGTGAGCACCCCCAGGGCGGGGAGCAGACAGTGCAGGAGGGCCATGGGGAAGACGAGGCTGCTGTGGTCTGGCCGGGCTGGGCGTCTGGTGAACCTGGGAGCCGAGGTGCTCTGAAGACAGGCTTTCCCAGCATGGCTTTTCAGTGGGGAACACAGAAATTTTCACTTTCTGAACGTTCCTCTTCGCTTTTACTTCCTTTTTTTGTTTGTTTGTTTGTTTGTTTTCATTTATGTATTCTCCCTATTATCTAAGAAGATGTGTTCCACCTAGATCATTACTTTCACAACAGAAGCTTATTTTCCCAGTAAACTTACAATGGGTCCATCCACGTGGATACTTCTCGGCCAAATGAGAGACATCTTTGTCCTAAAGACTGAGGTGGTGTAGGTATGTAAGGACCGAATACACACACACCTACACACGTATCTATTTTACCATAGAACTTTGCTCTTCTTTGTGTGAGGACAAAATTTGGCCTTGATTCTGGACGAAGTGTTTACCCTCCTTCCCTTACATAGGGAGACGGGCTCCTTGGTCTCTATGGATTTGAATCTTGTTAGGTACCGACCAAACGAGGTATGGTACAGAAGCTCTCTAGAACCAGAACTGAGTTTTAGTTACTGTTATATTCACAACAGAGGCTTATGGTAATGAGTGAAAGAGTCTCCAATTTTTCTCTTCATTGTAGAAATAATTCATGCAGGTCCATGTGGTTATGGTTCACTGGGGCCTCAGGGGCAGAACTAGTACAGACACTGTCCTTTCTCTGTCATTTTATAAACTGTCTACACTGCTCCTAGGCTGTGCCAGTGTCCCCAGCAGGAAGCCTGGTTCTTGTCTGGGTGTGGAGGTGTGAAGGTTCTAATTCCTGATAAATGGATTTTCCCAGCCACACCTCCCTGACAAGGTACTTATCACCTCTACTAACATCTTTCCTCTGGAGTGACTGAGTGTCTTCCACCCAAGCTCTCCTGGACTCACTCCCTGAGCACTCTAGATGCCCCTACTGTGGAGGGCCTGGTTTCCTTGTCAGCAAAGCAATGACTGGCCCTAGATCCTTGCCCTTGCCCCTGGAGTGTTTGTGCTGGGGACCCTAGCACTCGGTGCTGACCTCCTCCTCTCCTGACCAGGTAGCAAAAGTGTCAACAGCCCTTAGATGCTGAGGGTGAATGTGTGTTTTGTCAAACTGGAGGAAAGACCCAATTGTAATCATTTTGCCTTGAGTAAGGGAATACATTTATTTGCCACCACAGTTCTTACTTTTCAATTTTTTCATTTTTTTAAAGTAGGCTCCGCACACAGGGCGGAGCCCAACGTGGGGCTTGAACTCACACTCTGAGATCAAGACCTGAGCTGAGATCAAGAGTCGGGTGCTCAACCAATTGAGCCACCCAGGTGTTCGTATTGTTCAATCTTTTACTTAAATTCCTGAACACTCATTAGTCTCCCCTTTGGAGGTCAGTTACTGAAGCATAGGACACACAGTTCTGAAGAATTTTGTAGAAAGAGACAAACAATATTCTCATATATAGCTGTCAGAAGAAAAATAAGAGGATACCTACCACATTTTAAGTCGTTCCTTTATGGAAGATGCAACGCTAGGTGCCTTTAAAGATTTTATTTATTTATTTGAGAGAGAGAATGAGACAGAGAGAGAGAGAACATGAGAGGGGGGAGGATCAGAGGGAGAAGCAGACCCCCTGCTGAGCAGGGAGTCCGATGCAGGACTCGATCCCGAGACTCCAGGATCATGACCTGAGCCGAAGGCAGTCGCTTAACCAACTGAGCCACCCAGGCGCCCCCAACGCTAGGTGCCTTTAAAGTGCATGAGTTCAGTTAATATTCACAATATTCTGTTATACTTGTTAAATCTGTTTTTACTCCTGAGTTATATACAACTCACTCTTCTATGGATTTCCATAACTCATGTTGTATTTTCAGCTGATTTTGACCAATTTTTTTTCTTTGCTTTAAATATTAAGAAAGAGAATGTCTGAACAGCTTGCCACTCTCATATTTGAAGAAAGTCTGTCAGTCTTCATGTGCATGAGTACTTTGTTATTCGGAGATGCACTAAAGATTGTGATGTTCATAAAATTAGGTAACATTACCAGTGAGTAACAGAAAAAAATTCTTATCACATCAAACTCTCTAGAAAAAGAAATGGGGTATAATGCTGCTGTCGTAAACAGGGTCACAATGAGAACTTAAGGAACATAATTAATAAAGCCAGTCATTCCAGGAACATTTTTTTTATCAGTAGTAATAGATAATTTGATGAAGGATTGAATGAGTTATCTATTCCTGCCTAGTGAATTCTTAAAGCTGAGCAACTTTGATATACAAGGTAGTAAGAACCAAGACAGGATAAACCATTGTCAGTAATTTAAGTCATGATTCACACTAAATACAATATTAAACCCATTAATAAGATTTGCCAGAACATCAATTCCATGAAATCACTCTGGAAGAAACATATGGCATAAAAGGGCAAACTATGCACAGAAAAACAAACCCCATTATTCCCAGATCCCATGCTATATTCTTCTCCACTTCAGACACACTGACTTCTCTTATTTATGCTCCCATTGGCCCCAGTGTGGTCTCTGCTTATGATTCCACCCAACCGACTCTCATGAGGTCGGCAAAGGCATCTAGTTTTCTGACACGCCAGGCAGTTTCAATCCACATCTCCCAGGAATCCACTGATGGTCTTCGAAGCACATTTATGTCCTTAAATATACTCATTGGCATCCTCTCTTGTTATCTGTGTACTGTATGGCCATGAGTCCACTGTCTCTTTGTGGCTCTTCTCTCCCCTCCCTTTAATGGTTACAGAGCCTCAGAATCAAGTTTGTGTTTGTTTCTCACACTACACAGTCTCCCCGCATGAACACCTCTATTTCTGGCACTCCCTGCTAGATATGGACCTCAGCCATGGCATTTCTTGTCAAATGCAAGATCACCTCTCCCCTGACACTGGACATTTGTGCCTCCATGTCTACCAGTCACCTGTCGAGGGGTCCACACCTTTTATGTGTACTTTCTGACCTTCTCCATTTTGGCAGCAGGTGAGAGAATTCACTTCCTTCCCTTCTTCATTATAACACTAAGTCTGAGGAATGTTTTTAGATTCCTATCCCTACAATAATGAAAGATATAGACATCAGGAACTGTATTTATTGTGTCCTATAGCCTAAGGATAACGTGCAAGTTGTCTTACAGGAAGTGAGTTGTTATTTCCAATGTTAATGTAGTACAATGGGTAAATGCATTGCCATCCAATTTTCAATCAAGTTGCACAATTACACTTAGTGTTACTCTTTTAAAAGAATGCCAGTAGTAAAAGTTCAATAAAGAGGGGCACCTGGGTGGCTCAGTCGATTAAGTGTCAGGCTTCGGATCATGTCATGATCTCGGGGTCCTGAGATGGAGCCCTACCTTGGGCTCCCTGCTCAGCGAGAAGTCTGCTCTTCCCTCTCCCTCTCCCCCTTGCCCCTGCTTCTGATCTCTCTCTCTCTCTCTCTCTCTCTCACTCTCAAGTTAATAAAATCTCGGGGTCCTGGGATCGAGCCCCACATAGTCTCCCACTAAGAGGGGAAACTGCTTCTCCTTCTCTGTCTGTGTGCCCTCTCTCTGTCTCTCTCTCTCAAATAAATAAATAAAATCTTTAAAATGAATAAATAAATAAAACACCCATTCAATAAAGAAAAAAGTGATAAACTGATTAAATATTAAAAATATATTTTATTATATTCTGCAATGTAAAGGTGCACATATTATATGAAAATCTGAATCTTATAAATATTAACATAAATAAATATTTAAATATATAAATACATGAACATGGTCATCTGTAAGCAAATACTGCTTGTATGGTTCACATGTTCAGAAAAAACTTGAAAAATTGACTGTTCATGTCACCATAACAGCAGAAGTGACAGTCTTTGACACAGCAGAACAAGGGAAAGTGTGATTATTAGTCAATGAAAATCATTTTATGTTGAAATGGGTCTCATTTCTTGCTCCTTAATCTTTCTTGCAAGATCGTTGATGAAAACAAGGAGCTCGTGATTTCTGCTCTGACAATCTCCCAGGCACAAGGACTGTATTGCTTCTCTTGCAGATAGTGGGAGATTCTTTGGAAGTAGTTCCTCAGGATGGAGTCCACCTTCATGAGGGGAGGCTCTCCCAGCCCCGCCTCCTGCATGGGACAGGCTTCCAGGTCAGTCAGCTGCTGATAAATTCCGGAGCAGAATTCCTCTAGGAGGGTCTCGTTCCAAGCAGCAGATGAGGCCTCTATGCAGAAGAGGTGGAAGATCTTCTGGTTCATCACATGGACGACAGAGAGGGCTTGAGCCTTCTGCAACTGCTTGCCATCAAGCACCTCCTGGGGGAAGGCAAAGTCACTTGTGTACTTGTCACAAGAGCTAGCAGACATTCTCCTCATTTGTCCCAGGAGCGTCAAGGCCCTCCAGGCGAACAGGCCATGGTTCTGAGGCAGGTCACATCCCAGAGAGCAGAGGGAGTTGCAGCTGAGCACCACCAGGGCCACCAAGAAGGAAATTGGCAGGGCCATTGGGGATCCTGCAGATGCTGCTGGCCTGGCTGCGGTGGGCAAGTCTGGGAACCGTGGCTCTAGGTTCTCTGAACATCTTCCCTTGTGTGTGTGGCTTAAATAGGGGACATGGGAGTTTTCAATTTCTGAACGTTGCCCTTACTTTCTACTTCTCTTTTTGCTTTCCTTTCTGCACTTTCTCCTTGGGTTTGGAGCATGGGTTTCTCAACCGATTCTTTTTCTTATTGCCCCCTCCCTTTACAGTCTTTTCAATGTTATGTAATAGAACCTTCCAAGAAAACTCGGTAACACGGACCTGCAGTCTATATAGTTATGTATGTATAGCTCTGCTTTGTATATAAAAAAGAAACTGTCCATTTTACTGCGTTTATTTAATTCAGGGTGAAGAATGACTAGAAAGCTCAAATAAAGCTCAATTTTAAATCTCCTGAACCTTCACTGGATAACTAAATTTGATTAGCGACCTCTAATTTTTTACTTATTTCAATGGCAATATAAAAGTAGAATGGAAATTAAGAATTTCTACAAAGACATAATAATGATATCAATATACTTAAATATTTAGAATCATTCCAAATTGCTAACAGCCAATGAAAAATTAAATCGTTTATTGGACATTTGTTTTTAGTGCACTGTATTTACGTGGCCTCAATAAAAAAATAATTTTTAACATCATTTGCTGCTTAATACTCATCAAGTTATTCTCAAAATATTTTTTTCTATTTAACACTAGATAGAATTACTGATGTGTTGAATAAGTTTTTCAGAATTAAATCATAAAGTATAATCTATTTGTATTTATTTCCAAAGCTGACATCACTACAAGGCTCAAACATCTGCAATGTCCACCAGGTAGCTATGGCAGCTCACAAGTAAGCAAAGATCACCTCTCCAGGTAAGACATCGATTTCCAGGAAATGATGGAGAAAAAGTGCTCCAATCCCAAATTATTCCTGTTATTCCTAGGTGGGGCATTATCTTGCAGGCATTTCATGTATCTTCCACAAATTCCATGTCCATGCTTCTTGTGTGATACCCAAGAAAACCCAATGACAGACAATAAATACTGAGGATGAGGTTTTGTGAGACTGCTCCAAGGCTGAGCTTTGGCATACCCCACACCTTGGAATATTGAAGACTTGTTCCCAACCCTAAGAACTACTTGGTACATTGTTGGAAGCAACTGTAACACCTGTTCCGTCTGGTGTGGAGATGCTGGTGATGGGGGAGACTGTGCAGTTACAGAAGCAGGGAGGATAGGAAAAAACTCAGGACCTTCTACTCACTTTGGCTGTGAACATAACTGCTCTTTTAAAAAAAAAGTATATTTTTGTAAAAGTTCATAAAAAGCTATGGAAATTGGCTTATTCCACTCACAGAGTCAGTTCATTCCGGAAAGAGCTGTTTTTTGCCCCAGAGGAAACTCTCCCATCAGGGACAGACTTCTACATGCAGGACAAGCCCAGTCTCCAGACTTGGTCACTGTCTAGCTCACCTTGCCCACTCGCTGGCAGCCCCCCCTCCCCCATAAAGACTGTGATGGGCCATGGAACAGCACCCTTCCACTCCTGTTTCCCCTTTGCTACAGCCACTGTTACATCACTGCAGCGGGGACATTCCCTTGGGTCCAGAAATAGTCACCAGGAGAAAGGAAGAGAGTTTCAAAAAAACCTAGAAACTTCAAAGAACATTTGCTCTTCCTTGGTGGCCTTGTACTAGGAAGTAAAATGGCCAGACAGAAACCACAAAGTAAAAGGAAGCAGCTGTATGAATGGGCAGGAGAGGCTACTGAGGAGGGAGGGAGGAAGGCAGAGCTCACTGGGGGTTTCTACCATGGGGGAGAGGGAAACACTATGATTTCGGAGTGAAAGGATCGGATCTGGGGAAGGAGGGAGGAAGGGGAAATGTGCTGTAACAGAAAGTCCAGAGTATGTGTAGGTCAGTATAGTGTATATGGATACATATGATATTATTATGTCCATAATTACATTCCATTCATGGGCCACCCCTGTTCCCAGTTGGGTGTTTTAGAGGATCAGCAGTTTGCAGTCAGTTACAGAGAGAAGGCTAGGAGAAGATCACCTTTCGCTTAGAGACGTCTATGAAAAAAAATAATAGTCATCATCTGTTAAACTCTCACTTAGTGGAAGATACTAGATACATTTAAACGTGCTATTCTGTTATTACAACAACTCTAGGAATATTCCCACCCCACTTTACATTTGGGAAACCTGAACTTCAGAGATCTCAAGTGAGTTTCTCAGGATGAAACAACTAGATCGAAAGCAGAATCTAGAAGCAGTGGGTAGTCCTATAGCCCATGTGATAAATTACTACCTCAGGTTCATCTTGGGAAATTCTGAACCCTCTCATCTTCCAAACTTTCTGGAGATCATTCTTCCCTGGTTGTGTCCCACCTGCACTGGCTGCCCCATCTCTGTGCCCTTTGCAGGCTCCCCTTCTCTTTCTCAGCCTTAAAAGTTAAAGGTGCTCCAAAGCCTTAGGGCATTTTCTCATTCCACACTCATTCACACAGAAGGACTTTCAATACCATGCCTCGATTTCCAAATATGCAACAAACAATTGGGATTGAATGTCTCCAGGACGTGAAATGTTGGAGATTCCAGATTCACATATGCATCTACCAGTGGGAAGTCAGCTTTCCCCTCTTCTCGACATCCCTCCTTCAAGATCCTGGTGACAGAATCCCTTGTCCTCTACTTCTCTGAAGAGGTAGACTCAGACTATTTTAGAAGGATTCCTTTCCCTGCCCTTCTGCTGGAAAAGCCAGCAGATTTTTCACTGATCTTCACAGAGGGAGCCTAGTGGGGATTCTGAAGGTAAAACTCATAAACCTGTGGGCTCCAGTAACTAGGGAGCCCTGGAGTTGGTAACTCTGCAGTGTAAGCACACAGAGCCTCAAGCAATGCTTCCATTACAGCTCATGTTCCTCCCAATCCCTGCTCCTGGTAAGGTGTGATTGTCTGCATGCTCCTTTTTCTCTGGTTACCAGTGCTGAGGCTGGCCCTGGGACCTCAGCTGTGAATGGATCTAAGAAGAGTTGTTGTTTTCAATTGTCTTGCATTTTGTGGTTGTTTCTGTTGTTGTTGCTCCTGCTGTGAGGTCAGGAAACAGTCCAAGTTGTTCAGTGTTGGACAGGAAACCAAGGATCCTGTAATACACGAACCCGTGAACAGCTTCAGTATAGCTCTCCCCCACGGAGGGATGTCCTTAGAGATACTCATGTTCACAGACACATTTTAACCACAATTTTGAATAATTTAACTCAATGCCTTCTATGACTGAAGCAGAAAGAAGAGTCCTTAGAAAGATGGAACACATGGGCATGTTACTTAATGTTGTAGGTCAAGAATATCACTTTCAGGTCCTTTTCCTGCTTTCTTCTTTTTTTAATTTCCCTTTCCTTAGTTCTTCATTTGAATATGAAGAGATGGGTCTCCTGATTTTGACTCAGAGGGTGAAGGTCTGCAGGAGCATCTCATGAAGGACAAAGATGGTCCAGCCCTCCTGGACCTGGAGGCCACCCACCATGTCCCAGAGGAGATGTCCCTCAATCAGGGGAAGGGACAGACCCTCCTCCTCTGTGTCAGAAGCAACAAGTCCTCCTGTGTAGCCGCCCAGGGCCTGGAGGCAGGTCACAGCCCAGAGCTGAGAGGCTGCCACAGGGAACCAGCCAGAGCCCCGCAGAGGGACTAGGCACTGCACCTGAGGGCTTCTGGTGGCCTGGGGGATCAGTGGGGGCCGCTGTGACCCCCAGATCCTCTCCCGTTCTTTCTACTCATGACTCTTAAATACAACAGGGTAGTTTTCATTTGCAGAATGTTCCTGTACACTTGCATGTCTTTAATTTTTGTTTGCTTTTTTATATTTGCTTTTCATTCATTAGAAGAGATTAGAATACATCATTCATATCAATTATTTTTTTCGTTTTTTCATCAAAGTTTAATATGCCCAAAAAAGTTAAATCTCCCAAAACTATTTCCTATCTATACTCACTAGCTTCCCTTCTGTTCCTCACCTTTCCTCCTCATCCGGTATGGTTTTTCGAGATTAATTCAGTCAAACCAGTGCCCACCTGGGTCACACCCCTCTACTTCCAGCCTTGGGACACTTCCCATTCACCTTTTGCTATGATGCAATTCCTTGAAGCCTTTTTCCGCTTTGAAATAGACTCCTAACCAATATTCGCTCTACCCTACTGCCTTAGGGCCATTCCTCCTTTGTTTGTAGTGTGGCTCTTTTCTCCCTTAACCACTGGACCTTGAGGCATCACTTTTAAGTCCTTTTCTCATTCTACATCTCTTCCCCTTGGACCATTTCCTTGGCGGGGCTTTAAGTGAATGTAATGGCTTATAAATGGCAGACTCAAGAATCCACTTTGTAAAGAATATTCACTCTTGGATGTCTACCAGTCTAATGTGGAAGCTATCTAGCGCTTTTGATTCTATGTCCTGACGTGTGTGTTTCCTCGTCTGCTTCTAGAATTCATATTTTCCCTTCTTCTCATTCTACCCTTTAATTTAACTGGTATTACTTCCCTATGATTATCGTTTGGAGGTTGGTTTTTCTACAAACCTCAAGATACAGACGGCATTGATTTGTTATGTCTGCCTTTATCCTGATGACAACCTACAAACTGGCTTCAAGGAAGTCTATGGTTTTACTTCTAATGTGAATCACTAAATAATGGGTCAATGAGTCTACAATGCATTTCTTTCATCAGGTTGTAATTGGACTTGTTTCCTCATTCAATAAGAAACAAATACAAGAATTTTTCTCTACAAACATTTAATGAACAAAAAAATAAAAAATGTAATAACTGTAAAGCATATATATTTCTATTAACCACAAAGTGAAGGTACACCTAATATTATACAGTATAAAATAATTTAAATCTTATAAATAGTGAAATACATATATAGTTAAATAGGTAGATCAGCATGGTCATCTGAAATCGACCAGTGTTTCTAGAGTTGACTTGATGTTGCTTAATACTCCTAAGATAATGTGACAAATTGATTCCATTCATGTCACCAGGACAGCAAAAGTGATAGTTTGACATGGCAGAACTCCGGAGAGTGTGATATTATTAGTCAGAGGGAATCATTTCCACGTTGAACCGGGTCTCACTTCTTGTTACTTAATCTTTTTTGCAAGGTTGTTGATGAATACAAGGCTTTCATGAT